>NC_056731.1:827541971-827799471 GCF_019279795.1 Protopterus annectens | reverse complement strand
GAAGATGAGCCATTTCTAAAGCTAAATGGAGATCTCTAATATAAGCAAAGAGACAGTTCCAGATGACAGGTGCAATTTTGAAAAGGATCTCTTTGTTGTAGCCATTACAAAAACTGCTTAATTGTTGAATGAAAAATCTTGATCCCAAAGATTTCTAAGAAAATTGAAGGCTTTAGATTTTTTCAACTAACTTGAGGTACTGGACAACCCTCCTTAGATTCATTAGCAGATTGGCTGCTCCAATGTGACCCGTGTTCTGCTTTTCCAGACACGGAAGTCTCAATTTGACTTCTTATTTCTTAGCAAAACCAGCGACTCTATAATCACCCATTCTAGGGACCTAAATCTATATCAACAAATAAAAAGACTCTCTGCAGGGATAAGTTCCCAGATCAATGTATTTCCAGCCTGTGGAATAAGTTACCACTACAGGTCAAACAAAGTACTACTCTGGCTACCTATAAGGCTAGTCTCGATAACTGGACTGATAGACACCAATTTACATCAGTATTGTCACGTAGAGCCTGAAATGATTTGGAAGGTATGTAATATTAAGTGTTTGGAAATGGAGGCAATAACTTCTAAGTGTACGTATTTAAAGGAACCTTGGCTTAGATATCTTATGGCCCTACTGATTGCTTGCTTAATGTTTTTCTTATGTTCTTATGTATCAGGCATGCAGCAGAAACCACAGTCAACATCATACACCTGTGAATAAGGCACACAGAATTGTGAGGAACTGTAAATCTGTATGTACCAGCTTACGAAATCTAATACTAATTAAATAACAGTTGAATAAAAAGTGAATTTGGGCAAGATACACAGGCAGGATACACTCTGCAGAGATCTAATATGCAAGAAAAAATAAAGAAAATGACCGCAAACAATTTGCAGTAAACAACTAGCATGGTTAACCTCTTTCCTGCATATAGTTGTAGACAGTTTGTGATCAATGAATTATCACTAACCACAGTAAAGAATGACATTTAGTTGTCACAAGTCATCATTCAGAAACTGAAACTGCACTTTAGAGGAAAGAAAATAGCATAGATCCTTGTCACTGGAACCAGTATGGCAAAAAAGTCATGCCTGTTTTTTTTTTTTTTTATATATACTCATTCTGACCACGAACAGCTGTGTAGAAAGAAAGTGTTACACTGTTTATGTAAATATGGTTCTTAATTTGCATTTCATATTAAGTATTGCCAGACTAGAAAAACATTTTGCTTCTCTGCATGCTGTTAATTATCACTGATACATTCACTCTTAGTAAAATGGGCACGAAATGCTAGCAGACTTGAATACTACACACATATCTGCAGTAAGAAAGAAGGTGTGCATTATGATAAAACACTTACAATTGCTTATACTTATTTTTAGACATGAGGCACAGAGGACAAGCATAAACAAAATATCACAAGAAAATTATTACTAAGGAAAATCATATTTTTATTATAAAATGTCTGTTAAAATGTAGATGTTGGATAAGTCAGAAACACAGGTATGTTACCTGCAATAAGCTATAAGTGAATATCTATGACATATTGAAGCAATATTTACTCAATGGTGATATCTATGACTTTAACACTACTAGCTCCAGACTTTGTCAGTTTTCTGTGTTTGCTTCATATCTTGAAACTAGCAAAGCAACGACAGGGAATAAAAAAGCCCACTTGCTTCTACTCCAAAAATAGCCACAGAGAAGTGACGCAGATTTCTCTCCAGATGAAAGAGTAGATTACAGAAGCTTAATTAAAAGCAACTGAGACCCTAGTATTCAGTATTGAGTTTACTCACCTGAAAAAATAAACCCAGACTGCAGTAAAGCTTTGGTGGAGCGATGTGGGAAAGGGGCGAGAGGTTTTTACTGAGGTCACTGCAAGGCCCAGCACAGTTAGAACACAAAATCTTTCTGTTTCTTCATAGGGCGAGTCATGAGAAGGTCAGCCAGCGGGAGCAAGCCACCACTGCAAAGGCTTCTCAAACTGTATAAGGCAGAAAGGAGTGGGATACTGACAGAATGAGAGATATGCTAATAGCTGCAGCACAAGCTCTGATAGCGAAGGTTGCTATCTCTTAAATAAGTCAGATATTATGTAGATATTAAAAAAGATGTAATAGTTTTACAAGATTTCTTTATATTTTGGGGAGAAGGGTCATGCCAGTTTAAAAAAAAATGTATTCAAAAATTTAATTGAAATACCACAGCTCACTAGCACTGAAGTATTTCTCATACTTAGCTTTATGGCTGAGAAAATGCAACTAGATCTAATGACTTGATGAATGTTAACTACAGTAGCAGAACTAAAAATGAGATTCAAAGCTGGATTGTCATGTCTGAAATTTTGGAGTTCTAACCACTTAATTAATAATGTCTTTCCTTACTGAATACTACACACATATCTGCAGTAAGAAAGAAGGTGTGCATTATGATAAAACACTTACAATTGCTTATACTTATTTTTAGACATGAGGCACAGAGGACAAGTTAGCTTAGCGTGCTTGTGAATTACACTGCTACATAGTCAAACACCTTGGAGCCTCCTATGACTCCTATAATTACTATACTGTGTTTAAATATCTGACAAATACTGCACAAATAAAGAAAACCTTTTTTCATATAAAAGTGTGTATTTAATTTAAATATGCTTCCATTTTAACTCCTTTACGATTCTAAGAAAAATCCCTTTTCCAGTAATAAGTTGTTTATCTAGAACACAGCAAACACTTTTACTGAGCAAAAGCAACTTGGTTATATTGCATTATAAATTAGTGGAAGTATAGTTTCATAATAGAAATGTATTCAGATCTTTAGGATCAGTTCGTTAGTGTTGAATATTAGGAGATGGGTTGAGTTTTTTGCTTTCATCTGTACAGATGTTAAGACGTCATGGCTGTCCTATCACAGTTCAGTGATATACATTTCAACAATTTGTACTAGGTAATTAAACTTTTGCCTAGACTCACTGCATGGGGGAACAGACTCTTCCTATGAAATAGTGACATCAGAGCTGATTATATTTGAGCAGAGGTTATAAGTAGTCTCTTCTGAATATGGGGGGGGGGGGATCATATGGGGCATTACCCCCTACTTTTTTTGGCCTTTGAATATTTCAGTCAAATGTAGTCTCTACAAAAATGTGCTTGTTGAAACAACGCTTCACAAACTTATCCCTTCATCTGCTTGAGTTTGCCTCCTAGATGTTGAACTGATCAATCACTGTTTTGCATGGGAACATCGCAGCTGGTATAGTTTCCAGGTACGAATCATAGCGATTCTTTTGTGAGAATGTTTTCCTTGTGCTTGTGCAATGATGGAGTTGGTTATGTACAAGTTCAGGTGGAGACGTTTGACCTCCCCTACAAAACATGTTTTATTGGGTTGAGTAGTAGATGAACTGAACTTTGTGAGTTGAGCTCTTGTCAGGTTAGATCTTGACAATAAGAAAGTGAAACAACATATTATCATTTAATTAACTATAACTCAAACAAACAATATATAAATTATAACATTTCTCAGACTTCAGGAAATACATATGGGCAGACCTCTGTTTTGTTAGCATATATCATTACCTGCTTTTTATTGCTTCATAGGTTCATAGGTTGGTACTAGGCTATCAGCCCTAGGGTCTATCTAAGCCTAGCCATAACAATTCTCTGGATATTTCTTCCCACAATATTTACTTCCCTGGACCCCTGTCTAGCAGGGCGACTGATGTGATTCCCAGGGTGAATTTCCTATCTCCCATCAAATCGTCAAGGTTCCTTTTGAAGAGGGCCAAAGAGGCGCTCTGCTTGACATGTATGGGCAGTCTATTCCAGAGTCTGGGGAGTCTCTGGGTCAGGAACCTATCCCTCCAGCATGTTTTGTTTATTGTGATGACAAGATTTAGATCCCTAGAACATGTGGCTCTGAGGGATTGGGATTTCTTTAAGTGTAGCATGTCCAACGGCTCTGGGTTTGACATGGCCTTGTATGTTAAGCAGAGATCACCTCTGAGTAGACGATATGCGACAGAGTATAGCTGGAGTTTTTTTAGATGGTCAGCATAGGGCATCTGCTTTAGGCCTGTGATTCTTTTAGTGAGGTATTTCTGCGGCCTTTCCAGTTGTTGCAGATGTCATGAGAGGTACATACCAAATGGGGCGTTATATTCTATAATGGGTCTAATGAGGGATGAGTACAGTGGGACAATGGCCTCCTTTTTTCTGGATGAAAAGCCCTTAGTGATGAGGTGTGTCACATAGAAGGATTTCCTGACTGTTGTGGCGATGTGGTTATCGAAGGTGAGACCACTGCTCACCTGTGTCCCTAAGTCTCTTATCACAGTTTTGATGTTTAATGTACTGCCACTTATGTGGTAATTCACAGGTACATGTTTTTTCCCAAAGGGGATAACTATACATTTCTTGGCATTGAGCTTGAGCCCATGGCTCTGGCACCAAGCATCTGTTTCTATAAGGCCCTTTTCTAGAATATCCGCGTCATTTGAGGATTCAGTAATGGCTCCCAGTTTGCAGTCATCTGCGAACTTTGTTAGCCAGAGTCCCTTAGTGTTGGCCTGTACTTCAGAGAAATAGATGCCAAATAAGAGCAGTCCCCAGACTGAATCCTGTGGTACTCCACTTGTCACTTGTCTGGAGCTGGATTTGGAGTTGGCTACTTTTACAGTGTGGATTCTGTCAGTAAGCCAGTTGGCAACCCATTGAGTGATGTAGGGATTAATGTCCAGCTTACTAAGTTTATCTATGATTCCAGAGTGGAGGATGGTGTTGAAGGCCTTGGCGAGGACCAGATAGGCTGTGTGGACTGCCTTACCCGTGTTGACAGCTCTGGAGACTGATTAGAAGAAGTCAATCAGGTTCAGGAGGCAAGATCGGCCCTTCACAAACCATAATTGGGTGGAGTCCAGTGTTTGAAGGTTGCCAGTGTCTTTGTTTATAAGTTCCATGATAATACGTTCCATGGCCTTGCAGATCAGGCTTGTCAGACTGATGGTTTAGTAGTTAGCAGGATCCAAGGTGGATCCCTCCTTGTTTAGTGGGATAACTCTAACCATGCACCACTCAGTGGGCATGAAGCCTGAGGTGAGGCTATGATTAAACATGACACTTAGGTGAGGTGCCAGTTCATTTTGTAGTTCATGTAGTACACAGCCCGGGATGTCGTCTGGTTCCATGGATGCTGTATTCTTAGCATTGGACAGTGTGGTTTTTACCTGAGTGGCCATTATTACTGGAATTTGGCAATCTTTTGGTATTGAGATGACCCCTTTAGGGGGTGAGGGGGGGGTGAAGTTGGCACTGAATCGATCTGCCAGGATATTGCCAGTATCTTTGGGATCAGTATATTTAATGCCATTCTGTTGTAGCTCAGAGCAGATTTGAGCATTGTCATTTAGAGTCTTGACATAGCTATAGAATGCCTTGTGGTTGTCTTTGGAATCTTTGGCAATTTTATTTTCGTAACTAGCTTTGGAGGATTTTATGAGGTATCTCAGCTTTTTATTGAGGCTGGTGAGGGATTTTTTTGCATCCTGGGATTTTCCTCTTTTCTGCAACAGTTTCTTCCTTTTGTTGTAAAGTTTGTTTATGGCAGGGGGACCACCAGATTGGCTTCCTTTTTTTGGAGGAGAGCATCTTGGTTCTATTTAGGATGGCACGATTCATGCATGAGTAGATGTGCTCGTACAGTGCCTTAGTGTAGGATTCAGCAGTCGAACTTTCAGATCCCGTCTGCATGGGTGTCATAAAGTTTGTCACTTGTGACTTGAGTAGCATGAAGTTGGCCTTGGAGAAGGTTTTTACGAAGGTTTCCTTACTGGGGGGTGGGGGAGGGATGGTGATGTCAAGGGTGATTAGCTTATGGTCAGATCTGACCAATGAGGGGTGACCATAAGTGTGGAGCATCAGTTTCCCATGTTGGTAATGACAGGTCTAGGGTATTGGAGCCCCTGGTGGGACTATGGATTAGTTGATCCGGGGCGTTGGAATTTATGAAGCACATCATTCAGGTCTTTATTTATTTTCATTTTCTCTTTTTACTTCCAAGCAATGGAGGATTCGCTTTGGACTGCAAGAATACAAATTATACCAAATGCTTTGTCAAAATGTTGCTTTCCTAACAAACTGTAAACACACAGCAGAAAGGTTCTCTGATAGAGTCCCGTACTAAATTATGTAACTCTTTAAGGTAGCATATGGAATTTACATGATGCATATGTAACATCAGGGAGGTGTTTTTAAATGCCAGAAAATAAACTGCTACAGCAAAAAGTGAAAATATTTTATAAAATGTTTCCTGCATAGACAGCCTGATGCCAAATAAGCCTACATTCAGTAACTTTAATTAACGTATTTTAGTGTACTCTCCAGGTAGCAGATGACCAGTGCTGTGTGTTACCTTTATGTTTACTACCCTTTCCCTGTTATGGCCTGGTTATGCCCATTCTTATGTTTTATTTCTGTCCTATTGTCCTGCCCACGTTTCATTTAGCACAGTTGTCTCCTATTATCACTTACTATTTCCTATTTCTGCAGCAAGATTTACATGTAGCTGTGGATTTCCATAGGCCCCTTCTGCCACACTTGGCTGTAATTGATAATGCTTTGTGCACTTGTAGTTAAGCAGCTTACAATTCAATTAAAGCATTTATTGCATCTGTGCTATATATGCTCGCTTTGTCATTCTACTTTATTCTCTTATTTTTAATTGCCCAACAAATTTATTTTCCTTCTATGCATGGGTGCTGGGTTCATAAATTTTAGTGGGCTGGAGCAGTCATATGTATGTATTCATGGATGTATTTATTTAATTAAATTCTGAGTGATTTGACTTGACATACTTAACAACCAATTTGGACAGCTGATCAAGGGCTCCTTTTTAAGGCATGATCTAGGGAAAAGCAAACAATGACAGCAAAACTCCATAATCCCTTACTAATATATGCTGTAGACAAGCTATAAAATTATATAAGCATACAGAACAGAGACCCATTTTTAAAAGTGAAAAAAAAAACAGCCTATAGCTAAATATGTGATTGTTTGCTATCATATTTGTAATTTAGCTCAGCAAACTCCCTGGTCATATTCTATATAAATCCAAAGAAACATCATTGAGTTTATAACTGTAACTTTTTCTGCCCACTGTTTATTGATATAATTGTAAAGTGTACATGGAGTTACTGTTAATATGCATGTCTTGCATGATAATTAATTACATTTTTTGGGGCTTGCTTAACTATTAGAATTGCTTTATTTCACATCTGGTTGATGTGAATGAACTGTAAACTGTAACAATGCAGAAAGGTATTTCCCCCAGTACTTTTAATAACTAAAAGCTTTAGCCACATTCATTTTTATGTCCTTGCCACTTTAACAGCATCACTTTTTCACATCTTCTACATGTTGTTACTGGTTTAAGTAATCAGTACTTGTATAATTCAACAAAACATAATTATATTGTTACCCTTACTAGTGGGAATGCATGACGTTGTAACAGGAAACTGTCATTGAACTGTCAAAGTTTGGACCTTCAATCTTTGGAACAAATTTCATTATTTTTGCCTATTTGTTTACTTAACTAGGTAAGTGAACTGGTCATCAAACCCTTTACAATCATCATGACCCACATGTCAAAGCAAGTATAAATGCAATACATTTCAGTTGTCAAATCATAAGGGTGATGGTAAGGGCAGTAGCCTGTAATATGGAAAATTATGTTTTGGAATGCACCTCCCATTGTAATTCTAATATGTCCCTGAGCATTTTTCTTGACTTTCCTCTACCTTGATGTTCTAATATTTTAAAATCAGTGTCCCATATCAGATAATGAAATTAGAATAGCATCACTCTTTTTTTGCTTCCCATTGCTGTCCCCATCCCAGACATACATACACACACACACACACACACACACACACACACACACACACACACACACACACACACACACACACACACAACACACACACACACACACACATGAGTGTGCAGGCCCACATGTGCGCACGCACACACCCAGACACACACCCATATGCATATGTACAAACACACACAAACACATACTCATATATACACTCACACATACACACACACACACACACACACACACACACACACACACACACACACACACACACAGTAAATCTATACATCACACATAGCTTTTCAATGCATTTGTAATTAATGTAAGGCAGCTAGCAGCTGGGTGGACAATGTAATTGAACTGAAAAGCACGCAATCTATTTGAAAGCACTAATATGGTGCATCTTGAAGTATAGAGGTTTTATTCACAGCAGTTAGTGCTACAGGACAAAACTGTAAAAAAAGATAAAATAATTCAAGCTGTGTAATAAATACATGCTGTCACAAAGGAATTCCCTACACATGGTGCAGATTTTAAGTTGCTGAATAATTAGGCAAGACAAAACAGCCAACAGTACAAGAAAGAGAATTAAATTACAGAAACATTTAAACCAGAACTACAATTTTCAAGCTAGACTTAGTCTTGGTTTATTCAATTATTCTGGAATCATTAAAATAATATTCATGTTCCTAGTTAATTACTCTAAAAATAGTTAATTATCATTCATCTAGTAGAGACTAAATTAACCCCCTGCTCTCTTTTATCATTTTCTCTACTGTACTGTTTAACCTAACAACCAGTCCATCTTTTATCAATTAAACCTAATGTACAGTCCTTAACTAATCCACTACCTAACAACCAGTCCATCTTTTATCAATTAAACCTAATGTACAGTCCTTAACTAATCCACTACCTAACAACCAGTCCATCTCTTATCAATTAAACCTAATGTACACTCCTTAACTAATCCACTACCTAACAACCAGTCCATTTCTTATCAATTAAACCTAATGTACACTCCTTAACTAATCCACTACCTAACAACCAGTCCATCTTTTATCAATTAAACCTAATGTACACTCCTTAACTAAACCACTACCTAACAACCAGTCCATCTCTTATCAATTAAACCTAATGTGCACTCCTTAACTAATCCACTACCTAACAACCAGTCCATTTCTTATCAATTAAACCTAATGTGCACTCCTTAACTAATCCACTACCTAACAACCAGTCCATTTCTTATCAATTAAACCTAATGTACACTCCTTAACTAATCCACTACCTAACAACCAGTCCATCTTTTATCAATTAAACCTAATGTACACTCCTTAACTAATCCACTACATAACAACCAGTCCATCTCATCAATTAAACCTAATGTACACTCCTTAACTAATCCACTACCTAACAACCAGTCCATCTCTTATCAATTAAACCTAATGTACACTCCTTAACTAATCCACTACCTAACAACCAGTCCATCTTTTATCAATTAAACCTAATGTACACTCCTTAACTAATCCACTACCTAACAACCAGTCCATCTCTTATCAATTACACCTAATGTACACTCCTTAACTAATCCACTACCTAACAACCAGTCCATCTTTTATCAATTAAACCTAATGTACACTCCTTAACTAATCCACTACCTAACAACCAGTCCATCTCTTATCAATTAAACCTAATGTACACTCCTTAACTAATCCACTACCTAACAACCAGTCCATTTCTTATCAATTAAACCTAATGTGCACTCCTTAACTAATCCACTACCTAACAACCAGTCCATCTCTTATCAATTAAACCTAATGTACACTCCTTAACTAATCCACTACCTAACAACCAGTCCATCTCTTATCAATTAAACCTAATGTGCGCTCCTTAACTAATCCACTACCTAACAACCAGTCCATTTCTTATCAATTAAACCTAATGTACACTCCTTAACTAATCCACTACCTAACAACCAGTCCATCTTTTATCAATTAAACCTAATGTACACTCCTTAACTAATCCACTACCTAAAAACCAGTCCATCTTTTATCAATTAAACCTAATGTGCACTCTTTAACTAATCAAATACAAGCTAGTTATCATCATTCTTCACTTTCTACCATATAAAGTTTACTAATAGTCCTTTGTAGTGCCTTTACTATCATTATCCTTTCACTTGACTGTTACTTTTGCATATCGGCAAAACAAACAGCACAAGAATTACCTGTTCTAAAATAATTAAACCTTCCCTGTGATGTAAATAGATCTTGCTGAAGAGGTGGGTGTATATCCCAAAGACTATCTCAACTCTGAAGAGGCTCTCCATCCATGTGAAGCCGAGTTCCTCCCTATCTCAATTCAAGTGTAACTTGGATGATTGGCTAGGAAAGAAGAAATTCATCCCTAGTGTGGGACCTCACATGTGTTTCTACTGGACACAGGCAGCCTGTAAAATGTTCTTCTCCCAGGCCCCTGCTTACACTTATGAAGGGTACCGGAACTTGTCAGAGATTTGGAATGCATGACTAGGCTTAAAACCCCTCTTGTGGTAGTTAGCCTAGTACACACCTATGAACCTTTAACAGACTTATTTCCTGCCTAATAAACACCTGCCTTGTGATGTCTATACCTTCCTTTCCCATGCAACTGCATATAATATCAACTATCCGTCTATACGATATCAACTGTTCCTCTACAGTAGAAGTAAATATGCGGCACTAACTGAATGCTGAGGTCAGTGTTATCATATGCAGTGACTTACAGAGAGGCGGCATATCTCGCAGTGAATGACTGATTTAGAGTGGGTCAGAATGATATCATGCATTGTAATCTATGGTTGTTTTAGTGACACAATATTTCCCTGAGATTTTTCTGCATAGCATCGAGCCAATAATAACAAAAGATCTTGACACTGCCTTCTAACGTGCTGTTATAAATATGAGATATGGGAAAATGGCAGCATTCTTTCTTGACCCATAAAAGTGACACAGCCTTTCTTCTGTTGATTCCTGCTTCTTCACGAATGTCATGCAGCATGCCAGCTATACCATTACAGCACAGTCAGTAAATGCAACATACACAGATCCTCCCTTTCATTCTCTGACTTCTTAACGTCACAAATCGCAGTCCTGCTGTTGGGGAATATAGTAAAATGTAAGAGGCTAACACACACCAGAAACTTTATAGATCCATCCTTGAGTCATTTTTCTTTTCTGCTCTGGATACCAGGATGAATGGTCCTTATGTCTTTCCTGTTTTTTAAGGAGTTAAAGTTACTTCATTCTGAGATGCATTAATAACTATAAACCATAATCTGTATGTGAAACAGTCACATTACGAAAAATTATAATCATGCAAAAAATAAGTTTGTATAAAAAGCAGCATTTTTTAAAAGCTGCTCTTTGCATTCCTAAAACGCATTCAAGCTACCTTTGTAGTGAATAAGGTGATTATATCACTGTCTCTGAACACAAGACGAACACACTGGTCTATTATACAAAATGAAAGAAGGGCTATGGAAAAGCCAAAGGAAATTTGATTTATCCAGTTTTCTCAGTCAAGAGAGATGGTTTTAATTAACTTACTAGAAAAAGTAGGAGATGAATAAAAGTTTAGGAGTCCATAAGAAGGGAAGGGTAGTGTAACCATGGAAGTATGGAGTCGGATGAATTTCATACAGTGCTAATCTTTTACAATAAAGTATGACAGCTGCTATGTGCTGCAATGTGTTCCTATTTAGATTTTCTGTGGATTATTTGGCACAAAAGGCACTGCAGTTTGAGGAATTGACACTAACAGTAGAGTGGTGAGTTGTGATTTTCTTTCTGTCATTTTGGCATTAATTTCTTTTGAATGTATTACTTCCACTGCCACTGTGCCAAGCAAGAACTATTTAAATACCTCAGAGCTTACCACCATCCTTTTAAGCAATGCCTTCTGCTATGCACCCCACAATTACACTACTAGTTGCTGTACATCCTGTAACCATCAGGAGAGCAGAAGTGGCAGCAGACTGTTTTGTGAAATCTGGGACATCAAAAAGCTTTGGTCAGTGAACAACACACTACCTCCTCTATGAACTGTTCATCTGGAATGACACTTTCATTTCCATCACCTGTAAGACTAAGAAAATTAGGACTTAGCACACCACCCAAAAGTTTTTCAGGCTACTTTAGCCTGTCACTTTACCCAGAATTCTGTGTGCATGATGACCCTTCTTCAGATGTGTTTTGTAATGCATCATGGAAGTTGATCTGCTATACAAAATGGCCGTTGGCTACCATTCTTTTCTTCCAACATTCGAACATTTGGATAGTTGTAAACATCATTTTATCCTATATTCAAGTCAGTCAGCTCTGGGTTTTTTTTTGTAAGTTTGCTTTTTTAATTTGATTTCAGACAAGCTGTCTTCTTCACAAGTATTTGTTGGCTTTTCTCTTGCTGCCCTCTTTAGTCTGTGCTCATTAGTGACTAAAACCTTGCTGTGCTCCCCTTTTTCTGTTGCTGTTTTATTTTTTTGGTGGGATTATTTGCTGTGCTGATGAATTTTTTTTAGGAGTAGACAGGTGTGCTTGTTTGGTGACAGCTGTGTACTAACAGTACACATAAGGAGAACCAAACCCTCACCTCAGGATCATGATGTCCTTTATGTGAAATGTCTGGGGAAAAAAACATTTTTGTGAGGAGTATGAGATCTTTGCTCAGTTCAAACTCTCTACAATTAGGAAGAGAAAGATCAGAACAGAGCTGGAGAAACTAAAGTCTACTCTAGTATCTGAGGTTTCTGTCATCTCACCCACTTTCCCGTTAAGGTTTTGTAGGGAAACATAGAAGTATTATCGATAGAGAAGGGTTTCCATCTGCTCCTCCTACTTCTTCCAAGAAACACAGGATGCTTGAATCTTTTGTAGTATTGCAATCTGCACTGAAGGCTCTTGACTTGCAGTGTGGTAATTCAGTGTCTTTACATTCTCAGCAGCCCCTTCTAACCTTGGTCTGTTGCTATTTCATCTAATTCTCCCAAACCTGAACCCTATACCACTACCTTAGCCTACTGACTCATTTAGGTCAATCAAATCTCTTTTGGGCCAGCTGGACTACAAAAAAATGCAAAAAATAATTTTTCAGCATAAACAGCTGTGGTCCCAGGTCTTTTCCCCTGGCATCATTAGATCTTTACAGCACCTTCCCTGTGAAACTTTCTCATGTTTACTACAACATTTCCTCAGCATGGCATGTGCAGTCCTTGGTGGTCCTTATTGAAACCTCATGCCAAACCCCTCCTCATACGCATCAACAGTGACAGTTCTGTCAGGGTCAACTTTGATCCCACTGCTGGGGTCACAGATTTCAACCTCAGTGCCTTTGGTCTTAACTGTGCTGTTGATGCAAGTTGTACTCATATGGTTTCCTTCAAATTCAGAGATTCATGAGACATTGGTGTCGCGGGGGGGGGGGGGGTTTGACCTCCTGGAATTGAACTTGGTCCACATTTCTTGGGACTAAGCATTTCATCCTTAAAGTCTACCTTGCAATGGTTAATGTCAAGGCCATCAACCTTGATCCAGGTGCCTGGGCATTGTTTGGCCAGTGCAGCTAGACTTGACTCATTGGGGTCATCCTTGCTGCTGTTCCCTTTGATGTCGATATTCACCACATCAGGCTTTGGTGCTGTTACCTTAGGATCACTGGTCCTGGCTACAGGACTGAGATCAGTGATGGTCCTGATACATTTGATGCAGGAGACAGTCTCAAAACGAAGTATGAGAGATGTTAAAAGAAAATGAATGCAAACTGGTTTACAACTGAAGATGAACAGCATTTATCAGTAAGTCATTTTTTATATGAAAGGGTACATGCTTTAATTGATGGAAATTATATTTTAGTGTTGCTGAATATATTACAAGCTGAAAAAGTCCCTGGTTCAAATACCATATTACAAATTAAAACAAAATAATTTAGAGAACAGTTTAATTTACTGGCAGGAACATTCCCTGGTCCAAATGTTATACCACATATTCAAATAAAATAATTTAGAGAACAGCTTTCACCAATCATGTCTTATTTGTATAACAGGAATATACAGATATTTATCCTAAGTCTGTAAAAACCAATTGTCAATCTAGTTTATAAGGGTAAAGTGATACCATGTAACACAGGGGGTTGTAGACCAATACATTATTAAGTGGAACTTATACAGTTAATATATAAGTGATAACATCTATTTGTATCAAAAAATTGAAACTGAACTCATCCCAAGATTGGAAGCACCATATAAAAATGGTGCTTCAGCCAGCAACAGGTTAACTTTGTTACGTGGGGACACTGCTGGATGCAGTGGAGAAGAAATTACAAGTCGATATTACCTTCCTAGATTTTAATAAAGCATTTGACATGGTTGATCAGAATGGAGTGCTTAGAAATTTCAAAATTTAGTAATAAAATTTCAGTTAGCTGGAACAAGGAGTGACTGACTGAGAGAAAATTAACAAGAAACCCGAACGATCAAAATAATCATAGACGCCAAGGCAAAGATGGTATCACAAGGATCACATGTGGGCCATGTACATTTTGCTACCGATACAAATGGTCTACAAATCCTAATTATATATGGTGCATGATCTATGCTGGTGTGACACACTTTGGCAGATGTATTTCCAAAGAGGATCATGAATCTTTACAAACGTTTGACCAGATTGTCTACCACCAAGCTAAAAATAAATGAACTTCAATTAAGATAGAGACAAGACAGGCATTAGACATACCTCTCACCCTTTTAACTTGGGAATTCTGGATGAAGCCAAAAATAATGGAGAGACAAAAATCCAAAATCAAGCACAGATTTTAAATACTGCTCTCATAAACTTAGAAAGTTAATAGAATGACAGGTTTTATGTTAGCATGCATTTTCTCAAGGGTTTGAATTCTGAAACTCATGTCTCGATTTAGTGACTTCAGTCCAAATGATTTGCCTGAAAACCACAGATTTTCCCAGGGATTCAATAAACTCTGTGGAGGCTTCACGCATTCATGCTGCTCCTCAAACTTGCACAAATAATAGCAGCATCTCATGGCAGGCAACAGTGCTGCTGGCCAGAAAACTCTGCAGAGCAGCACAAATGCAGAAAGAAGATGCATACAAGTTTGCCAATGGGCAAACCTGCTCTGCAAGATTGCACAGACAACCACAATGATTACCAGGGGTGAAAATACTGCAATAAGACTAGTATTAACACATTAAAGAAAAATGTACCCAGTGCAATGTATGCTACAACAATTATTGGCAGAATGAAATAATAGATTGGGGGGGGGCTCACAGGCAAGAGACAATACAATTGAAACATAACACTAGGTAGTGAAAGTGTGCTGAAGAAAATGAACATAAATATGAATGACAGGAATGAGGAAAGAGGAAGACGGCATGATAAACATGGTAATGTACCCAAGATAGGATATGTTAATGTATGTGTACTTCCAAGACAAGTCAGGCGCATTACATTAAACACATGTCGATAGTACAGCATTTACTGCTGTTTACACCTCCTGTGTGAGTATGTTTATATCATCATGCAGCATAGTATATATGCAATGGTCACACAAGGTTACATGTTAATGGAGACGAGCAGTTGTGATA
Organism: Protopterus annectens; assembly: GCF_019279795.1. Classification (NCBI taxonomy): domain Eukaryota; kingdom Metazoa; phylum Chordata; order Ceratodontiformes; family Protopteridae; genus Protopterus; species Protopterus annectens. The sequence continues at coordinate 827,783,971 of NC_056731.1, read as the reverse complement.
GAAACATTACTGACATGCTCACTGGAGAGGCATCTAGCAAGGACAGAATACACAATAGGGGGTATGTGCATATTATGAAGATCTGTAAAATGACTTGCTGGAATATGACTAAAATATCAGCATACCTGTCAACCAGTCATGGACACATAGCAACAAACTCATGGACAACTTTAGACAGAAGCAGATACAATCAGGGACCATTTTAAAATATTAACACCATTAATCAGTATCACTGACAGAACGTTCACCAAGAATAGATGTGTACAACTGTAATGATTGCCAGTATTCTATGAGAGGACTTCACTACTCCTTCCCCAAAAATGACCTATTTTTGGAGGGGTTAAGAGGGACAGTGTTAAACCTGGATTTGAAATAAGGGGCAATCCTGGACAGTTGAATGGTTTGCATGACACCTAAGCCACAAGCCACACCTGCAGGAATCAAACCCATGCCATCAATGTTGTCAATGAGTTGTGTGTTTACTGGATGCAACACAGAAAGACGTATCACACATGCTTCTTGTAGAACATCTTGAAGGGAAGTCTGCACTGTCAAATTCTAACGAGTATGCATCCCAAAAAATAGTCCTGTATGGCTGACAAGATATGTGGGAGCTCACTGTGCCAAATGAGATACTCTTGAATAATGCATTCTAGGCTGACATAGGTATCAGCCATAAGGATAACAACACTTACAAACAACACACTATTATAAGTGGATTCCCTACACACAGCTGGGTATTACATGTATCCACCACATGTAATGTCAAGGGATATTATGTGAAGCATCTGCAATTGATGTGTGAATTAAGAAGTGATTTGTTATCATGAATGGTACAGCAGTATGTGAGACTGGTGGCAATGCAGCAACAATGCCCACATGCACAGGAAGTACAGTAGTGTGAAATCTAGTGTCAATGAGCGAGGAAGCTGTCACTGTGATATCGTTCACATACAAAACAATGCATGGAGCACACTTAATAAGCACATGTCAAACCTCAAGACGTGCCACACAATTACTGTCCCCCTGACATTGCCAATGAGAATGTTATACTGCATGAAATCTTGATATGCATGCATATGTGTTCATGCAAACTTTAAAGTGGTAATACTAATGTAATGTACCGTTACATCCATGATGCTGTACAGACACAGTATAGCTGTATCTACAATACAACTGAACTTCATAGGTTCATAGATTCATAGGAAAGTAATAGGCTAATGTTGTAAGATCCCTAAAAGCCTAATAATGTTTAACATGAGTTTCACAATTTTAATAGCTTGTAGAACAATGTTCGCATAGGCATGAGCCTACGCTATGCTATATAAGACCAACTGCCTCTATTCATGAGGGACATGTGGGTGACACCAGTAGGACAATTATGATTAACCATACATTGATCTAGGTTGCACTTGAAGAGGGTTAGAAAAGGTCTTTGCTTTATGTGAATGGGAAGCTTGTTCTAGAGAAGGCGTAGTGTCTGAGAGATATATCTCTCCAACATTATTTATTATGTCAGAAGCTAGGTTAACATCCTTGGAACAAGTGACCCTTGTGCAGTTTGCTTTACCAGTGTGTAACATTTCCATCAGGGCCAAATTGGAGACTGCCCTATAGACCAGACACAGACTGGCCCTTAGTAGTCTGTAGGGGATATAATACAGTGATAGAGCTTTCAATTTTTCTGCGTAGGACTTATTTTTTTACACTCTGTATTTTCCTTGTGCAAAACCCCTGGGATTGCACCAGCTGTTGCAGGTGTATGGTGAGGTACAGGCAAAAGGGTGCATTGTACTCAGTTATTGGTGTGGTGAGAGCAGAGTACAATGGAATTATAATGTCCTTTGATCTGGATGCCATGCCCATACTTATGAGCTGTGCCACATAAAAGGATTTGTCACCACTGTGGGCACATGATGGTCGAACTTCCAATTACTATCTACCAGAGTTTCCGGATCACATACCATTGAGCTTACTCATAGGGATGTGCTGTCTATATTATAATTAGCTTGGATATTTGCTTTCCAAAGGGGACTAATAATGCTTTATTGGCCATTTAGTTTGTCTCCATGGCTTTGGCAACAATCATTTGCATGCTTTTTTACTTTGTCCAGTATATTAATAGCATTAGTGGATTCAAGGATTGTATACAATTTGCAGTCATCCACAAAGCTGGTCAGACAAAGGCTGTCTATGTTTCCTTGATTTCTGGGACTTAAATACTGAACAGGAAAGGGCCTAGTACAACCCCCTAGAACTGCCCTGGTTACAGTCCTCTTGCTAGAGGTGAATTCACACACTTTGACAGTTTGTGTCCTGTCGGTGAGCCATTTGATTACCCACTTGGTGACGTAGGGGTTTATGCCCAGTTGAGACATTTTCTTTTAATTGAATGAACATGAAATAGCAACTGCTAAAAAGGATTTAGCCACAGAGTCACCAATAAGTGACGGTCACCTCTAAACTGTAAATAGGTAGTCCGGTAAACAAATAGCTTCACCGTCTATGAAAACAGCTCCGCAACATCAATAACAGTATCTCCACAATGCCAAAATTAAAGTTGAGATCATTTATTGTGAAGCAAGAACAGTAAGTCAATGCCACATAAAAATGGTTAAGCGCTTTCTCCCATAAAAAATGGGCTTCTTCAGAACACCATAACTGTTACAAAGACACCTAATAAAACATTTTTGGCACCAAAAACTGCTAATTAAAACATTTACATTCCTGTAAGTTAAAGCAGTATTACCATCCTAAAAAAAGTTTCACTACCTATAAAGATACATATACACAAATCTTAAAAAATAAATACATATATGAAACTTAAAAAATGCTGGCACTGTTGAATGTAATATTATAATATGTGCATATATAACCTACCACTGTTAAATAATCCCTGCGTATCGTTACTGCGTAATCACCCAACAAGAAACTGTTGCAGAAAGTATTGCAAAAAATGACTGTTGCAAAAGTAACTGTTGCAAAAGGTAACAATCTATTGTTGTCAGGAAAATGCTGGGGATTAATGTAAACACAGTGAATTATACAATGACATCGTAATGCTGTTGACAAATGTACTTTAAAAAGCGTGAAATCAATTAATGTGTTCACACGCAGTACTATATATAAAGTTTGTAAAAATTGTGTGGGTCAGATTATTAATTGTCGATACATATCTAATGATTAACAACATTGTTATTTAATTTGCTACTGATACTAAATATATTACTAAACTATTACTAAGAAATATTTTCTAATATTCTATACGTACTGCAATTATGTACCTCCTCGAGTATACTAAAGCGTACATTTTCTTAAATACTAAAAGATCAAAATTTATGAAACAAAATTAATAATGTATTAAGTGTATATTTACTTAATACTAAAGAAAACTACCTGTATGCTTTTGTGTATATAACATATTGCTCTCCAAATAAAAAGGGGGCATTAAAAAAGGGGATACTAACGCATTTCCAATATTGGCTTATTAGATATAGGGCAGGATTCACGAAACCTCCGTGTAAGAGTTAATATGTCTTACACGGAGGCTGCAGTCTAACGGTATGATGTCAGCATGCCATGCATATTCATGAAGGCATGCTGAATCACACCCTAGGCTAACACGGTCCATGTAGGACAGTAGGGGGCGTCTCCGAATGCTGAGTTCTGCAAAGGGACACACCCCCAGAAGAGTCAGAGTCCTGAAAGTAAACTCCCACAAGCGTACGGTTGCCACCCGTCCCGTTGTCAGCAGGACACTCACGGTTTGAGTGCTCTCATCCCGCTTCCCGCGCTCACCAAGCGTGGGACTTTAAAAGTCCCGTTTTTTCCCCTTTGCGCTTGCATTTTAAAATTGCCGCGGAAAAGCCGAAAATACTTCCGGTTTTTCCACGGCAATGCGGCTACATCACCACCCGGACCTGCAGTTAGAGGGATTCTCTGCTAGGTCCGGGTGGTAATGCAGCACAGTAATTGGCTGCAGCTATTTGTAGGGGGCGGGAACTTCTTGTGAAGAGCCCCATAAAGGTCGCAGCTGTAGAGCACTAAGCTCTATAGCAGCCCGGACAAAAGATCTGAATTTTTCGCCAGCATTGAAGCCAAGCCAGCAAGGGAGCCAGCCCAGCCAGCCAGCAAGGGAGCCAGCCCAGCCAGCCAGCAAGGGAGCCAGCCCAGCCAGCCAGCAAGGGAGCCAGCCCAGCCAGCCAGCAAGGGAGTCAGCCCAGCCAGCCAGCAAGGGAGTCAGCCCAGCCAGCAAGGGAGCCAGCCCAGCCAGCCAGCCAGCCAGCAAGGGAGCCAGCCCAGCCAGCCAGCAAGGGAGTCAGCCCAGCCAGCCAGCAAGGGAGTCAGCCCAGCCAGCAAGGGAGCCAGCCCAGCCCAGCCAGCCAGCCAGCAAGGGAGCCAGCCCAGCCAGCCAGTCAGCCCAGCCAGCCAGCCCAGCCAGCAAGGGAGCCAGCCAGCCCAGCAATAACTGAGTGGTAAGTAGATAATTGCATTTTGTGGCTTTAGTTATTTAAAATGGGAATAGTGTGCTTTATTTAAGTTTTTAATGTTTAGAGGTAGATGGGGATGTAGTATGTAGTATTTAAATCTGTGCAGTGGTTATTTTGAGACTTTTGTACTAGTTTAAAATGGGAATATATTGTGGTTTAATTTTTTTAATGTTTAAAGGCAGATGGTGGGTGCAGTACGCATTATTTAAATCTGTAGTAGTTAGTTTAATATTTTTGTGTAGTAGTTTTAAAGAGATAAAACCTGAATGTATATGTAATTGTTATTATGCTTGGGGGGTATGATTTGGAAGCATTACTTTTAAAAGGCTGAACTGTGTATAGAAGTTGTTTGTTTCTGTTGGGGGGCAGTGAAATATAAACTTAGTGTGATGCATTTCTATTGTCGTAGCTTTTTCTGGGTATTGTCTGTATGCATATAGGAATTGTTTGAGCATAGTTTGTATTTTTTTGTATGGAAATATGCATTATAATGCTGTTTTCAGGAAGTTACGATATACTGTTTAGGTAACTTTTCCTGTTCCTGCAAGTCCATGTCTGTGGTACAAGTCTACCCTTTGAGGGGGAATGTTAACAGTTAATGTAATTCATTTATTATTCTAGTAGGTACACGTTGCCAATTTGCCAAAGCTGTTTCAAGATTGTTTTCATTTATACTTGTAAATGTGTGCATTTAATTTATTATGCATTTTAATAAGGTTAAAATGTACTGTTTTGCTTGTAATGTGAATATGGGTGTGTTACTTTTACTTGGGCCTGTTTATTGCATTGCTGTGCTGGATTAATTGCTATGTTTTGAGGTAAAAGGAGACCATGGAGTCTGCTGTACATTGTAGTTTGTTACTTCTCTTGCAAGAAGTATTTTTAAAAGTTAAAATGTTTGGACTTTTTCCCATTTATTTTTATTTTTTGTGGATGGATGCTCTGAAGTTAATGCAATGTATTTCAGATTGTGCTAAACCATGTTACAGGGTAGTTTGCGTCTAAGTAGCAAAGTTTTTATTTTGTGTTTTAGTGTGTCTTCAACATACTTATTTACTGTTTTCATTATAATCAGATTATGACCAGTGCTGCTGTTGGGCATGTTTATTAATAGATCATTGCGCTGTGTAAATTAGTGCCATACATTTCTTAACTGCTGTGGTCAAAAGCTAAATTAGGTCTATGGTATCCACTGTGCATTGTCATTCATTTTACTGTTTTTTGGTTCAGTGAATATGGTTAACTTTTTTGTCTTGTGGGGTGTGGTGGGCATGTTCAGTGGTAAAAATAATGCATTTCATTTTCTACAAGCTGTGTTAATGTTAGTCTTCAATGGCCAAAATGCCCCCTACATTACCTCATTTACTATTTGACCTTAAACTGTTAGTAAACTCTTTTTTGCTCCATTCCTCTATTTCGCATGCCAATGTTTTTCAAGCCAGTTCTTTCACATGCCAATGTTTTTCGAGCCAGTTCTTTCGCATGCCAATGTTTTTCAAGCCAGCTCTTTCATGTGCCAATGTTTTTCAAGACAGTTCGTGTGCCAATGTTTTTCGAGCCAGTTTCGCATGCCAATGTTTTTCGAGCCAGTTCTTTCACATGCCAATGTTTTTCAAGCCAGCTCTTTCATGTGCCAATGTTTTTCAAGACAGTTCGTGTGCCAATGTTTTTCGAGCCAGTTCTTTCGCATGCCAATGTTTTTTGAGCCAGTTCTTTCGCATGCCAATGTTTTTCGAGCCAGTTCTTTCACATGCCAATGTTTTTTGAGCCAGTTCTTTCACATGCCAATGTTTTTCGAGCCAGTTCTTTCACATGCCAATGTTTTTCAAGCCAGCTCTTTCATGTGCCAATGTTTTTCAAGACAGTTCGTGCCAATGTTTTTCGAGCCAGTTCTTTCGCATGCCAATGTTTTTCGAGCCAGTTCTTTCGCATGCCAGTGTTTTTTGAGCCAGTTCTTTCACATGCCAGTGTTTTTTGAGCCAGTTCTTTCACATGCCAATGTTTTTCGAGCCAGTTCTTTCGCATGCCAATGTTTTTCGAGCCAGTTCTTTCGCATGCCAATGTTTTTCGAGCCAGTTCTTTCACATGCCAATGTTTTTCGAGCCAGTTTTTTTGTGCCAATTAAGCCAGTTCATTTGTGCTGTGCAGCAATATGTTACTGAACCCTACTAACAGTGTTGGTCAATATGTTGCATATCAGGTAAGTACAGATTCAAGCATGAAGAGAGCAGCAGCTTCATCACAGTCAACCAGCAGCAAGAGAATGTGCAAGTGGCAGGACGTTTGGAAAACAGAATTTGACTGGATCGAGAGATGCACTGATGTCAAAGCATTCTGCAGGTACTGCAAGAGAGAATTTCTAGTGACCCACGGTGGAAGAAATGAGGCAACTGAACAACATAAGACTGCCATTCTTCAAGCTAAATCCACTCACCTGATGACAAAGTGGGCAAGGAATGCAAACCTTGAGGGACCAGAACTTAGAATCATTGCAGCAGAAGCCTCTGAGGTTTTCCATGCTGTTAAGCACAATATTTCATATAACAGCTTGGACTGTGCAGTAAAGTTGGCCAGCCAGTTGTACAGTGACTCAGACACTGCAAAGAAACTATCTTGTGGCAGAACCAAGGCTGAAGCCATAGTTGAAAATGTTTTGGGGCCACACTCATTGGAATGCCTCCTGCATGACCTTCAAAACCAGGTACTTCATTTGCAATTTCATCAGATGCTTCCAACAAGGGAACATAAAATTATTTCCCCTTGTTGTGAGGTATTTTTCTAAAGAAGAAGGGGTGGTGAATGGCCTTTTGGACTTCTATGAAGACCCTGACGAATCTGCACAGGCTATTTCACAGCAAATTTCCAACATTATGGAAAGGCATTCCTTGCCCTGGAACCATATTTCAGCTTATGGGGCTGATAATGCCAGTGTGAACTATGGGAAGAAATCTGGTGTGTATACCAGATTAAAAGAAAAGTGCCCATCACTCCAGAAAGCTAACTGTCTTGCCCATATTATTCACAATGCAGCTAAAAAAGCTGCAGCAAAACTACCATACGATGTGGAAGCATTTGTAATGAGACTTTTCAGCCACTTTTCTGGTTCTGCCACAAGGACCAGAGACTTGAAAGACTTCTTTGAGTTTTGTGGCATGGAATTTGAGAGTCTGTTAAGACATGTGCCAACAAGGTGGCTGTCACTACTCCCAGCCATTGAAAGAGTAGTGAAAAATCTCCCAGTGCTCCAGTCCTATTTCCTCTCTCAGGGAGAAGAGGAGACCCCCCGGCAGATATGGTCATACTTTTCAGGTAACGAGCATGGTGAGAATGAATTGCCTACACTGCCCCAGTACTATCTGCACTTTCTCTGTGCTGTTCTTGTGTATTTTAATGAACATATAAGTACATTAGAAAAATCAGCACTTACTGCCATGGAAACTTATTGTGTAATGGTCTCTCTCAAGCAAAAACTGCAGGCAAGAGCTGAAGGTGCCTTCTTTGGAGGGAAACTTAGGGCACTTATGAGCACATTAGACAGCACTTCTGCTAACAAACTGAAAAGAGACTTCATTGTGTTCTTGGAGACAGCAGTGAAATACCTGGAGCAGTGGTTTGATTATACTGAAAACAACTACTTGTTTACACTATCTAAATTATCTCTAAATGAGCCCTTTGCCTTCAGTGACTTGCTGAATGTGACCACTGCCCTGAGTCTGCAGGATGTAGATGAAGATTATCTTTTTAGGGACTACTTGGCAATTAGGCCCTCTCGAACAGTTATGTAACACAAGCTTGACCCCAGGAGAGAAGTGGCTGAAGCTTTTCAAAGAAGGGCCTGAACTGACTACACTCTATCCGGTAATTGCTAGGGTTTTATCTATACCACCCTCAAACGCATTTGCAGAAAGAGTTTTTTCACTGGTGAAAGATAAATGGACAGATGTGCGAAACCGATGTAGTGTGGACTTGTTAAAAGCTGAACTCATGATGAGTGTAAATTACCGGATGAAATGTTGTGACTTTTACTCGAATATTATTTCAAATCGGGCCCTTCTTCAAGCCATAAAATCAAATTCAAAATACACTTTTAAAAAAAAGTGATTTATTGTACGTAATTTTGTGTTTTTCTTTGTTTAGCATTAATTTGTACTAGGGTATGTAGTTTTGTGTTCTTTGCTTTAGCTATAATTGACAGTCTTAATTTTATACTTGGCTTGTATGTGGTATGTAGATTTTTTAAGTTTTCTTTCTGAATAGCAATGGATGGTTTATGAATTTTACTTTTAAATAAACAAGTGTCTGTTTAATGAGTAGTGTGTTTTTAATTCCTTTAAAGTTTATTGTTACAACCGATTAGTGTGTGTGCAGTAATAGTTCACTTCATTTAAATGGTTTGAGTTTTCAGTATGCTGTAATGTCACAATGTTGCATCCATAACTAATACTGCATCTCCTTTAACAACTCTGGTGATGTCGTGGTGGGGGTGTGGCCAGTGTCATGTTGGCCACACCCCTATCATGTTGACCACACCCCCATGTCCCACTTTGCCCTTGTTAAAAGGTGGCAACCCTACACAAGCGAGTCCGCGGAAATGTCAAGGAACACAACACCACACATGCCCCCACAGACTATAAACCCAACTGTAATGTAAAACTTAAAAATAGCAGTTGAATTTTTTTTTTATAATTTCCAAAATGTTTGCCCATAGTTGCGCTCATTTGCACGGGTATGCACTCCGCTCAGTCATAGTTAGCAGTCATTGAAAAGCATATAAGATCTAAATATGCAAATTAAGCCAAATAGCAATAGTGTAGCGGTAGAGACATTGCCCAAAGAGGAGGTAGTCTCGGTTCGAGCCCCCACAACATAATTTTCTATTTTTATTTAAATGAGCATGAAACAATCCCCTGACATATATGTGTGTGTGTATATATATATATATATATATATATATATATATATATATATATATATATATATATATATATATATATATATATATATATATATATATATATAAAACTATAATTTAAGTAAAATGTAATGAAATAGGTCATGTATTTTGAAGAAATACGACACAAGAAAATATAAAAAAATTGTATAAGTGCCCATAGCTGAGCAAGGCTTTACGAATCTGAATATGAGTGCCCATAGGTGAGCAGTGGTCTAACAAGCATAATATGACTGCCCGCAGGTGAGCAACACTTCTCACAACGTAATATGCATGCTCATAGCCAAATAATGCGTTACCCAGCGTAAGCCGTTTGTGCGGAGCTGCACAGCGCGCCAACCGGCTTACCAGCGGGCAACGTCGAGCAAGCTGTATCAAAACCGCCTTTACACAGACACACCTCCTACCCTGTCTAGACAGTAGTAAAAACAAAAAAAGCAATGCCCAGGCTCGAACCCAGGATACTGTGCACCATAGTCAAAGTACTGAACCACTAAACCATGACAGTTGTACTGAGAAATGCAGTATTAGCATATATATAGGAATGAATGGAAATAGAAGCATGACAAAGCAGGTTTTCTTAAGCTGATAAATATCCAAAATGGCCAATCACAGATAAGTGTGGGAAAACGGCCATATATAAGCCCCATAGGTGGGAATACACAGCATAACTGATAGTGGTACCCATTTGCAGTCAGGATGGCAGGTGTAGGAGAGGGAAGCCACTTTAGAGCACAGAGGTGGGGTGTTGAGGAGTCCAAATATATGGTTTGGCTCCTAGTCCACGATCATGAGGCTCAACTCATGCAGGGCCAGGTTCCCTGGGGTGCATACAAGGCAGAGGCGTGGAACGGGTTGGCACATGATCTCACCAGTGCCACAGGCATACCAAGGACTGGTGAACAGGTCCATCACCACCATGCGGACCTGAAGAGACGTAAGCAGGACCAACGGAACCGTTGGATACAGGAGGCCCGGCAAATGCCCAACGCTCCACTACTGAGTAAGTATCCATGTAACTAAGTATGTAAGAAATTATCCTAGCCTATATTATGGAGATGTATGTTCCAATATTACTTCATTTATATTACAGCTGCAGGTGTCCGTTCCATGAATCAGCGAGCCTATGCTGATAGGCTGCTGAGGTTGCGCCACCAGGCAGGTTAGTAATTATTTTTCTGGAATTGTTAGAGAATATGTGAGACAGCTTGTAAAAGAGTTCAGTGTTGTTACATATTAATAAAGTTCAAATAAGCCTAGAAGAAAGATTCTGCTAGTACTGTAAGATTAGATAAGTGATGCAGCCTGTAATCCAGAAATAAACATTAAACAAGTCTGAAATAGAGTTTTCACCTGTATTGTAATATCAGATAACTGCTTCACCCTGAAAATGACTGGTAATCAATCTACAAAGGATAGACGTGTCAAATACATCCCCATTTTAATATCTGCCATATGAAATAAGTGAGTCTGTTGGAAAGGATTGTTGTAACCAAGTAAGAAATGTTAATAACGCCTAGAATTAAGTACCATCTTGAATTGTAAAAATAAAACAAGTGAGAGTGTGAGAAAGAGGGTATGAATTGACCAAGAAAGCTCTAATAAGTCTGAAATAAAGTTATACTGCAGTCAGTACATAATGAAATGAATGAGACAGCCACAACCAAAGAGTGAAATGGGTGTAATAAAGTACTGAACCTGGAATGTGTGTGTCCCACAATTTGGATATGGTACTGTACCCTTGCAATACGGAGATAGTATGGTTGTATGAAATACTGAACATCCACAGTTGTCTAGAGCCATATAAATCAAATGTAGCAGGATGCTGTACGTGAACACAGCAAGATATGAACATGTATGAATAAAAATGGAATGTATATTAATGTAGCAGTAACATTCGCATCACCAACATCCCTAAGGTTACATATAGGAAACTGTATAAAGACATGTAGGGGATATATATCTGCAGCTACTAGGAATGTACAGCATATGTATAGGTAGTTTAAGTTGTTAATGTAATATTTCTTCACCCTACCCCATTTTCACAAATGATGCCATTCCACATCAAACTGGGTATGTGTATACACAATTAATTCCCATGGACATTTGTCCTGTTGGTTCATACATATCAGCATGTACGTTGATGCATGTGCCCTGTTCACATATCCAAACCTGATGGCCTGTTCTCATCAATCATCCGTGCATGCTGTTGGATTGTGTACTGTTGTTCTAAATATGCATGTGTTATGCTTGCTGTCCAATGTTTGGAATTCATGGGTGTTTGGTTAATGGGAATACTGATGCATGCTGTTACAACTAATGTTGAATGGTGTTGTATGTTACTAACCCAAAATGCCATATAATACTGCTAAACATAGGACAACAGAGAAGGCGGGTTCCAGCGGACCCACCTCAGCTGGCGAGTGCACCTGGCACCAGTGCACCTGGCACCAGTGCCCAGGCGGAACCTCCTCCGGTAGCCCTGTGCCACCTTTGGGTGGAAGCGCTGCAGGGGATGGGGCTCATCCCCTCTCTGCAAGCGTGGCCGGAGGAGAATGTCCACTCACCCTCCAAAGTGTCCGGTCTGTGGTGCGTAGTGAGATCAGGCATTCTGTGCTTGAACCCCTACGCCAGCTTGAGGCGAGGGTGGCGCAACTCACGGGTGTGCCTGCCCATCCTATACAGCCCCCAGCACAGCCCCGTCCTGGGCAGTGAAGGCACAGTGGTAACTGCCCATGGGTGGGGATCTCAGTTCCACTGTTGCCATCTGTGGGCTCATGGGCTCGCAATATCCAAACATCCGTCCCCATCAGTTGTGTACTCCCCCACATGTGTCATACTCTGCCCCTGTATGCGTCTTGTTTGTCTTGTCTGTTAACCTCCCCAACCTACCTCCCCAAATATACCTACTTCCTGTACCTCACATTCCACTCTCACCTGAAAAAAAAAGGGCACTCTGTTCCCACAAAAAAATTACACCCCATACATAGCTGCCCATTTTGCAGACATGTCTTCTGGACATGTCAACTGATAATTAAAATTGGCTGTACAACATATTTTGTTGTCCTCACCCCTCTCTCAGGGATGGAAGGTTTCAAATTTCACACCAAATTACACACATATGCACAGCTGTTGCTGATAAAGAAATGGGCAGTTATGGGCCTTCCCTACATCCTTCCTGCAAATCCCGAGCTTGTTTTCCTACTGTCCTACCCTCTTTGTGCCCCCTTTTTCACCACTTTCCTATCTCCCCATTTTCTTTTCTTTAAAATAAATTAGCACGGGTGTTAGCGAGAGTAAGCACTTTTAAGCAGTGGTCAGCGGGTGTGTGCTTGTGTGTGCTTAGCTAAGCGAGTGTGCATGTAGCTAAGCGACTGTGTGCATGCGTGATCACTGCGCAAACCAGCGCAAACCCGCTTACAACAGCTTAAAAGTGCCTTAGTCACTCTGTATGACAAGGCCTGTAGTCTGCTCATCAGCAAAATAAAATTCCCCTGTCAGTCTCGACCACAGGACCTTGGAAACACTAGTCTCCATGACTTACCACTAAGCCATAACTGATATACAAGAACTTGGTGCTGAAAGCAATATATCATGACATAGAAGGACCGAATGTAAAGGGAATATAGGAAGGTCATTGCACAAAGCTTGTTTCCTGTAACTTTACTGGCAGTTCTTGTGGAATTGCATTACAATAGTGTGATAAGAGAAACAGCCATGCTAGGAGGTAATAATGTTACAGTAGCACCTTACAAAACACACACAGTATCAGAGCAGGATAAACACCACCATATTTGAATAGGTATGAGGCCAGACATCCCAACTGTGACTGATTTACAGGGATGTCCTTCATTTGTCAAAAAATTTTACCTGTGCCCCACTGACTCCCTGTGAAATGTACTAACAGTAGGCAGAAAGGTGGGGAATCCCACGTAATGTACACCATCATTAATTTAAAGTAGACACTGCTTGCATGTCAGAAATGGTGTAGTAATACATATGCTCAAAACACGCACACATTCCCCACAGTCACAACTGCAGAATATCTGAAATATATCACGGGTGTGTCCCACTGATATGTACCTTTCCCTGAGGCAAACCCGCTTACAACTGCTTAAAAGTGCCTTAGTCACTCTGTATGACAAGGCCTATAGTCTGCTCATCAGCAAAATAAAATTCCCCCATCAGTCTCAAACCCCAGACCTTGGAAACACTAGTCTGCATGAATTACCACTGAGCCATGTCAAACATACAAGAACATGGTGCTGAAAGAAATATATCATGAAATACAAGGAGTGAATGTAAAAGGAATATAGGAAGGCCATTACACAAAACTTGTTCCCTGTATGTTTAGTGGCAATTCTTGTGGAATTGCATTTCATGAGTGTGATAAGAGAAACAGCCATGCTAGTAGGTAATAATGTTACAGTAGCACCTTACAAAACACACATGGTATTAGAGCAGGATAAACACCACCATATTTGAATAGGTATGAGGCCAGACATCCCAACTGTGACTGATTTACAGGGATGTCCTTCATTTGTCATAAAATGTTACCTGTGCCCCACTGACCCCCTGCAAAATGTACTAACAGTAGGCAGAAAGGTGGGGAATCCTACGTAATGGTGACCGTCCATAAGTTAAAGTACACACTACTTGCATGTCATAAATGGTGTAGTAATACATATGCTGAAAATACCCCACAGTCACAACTGCAGAATATCAGAAATATATCACGGGTGTATCCCACTGATATGCACCGTTCCCTGAGGCTGCTCAAATATATACCCGAGAGTATCTGAGGCCTGCAAGTGTCAGAAACACACAGGCATATTAGCCTGTCTGCTGTTACACACTCTGCAAATAGCTGTAGAATTGCTTCCACAAGCACACCCTCATGTAGGAGTACAACCCAGAAATATCAAAGGATGTAGCCATCTAACAAACTAAGGACAGTATAGCAGTTTACAAGCACTGCATGTGCCTGATATTCATAACTGTTAGTACAAAGTACAAGGCCCTACCACTGCTCAGCAGCAAAATAAGATACTCTTGTAAGTGTCAAACCCCAGACCTTGGCCTCACCAAACTGCATGCAGTGGCACCAAACCACACCAAACATATAAGAAATTGCTGCTGAAAGAAATATATCATGCATTACAAGGAGTGAATGTAAATGGAAATAGGAAAGCCATAGCAACACATTCCAGTAAAGACAAATATCAGGCCTTCAAGGAGTGAATGTAAAGGCACAATAGTGAAGCCATAGCAACACATTGCATGAGCTACTGTTGTATACCAGTTAATCCACGAGTCCCACAGGAAAGTACATACTCCCATGTAAACAGTGTTAGCATTATTAGGTGTGACTTAACATACACACTGAGAAGAATGAACTGCAAGAAGCAACAGTCAGGTTTCAGTACAACATGCATTTCAGTGGCTACAACACAGCCTTAGATATGAGAGACATACCAACCTTTTGACTGACACAACAGTGTCCACAGCAAACCAGCATGGTCCCCACCTTGCTAAACTGAAAGGCCTACGCCTACCTAACCTAACATTTTATAGCACTGTCCTGAAATCACAGTGAGAACTGCAATTACCACACAGCAGGCTGCATGCAATTAGTAAATGCTGGCCAACAATTGGTGCAGAGGCCATCGCATGCACATGTGCAGATACCTACAAAAGCAGCCTGTACTGCCAGTCCACACATGCAATAATATCATTGCAGCCACTGGAGGGAGAGAGAGAGAGACAGAGAAAGAGAGAGAACAAAAAAAAGCCATCAAGCCATCAAGCCATCAAGCCAGCCAGCCAGCAAACCAGCCAGCCAGCAAGCCAGCCATCCAAAAAAGCTGTCAGAAACAAAGGTAATGTAAACTACATAATCTAATAATCTACATACTGTGAACCCTCCATATGTGTTAGCAGTCTGTATCTATATGTATATGAAGATGTGCATAGGGCAAGGAACATACTGCAACTGTTAGTGAAGGCTGGACATACATATGTAGTTGTAGGTTGCTATGTGCACATATCAATGTAGGTTGTAGTACAATGTACAATGTACAATGTAGGTTGCACAGCAATGGATGATTAGAAGTATGTTAGTGTGTGTATATATATATATATATATATATATATATATATATATATATATATATATATATATATATATATATGTACATAGATAGAGAGGTATGTATAAATAGATAGACATATATAGATAGATAGAATATGTATATACATATAGATGTAATAGACACATACATATATAGATATATATAGATACATACACATATACAGACAGATATGAATGTCTATAGATATGTATGTATATGAATATATCTATCTATCTATATATATATATATATATATATATATATATATATATATATATATATATATATATATAGAGAGAGAGAGAGAGAGAGAGAGGCACATGGGAGCAGATGTACTGCAACAGGTGCCTGGTGATGAAGGCATGGACTGAACACCAGTGTGGATACTGGAGTACCATACCCTATTCCAAAACACTTTAACCACTACCACATAGGTGGTTGCCTGCCTACTACAGGAGGTGTCAGAAGGGAACATGGGAAACAAGTGTACAATAGCCTCCCCTTTGATATTCACAGTGGCACACTAGTCTTGTAATCCCTGTACATTGTACGTGTCATGACAAATGGTGTGTCAGCTAGGAAAACATAGGTCAGTGTACCCCTCAACACCTCACAATGTCCTACATGGTATGTACCTCCCATGACAACTACAGCAAGGGAAAAGGCCACAGACATACCTAACAAAGAGTGATAATGCCCTCAAACACATTCCCTATGCAGAGTGACTGACAAAACCACAGATAGAGTGCCTTTCATACAACCTACGCAGAGGTTACCACTGCTGGATATACAGAGTTATGTCACACCCATACCAGTTGTCCAACCACCATGGTAACACCTCACAATCTGTCCAGCCTAAATGACCTATGGCCCTCATCCTTGTCACCACAGTAAAGAGCACATGCTGGAGGTACAGGTTCCTATCCACAAATAAGCCATACCCTGGACTAAACCACCCAGCATTAACAAGCAAGGTTCCTTATTATTAGATGTCAGACATACCCCTGATGAATGTTATGGAGATAGGTAATATGCCGTATGAGTCACCTCTGTGTAACTGTTTGACAGGAGCAAGTACAATCACATTACATGTGTCCCAAGGGGCAGGGTAGCATAAGGCTATGCTGCCGTAGGCCCAGGGCCAATAGCATAGTACCTACCTATGACAATGCACACACACATGTACTCATTGCAATACCAACTATGTGAGGTGGAATGAGTGTGGCACTGACTGTGTGCAAGGTCTGTAATGGTGTGATTGCTCAGCATGACTTTGTGTCTGTCATGCTAGTGTGTGTCCTCGGTGTGAGGCCAGAGAAGGATGTGTCAGTTATTGGGATACAAACATACTACATTGCCATATGTTGTGCTGTAGTTCACAGTGTACGACTGCAGTGTAGGTAGGGGTATGGCAGCAAAGACTAGGGTGGATTACCAGTGAAACTGTAAATGTGCATTGCATGCATTGCATGGGATGACAATATTCTCCATCCATTAGCTTGATACATACCCCCAGTGTGATGTTGTGCATTGTACCTCAAACAGTGTGCCGAGTGCTGGTGTGTACTAGTTTGTTGTATGGAGTGTGCCAGTCACTGTCACACAGTTGTTGGCTGAGCACTGATATGTGGTAATTTACATGTGTATCCCCTGATAGACAGACAGATGCTATATATGGCAGTTCAGTGATATCAGTACAGTAGAGTATTACGTGTGCCATATTACTTGCTCACATATTTTTCTTTTCCTTCCAGGGTGATGGTGCATCAGCGCAACCCCTGTTATTCAGCTGCAGAGGATGAGGAGATACACCGGAGCCTGGTGCAGGATTTTTCACACTGTTTTCCAGGACCAGCCAGAACCAGCAGGAGAGGGCTGCACTGTGAAAAGATCTTGTCCGTCGGGTAAATGACATAGGCATGCATAACTGGACATATGGGCAGGTACACCATCACTGCAGTGATTTAATCAGAAATGTCCATCAGCGTGCATCTGATATCCACAGACAACAACTTGCCACAGGTGGTGGGGTACCTATCCACTCCTCCCTCACCAGAGTGGAGGAGCTCCTCCTAAGTGTTGTGGCTCCAGGCCAACAACAACAACATCCACAGACATGTGTCATGATGGAGGCTGGAACCACCCAGCATGTGGACATGGAGTGTGCAGGTAACATTACATATCTGTAGTTGACTGTTCTCTGCACTGGTAGTTCATGCATGTGTGAGATGTGTACTGTGTGTGTAGCTGTTATCCTGCCTATTCTTGTGCAAGATTGATATTCTGAATATCATCAGTACACCTGTGAAAGCCAACTGTTGTACTACTGTACTGTATCATACTCACAGTATCAATGGCACAGTTGTGGCCACTGACAATAACTCTCTTATTTGTGCAGGCCCCTCTGGAGTAACAGCAAGGCAGCCAATCCATACTGGTGAGTGTGTAATGACAATACTATTAATACTAATAATAATACTAATACTTATAATACCCACAAACAGTATTGTGTATGTGTTGGATTGCAGGTGTGTGTTTGTTTGTATCTGCTGTACTGAGGAGTGTGCATGTGTGCACGTGTGCATGTGTGCATGTGCCCGTGTGCATGTGTGCATGTGCCTGTGTGCATGTGTGCCTGTGTGCCCGTGTGCATGTGCCCATGTGCATGTGTGCATGTGCCCGTGTGCATGTGTGCATGTGTGCCTGTGTGCATGTGTGCATGTGTGCATGTGCCCGTGTGCCCATGTGCATGTGTGCATGTGTGCCCGTGTGCATGTGTGCCTGTGTGCATGTGTGCATGTGTGCCCATGTGCATGTGTGCATGTGTGCATGTGCCCGTGTGCATCTGTGGTAACATTGTGTACACATTGTAAACTGTGTTTCCTGTCTTCCTCACACAGGTTCTGGTGTTGCTCTGTTGCTGTGCAGCAGGGAACCTGAAGCCACTGCTGGGGATAGTGATAATGATGATACATGTGTAATGGCACAGGGGGGTGTGACAGGGTCTGTTGTTGGTCAACCAATCGACAGTACACAGCAGTCAACCCCATCAATGCGCACAGTCATCCTGCCAATACATCCATTGTCACCAATGTCCATAGGTGAGGGACAGCATACAGTGGGCATTGACCAGGGTAATGTGGTATCAGTGGCACATGCATCTCCTCACAGCAGCCATGGCCAGAGTCCTGACATGGTACCACACAGGCAGATGTCCAGGGGTTCTTGTGGGAGCATCCGTGGTCATACTGCCCCTGTCAGACATGCCCACAGAGGTCTTTCAACCTCAGCTATGTTCCGGGCTGTAATGCAGGCACAGGCACATATGGAACGGTACACCCGACAGGGTATGAGGGAGCTTAGAGCACATCACATTGCTATGAATGACACTATGCGTGATGTTGCGGCTGCCATCCGTACTGTCGGTGAGGTCATTGAC
Source organism: Protopterus annectens (assembly GCF_019279795.1). Lineage (NCBI taxonomy): Eukaryota > Metazoa > Chordata > Ceratodontiformes > Protopteridae > Protopterus > Protopterus annectens. Next base: position 827,764,960 of record NC_056731.1, on the reverse strand, counting down.
AGACGTTGGGGGGACACATTAGATCTGTTCCACAACTACATGTTCATGAGCCAGGGCAATGCAGGATGGTTGAGGCGTCGACGTGGACGTATGCCAGCAACATCATCAGCTGGCAGTCATCGTGGACGACAACAAACCCGCAGCCGCTCCAATAGTGCCAGTACCAGCCCCAGCAATGCTAGGTCTGTGCTGTCATCAGACCGTCCTAGAAGACCACGTGCACATGGCTCTGGACAGTCCCAGCAGGGACATGTGTCCAGTCATCAACCAACTGCTTCTGATGGCAGTACCCAGTCTGGCTTAGTACTTGATACTGTCTGTAGCACCCTTGCCAGGCACAGGTACTGTGTCCGTGGCCAGAGACAGTGGTCTGTATGACCTAGCAGGAACAGTCTGTGGCTGTCCACAAACACCCATATATGGCAGCCATGTGGTGGAACTGTGTGCATGCATATACACATGCATAATGCTAACACCTAGGGCTAACACATACACACACACACCACATCAACATTGCCCCATTTTGTACTGTTGTCCCTCACTAACACACACACACATACATGTTGATTGGATGTGTCAATGGCAGACTCTGGCATACCAAGTACACACCCTGTGCATATGATGAAACTGTGCCACCTCCTGCAATCTGTAACATTGATGCAGGAACAGGATAGCATGGTGCTGATGCACAGGGTGACTACATAGCACTGTAGTAATATTATCATGTTGTTTACAGTACAGTGTAATGCTATCAATGTGGGTATATCCCAGCATGCCTGATGCATTAACAGTATGATTGTCATTGTAGTGTTTTTATACACCAGTGTTAATTCCAAAAGTGTAATGTCTGCACATGTTTGCATTCTGGTGGTAAGGCTGAAAACACAAACCCACCTACATAGGTATCACAGGGGATAAGCAACTGGAAGTAATGATACTCAATGTCAGACATCTAAACCGCAAGATGCATGCAGTCCAAACTCTACTCAGCATGGAGAATGTTGATATCTGTGCAGCAACAGAAACCTGGTTCAAGGCTCCCAAAAGCACCCTAGCACTACCAGGTTACACCTCATACCATGCTTTACAGCCCCAAAACATGGAACTAACTACGAAAGGAGGGTGAGTATCAATAGATGTCAAGGATACCCACACCCCCAGGTTGATGCCACAGCATGAAGCATCACAGACTATCCACGTGCAACTAACAGTGGGTACAGCTGCCTTCCAGTTCATAACCTGCTACAGACTACCCTCCTAAACCCAGGTAACCCAATTGGCCTACTTGTGAACACATGTAAATATGAAGGTGTCTCCAAACAACATTATATTGGCCAACTTCATTTACCCACACATAGACTGGGAGCATTACTGTAGCTCCAACACCCTAGGCCAAAGGTTCCTAGAATTCATAAACTCAAATGCTATGGAACAACTTGTTACCACTCCCACAAGAGGGGAGAACATACTGCACCTGATCATCACCAACATGGGTAGTCTATGCTCCAGACCAGAAGTGTATCCCTCACTGGTAAGATCATACCATAGAGTAATCTCACTGTATATTCACATACCAACCCCAGCCCCTGCCCAGAAATCACAGTGAAAAAGCTGTTTAAAGCAAATTCCACACACCTCAAAACCGAGACAGAGGTGGAATTCTTCAAAGCCCCCGGGCCTGTAGAAAATACGGCCCACACTGCTGAATCCTTTATAAACGCATTCTATGAACACCTTCAGGAATGCACAAATCATGCAATTCCAAATATAACCATGACCCAATCCTCCAAAGACAGGCGTCCTTTCTGGTGGACCCCAGCCACATAACAGAAAACAATAGAAGGAGGAAGCTACTACATGATCGAGCAATATCCCAGAAAGGGAAGGCATCTCTGATCAGTATTTTGAAAACATTACAGGCACTCATAAAATCGTCTAAGGCCAGCTTCAAGAGAAATATTGCACAAGACACTAAGGATAATCACAAGGCTTTCATTACTTATGTTAGGAATCTGGGTGGGAATTACCAGATATGCTCAGAAGTTGTCCTAAATGACAAGGAATACACCTAAGCCACATACATTGCCAACATCATTGCTGACTGGTTCAGCACAAACATCTCACCCCCCTCCCCACCACAAGGGCAAATATATATCCCAGCAGAGTGATGCCCCCCTGACATCTGAGATGCTCAGTCGCCCTCTCCAAAGCAAAAACACAGCATCAATGGGAGCAGACAGTGTCCCAGGCTGCATCCTACATGAACTCCAAGAAGAACTAAACATAAACATAAAACTACTGTTCAATCCCAGCCTTACTACAGGATATGTACCCAAGGAGTGGCATACAGCAACAGTGATCCCTCTCCACAAAGGAGGTGCCTCAACGGATCCTGGAAACTATCACCCAATACGCCTGACTAGCTTGGTCTGCAAAGCTATGGAAAGGATCATCATAGACCTCATAAATAAAGCTATTGGGGACCTACAGACACTGGATCCTACCCAGTTCGGCTTTGTTGAGGGCACATCCTGCCTCTTAAACATGGTCGATGTCTTTGAAACAGTCACCAAGGCCAGTGACGAGGGGAAGGTGTTCAACACAGCCTACCTGGACCTTGCAAAAGCCTTCGATACAATACCCCACTCGGGCATTATAGAGACACTCACCAGCATAACTATAAACCCCTATGTCACTAGATGGATTGCAAACTGGCTCATGGACAGAACACACATGGTCAGAATTGCTGGAGCCATGTCACACTCCAAACCGGTTACAAGTGGCATCCCACAGAGTTCAGTCCTGGGACCTCTTTTGTTTGGTATATATTTCTCAGAGGTACAGGCCAACACAAATGGACTGTGGCTGACCAGGTTCACAGATGACTGCAAACTGGGCTCCATAATCAACTCACCAGCCAACAGAAGCATCCTACAAAAGGGCCTCATAGAAACAGACAACTGGTGCCAGAGCCATGGCCTCAAGCTAAACACCAAAACGTGTGTAGTCATCCCCTTTGGCAAGAACAAAGTGCCCACAAATTAACACATAGGTGGTAAGCCATTAAGTACTGTACACATGATTAGGGGCCTGGGGACCCGAGTTGATAGCAAACTCTCATTTGACAACCACATGGTTGTAGTGGTTACACAGACAGTTTATATAGGCCACCTAATCATGAAGGGATTCACAGCTAGATCACAGGTGGTCATCGTGCCTCTTCAGTCATCCCTCATCAGGCCCATAATTGAGTACAATGCCCCTTTTGTGGTGTACCTTACCAGAGACCTGTCCTGCAGCAACTGGAAAGTCAACAAAAGTACCTCACCAAGGGGATCAAAGAGTCCAACAGATGCCTGACATATAGAACCATGTCCAACCTGGAATTAATGGACATGCTGCACCTCAGAAAATCCAATTTCCATGGAGCTATGCACTCATGACACTTGCACCTCAGCACTTACATAAATAGGACATGCTGGAGGGACAGATTCATAACCCAGAGGCTCCCTTCACTCTGGAATAAAATCACAGTCCAGGTTAGGGAGAGTCCCTTAATGACTCTCTGCAAGAGGACTGTTGCTGAGTGGATGGGACATTGTAGGTTTACCCTTGGTTTCACTTCTGTGTCACTGTTACACAGAGGCTGAGTATACTAACCTGGAAAAAGGCCATATGAAAATACATTTAAAATGGGTGGCGAAAGACAAACACTGTCTGGCTAGGCTTATAACTGCCCTAGGGCAGATAGCCTAGTATCAACCTATGAACCTATTACATGATGTATCCTCAACTGATACACAGATGTAGGAAACCCAGTGTCAGTGATATCCCTGCAGTACTACACTATACCAGTAGCCATTCTTACTGAGCCCTACACATCCCTGGGAAGAATACTGTTTGGCATATAGCAGACTCACGTACATGCCAACACACTAGCGATATGTTCATCCACGACTGGAAATGTATACAGTGGCCTACAATGCAGTCTGCACATGGCACACATGACCACCAGAAGGGTATCATACAGATAGATACCTGTTGTCCAAGGCATGCTCTATCACTGTAATGCAACTGTAACTTTGTCATCAGCATGTACTTAACATAGTATTCCAGTAGTACCATGTAGGTGGCAGCACCCATCATGTAGAACGGGTAATGGTGTGCACATATGGACAAGTGTTTTCTTGTCTATATCCTGTGATATTCACATTTCCAAAGGTATTGTGCAGTCCCTTGGTGTATCGCCTAAGCAAGAAGGTGTCTTTATGCATATCAGCAACAGTTGCCATACACCTACGCTGGATGTCCATTACTCACAGACTTTGCTGTGTTATAACATGTGTAACACATAGTCCAGACATGAACCCTCACCCACATTAATATATCACAGCTTTCATGAGTGTGTGTCACCCAGTTGGCCTAGGACACAGATCACTGCAGTAGCCTGCATTGTCAACAACATACATATATGACGTACAGTCTGGGAATCTGCAGGACATGCTGGCACAGGTAACAATTGTATTCATATGAGCCGGGCTTCACACATAGGAACTATTGAAGGTCACAGGTACATATCTGTATGTGGCACGCACATACCTGATGTGTGCATTGCACTAAATGTTATAATTATGTCATACAATAATAAAAGCAAAACACACTACACATTGACAAACTGCGCGACGAACACACACATGGCTTTTGTAGGATTCAAACCCCTACCTAACTATGTTTGGACACTTAAGAGAGACGCATTAGCACAGCATGCTATTCGCATTACTGGATGGTTTTCCTTCTCCTGCTGTACTTATAGGGTGCTGACATCATCAGTCTTTACAAAGGGGAATGTACATCATGTAGTGTGTTATTCCAGTTGTCAAAAGGAATTTCTTTCAAAGAGAATTGCACAGCCCCCCCCCCCAAACACAAACCATTTGCGAGATTCAAACCCCTACCTAACTATGTTCTGACACTTGAGAGAGCTGCATTAGCACAGCACGCTATTTGCATTACTGGTTGGCTTTTCTTCTCCTGCAGTATTTATAGGGTGCTGACATCAGTTTTTACAAAGAGATGTACATCTATTACTATCCCTCAGTATGGGGGATAACAATATATATGCATTAACAGACGCCTAGTTCAGGGTCACATATGCACATCAGCACTGCCTGGTTATGTTTTATACCATGCTTCGTGAACACAAGACTTGTAACACACAACCCAACCAGAGAGTGTATCTATATCCATATGCTCTTCAGTATTTCCCTTAGAACTGCTCTACTTTCAATCTAAACAGTCTATTCTCTATCTGAAAAGCTCGGCACTTGCTCCTAAAGCATTTTTACACAGGTAAAGCACTCTTAAACAAAAAGAAAGCACTACATCCACCTACAATCCCCTTGAGTACCCATTTCCCTATAGGTCCTTTCTGACTCAGTTACACAGCAATCCCTTACACTATTCTAGCATGTCGAAGGGTCAATTACTGGCGTCCTCTCCAGTTCAGCTGGTGAATCTGGGAATCTTGAGGCAATGTTACAACTGCCTCATGTACACAGACAACCCTCTCCTCCTCCCAACAAATACAAATATATGTGAGAGATGCAGCTATATAGCCAAACTGGAGGCTGAGCTCTCTCGACTCAGTACTGGCAAAACCAGTCAGGAGGAGAAGGTAACCACACACACCACAAACCCAGTCTCACATAGACCTATCACAACTGCAAACCAAACACGTAAACACACAACAACATACTCAGCGGCTCTAATTAAAAATCTACCAAAACAACAGAGGCCTCCAAAGCAGACATCCAAGCAACCACTACCTCTAAACATAGCACATGCAACACATAGTTCACAAAGTCAGTGTGTGAAACAGTCACAGCCCTTAAGGCCAAACAACATGCCTGATACAGTTGTAATAGGTGGCTCCATAGTCAGACACACTGACGTCCCGCTCACCAGACTGAACAAGGAAAAGGTTACAGTAAGCTGCCTGTCGGGCGCTAGAATCCGCCACATAACACAAGCACTCAGGTCACTCCAAAGCAAGTACAAATATGACTCAGTCATTGTCCATGCCGGTGTGAATGACCTGAGACGTACCTCCCTGGACTACATGAAAAGAGACATAGAGGAGCTCTCTGATTATGTAGCCCAGGCCAGTATGACCCTGACCCTGTGCAGCATCTTACCCTCACCAAGAATGATGCCACAGTACAAAGACAAAATGATCAGCTTTAACAATTGGCTCAATTACTGGTGTCATTCTAAAGGGATCCAATGTCTGTCTGCTTGGGATGACATGATTGACAAGCCACACTGCTTCACAAGGGACGGCTTGCACCTGTCATCCCTGGGCTTCTGGATATTGACCAAGGCTCTTGCCACCCCCATAGTGCCTTTTTTAGGCAAGGCTCAAAAGACAAACCCACCTCCCTAGAAAACACAGCAGGAAAAAAAACTAAGGGTAATGCTGTTCAATGCCAGAAGTCTAAACCTCAAGGTGCACACTCTCGAAGCCCTCCTCAGTATGGAGAACATCGATGTCTGTGCAGCGACTGAAACCTGGCTCAAGGCTCGTGAGAGCACTCCAGCACTACCAGGTTATACCTCATATCATGCTTTTCGGCCCCAAAACTTGGACCGAACCACAAAAGGAGGGGGAGTATCCATATACATCAAAGATACCCAGACCTCCAGGTTAGTGGCAACGCACAAAGCATTGGAGACCATCCACGTGCAACTAACCATAGACAAAACTGCTCTACAGTTTGTAGCATGCTAAAGACCACCCTCTCAAACTCAGGAACCCCACTCAGCCTTCCTGAAGACACTGGAGAGTATGAATGTCTCTCCAAATACCATCATATTGGGAGACTTCAACTACCCAAACATAGACTGGGAGCATTACTCAAGCCCCAACACCCTAGGCCAAAGGTTCCTAGAATTCATAAACTCAAATGCAATGGAACAACTAGTCACCACTCCCACAAGAGGAGATAATATACTAGACCTGATCATCACAAACATGGGGACACAATGCTCCACACCGGAAGTATACCCCTCATTGGTGAGATCAGACCATAAATTAATCTCACTGGAAATCCACATCACGCCCCCACCCCCAGCACAAAAGACCACAGTGAAGAATATCTCAAAAACCGACTTCACACTTCTTAAGACTGAAGTGGTATCCTTCAAGGCCCCTGGACCAGTGGAAACCACAGCCCACACCGCAGAATCCTTTATAAACGCTTTCTACGGACACCTTCAAGAATGCATGGATCATGCAATCCCAAATAAAACCAAGACCTATTCCCCCAAAGGCAGGCATCCTGTCTGGTGGACCCCAGCCATTAACAAGCTTTACAATAGGAGGAGGAAGCTACTACATGACAGAGCAAAATCCCCAAAAGGGAAGGCATCTCTGATCAGTACTAGCAAACAACTACGATCACTCATAAAATCATCCAAGGCCAACTTTGAGAGAAAAATCACAAAAGACACTAAAGACAATCACAAGGCCTTCTTTAGTTATGTTAGAAACCTGGGTGGAAACTCCCACATATGCTCAGAGTTAGTCTAAAATGACAAAAAATACACTGAACACACAGACATTGGCAACATACTGGCAGACAGGTTCAGTGCAAATTCCCCCCCCCCCCCCCCAAAAGTAGAAATATCTATCCCAGCAGAGTGTAGCCTCCCTAACATCTCAGATGCCCAGGTGAGAGCCGCCCTCTCCAAAGCTGAAAACACAGCATCAATGGGACCAGACGGTGTCCCAGGTTGCATGCTACATGAACTCCAAGAGGAACTAAACCCGCACATAAGGCTGCTGTTTAATCTTAGCCTTACTACAGGATACGTACCCAAAGAATGGCGTACAGCAACAGTGGTCCCACTCCACAAAGGAGGTGCTTCTACAGACCCTGGAAATTACTGCCCCATAAGCTTGACGAGCCTGTTCTGCAAAGCTATGGAGAGGATCATTATGGAACTCATAAACAAAGACATTGGGGACCTACAGACACTGGATCCTACCCAATTCGGCTTTGTCAAGGGCAGATCCTGCCTTTTGAACCTGGTCGACTTTTTTGAAACAGTCACTTAGGCCATTGATGAGAGTAAGGCAGTTCACACAGCCTACCTTGATCTTGCAAAAGCCTTCGACACAATACCCCACTCGGACATCATAGACAAGCTCACCAGCTTAAATGTAAACCCATATGTCATAAGATGGGTTGCAAACTGGCTCAAGGACAGAACCCACAAGGTCAGAATTGCTGGAGCCATGTCAGACTCTAAGCCAGTCACAAGCGGTATCCCACAGGGCTCAGTCCTGGGACCCCTCTTGTTCGGCATTTATTTTTCCAAGGTGCAAGCAAACATAGGAGGATTGTGGCTGACAAAGTTCACAGATGACTGCAAACTGGGTGCCATAATTGATACTCCAGCGGACACAAGCATCCTTCAGAAAGGCCTCGTAGAAACGGATAACTGGTGCCGGAGCCATGGCCTTAAACTGAATGCCAAAAAATGTATAGTCATACCCTTTGGGAAAAACAAATTACCCACAAATTACCACATAGGTGGTAATCCATTAAGTACGGAAGAAGTAATCAGGGACCTAGGGACCCAAGTTGACTGTAACCTCTCATTTGACACTCACATTGCCAAGGTGGTTAGGAAGACCTTCTATATTACCCACCTTATCATGATAAGATTCACATCTAGATCAAGATAGGTCATCGTGCCCCTATACTCCTCCCTTATCAGGCCCATAATTAAGTACAATGTTCCATTTGGGATGTACCTTACCCAACACCTGCAGCAGTTAGACAGACCCCAAAAGTACCTCACCAAGAGGATCAGGGGTCTCAAACATATGTCATATGCTGCCCGGCTGAAGAAACTACAGCTCTATTCAGTCGCATACCGCCTACTCAGAGGCAATCTATGCCTGATGTACAAGGCCATGTCCAATCCGGAATTAATGGACATGCTCCACCTCAGAAAATCCAAATCCACCAGAGCCACGAGAGCGAGAGATTTGAACCTCAACACAGACATAAATAGGACGTGCTGGAGGGACAGATTCATAACCCAGAGGCTCCCTACACTGTGGAACAGAATCCCAGTCCATATTAGGCAGAGCCCCTCACTGACTCTCTTCAAGAGAAATCTTGACGAGTGGATGGGAGTTCATAGGTTTACCCCAGGGGTCATCTCTGTGTCACTACTACACAGAGGCACAGTAAACTAAACCCTACATGGGCATAGAATTCTCATTCCAAGGGGTGGCGAAAGCCACACACACTCTGGCTAGGCTTATACATGCCCTAGGGCAGATAGCCTAGTATGAACATATGAACGTATGAACCTATATACATCACAGATACTCACACCTCTGGGTTGTTACCACTGCACTAAGCATGACAGGTCATACATATACAACTACCATTGTGCAAAACTGCCTTTTGGTTTGGTGTGTAGTTCAGACCACCCCCTCCCATATCCAGGAACCACACTTGGCTTCCCTGGGAACAGTGTGGGATATGAAGGTGTTCACATACGCCATTACAGTGGTTAACTTCAGGTACAGGAATATTAACTGGGGGAACTACTCAGGCCTCAACAACATTGCCCTACAGCCACTACAATTTGTGAATCCATGTGCTATGGCAGAACCAGTCACCACAGCCACAAGGGGGAATACATATTGGACCTGATCATCACCAACATGGGGACTCTATGTTCCACACCAGAGGTAGACCACCATTGTTAAGATATGACCATAACCAACTTTCCCTGGACGTCCATATCCGATCCCCACCCCCAGGCAAGGAAATCACTGCTAACAAAGTATTTCTCAAAAGCAGACTTTGCACTTGTGAAGACTGGGGTGGAATACTTCGAAGGCCCTGTGCTGGAGGATTATACAGCCCAATCTGCAGAATCCTTTACAAATGCATTCTATGAGCACCTGCAGGTTTTCATTGCTCATGCTATCCCAAATAAAACCAAGACTCCTCCACAACAGGAGACCTGTCTGGTTGACACCAGCCATATATAAGCTGTACAACAGAAGGAGGGAGCTAATACATAACAGAGCAATATCCCACAGAGGGAGGACATCTCTGAACAGTATTGGCAAGACACTTCAATCCTTCAAAATCATCACTTGCAAGTTTTGACAGTGAAATTGCCCAGACACTACAGATAAGGCTCCCCTCAGTCTGGAATTGAATCCCAATTAATGATAGACATAGCCCCTTGCCAACCCTCTTCCAGCAAACTCCAGCCACATGGATGTGACATTGCAAATTCAACCCCTGGGATCTCCACTGTGTCCCTGCTTGACGGAGGCACAGCAAACTAGCCTTAAATGGTGCCTTCTGTGACCTACTTTACAGAGGCACAGTAGGCTACTGTACTGGGGAGGCAGATGCCAAATACATTCTGGCTAGGCTTATGTATTCCCTAGGGCAAACAGCCTAGTATCGACCTCTGAACCCATATGTTTATGTTTGGGATGCACAATATTTGTTGCTGATAAACTGTTTGCAGGTCTTTATTGCCATAGCTTTCCCTGTTTCTATGAACAACTTGTGTATCTGTGGAAGATGTTTGATCATGACAGGGTTCCAGTATATTACTTATGTCTCTATTGTCATTTAACTGTGTGCACTGGGCAGATTGCTGTATTGTGGGAGGTTCCTGGCTTAACACATACAAATGCCAGCTATGTGTGGCCGACTGCTATACTGAGACATGGCCTAAGTGTGTGAGCATGCCCAGTTCAGGCTTTCCATGGTTTGTTGCCTGACATATGTCTCATTTATCAAAGTGTGTGACCATGCCCAGTGTGACCTTTCCATATGTTGAGATCTGAGGTCCACTACATTTGTGGTTGTGTGTGAACTTGAACAATAGTTGACATTTATAGTGTGTGTGTTGGAAGTCATGTTGTGTTCTTATTGCCCAACTGCTTTGTGTCTGAACCCAACAGGGATTATGCTGTGCCTGCAGGGTTTCCATCGGACAGTTTGCATACACTTGTCAACATTCTTTCATACTGACTAAACACTGCAATATTGTCATAGTGTCGTGGTTCAGTCTTTTCACTCTGGTGCATGGTATACTGGGTTTGAGTCCCATCACTGCTTTAAATTTATTTATTTAACATCTGTTGACCGGGAAAGTCCAACTAGGTTCCACAGATCCTGTTTTCAGCGGAGGCCCGGGGAGAAATGCTCCAGAGTATTGAATAAATTGAATTGATATTTAAATTGAATAAATATTCATACTGAGCACACCAGACTAAGGTATGACCATGTTGCATTTTGTTCAGCTATGGCCTACTTAAACCAGGCTTGTCCAACATTACTAGTGTATTCCGCAACTTGGGTGGACATTGACAAACACTAGGCTATGTGCCCTAGGGCATTTCTAATCCTAGTCAGAGTGTGTTTGTCCTTCAACACACATTTTAACTGGTGTTTGCCATGACATTTTTTAAGGTTAGTATACTGTGCCTCTGTCTAACTGTGACATAAAAGTGATACCCAGGGTAAACATACAATCTCCCATACACTCATCAAGATTCGTCTTGAAGAGAGTCAATGAGGGAATCTGCCTAACCTGGACTGGGATTTTATTCCAGAGAGAAGGGAGCCTCTGGGTTATGAATCTGTCCCTCCAGCATGTCCTATTTATTTCAGTGCTGAGGTTCAAGTCTCTCGAGCACGTAGCTCAATGGGATTTGGATTTTCTGAGGTGCAGCATGTCCATTAATTCCGGGTTGGACATGGCTTTATACATCAGGCACAGATCACCTCTGAGCAGGCGGTATGCCACTGAGTAGAGCTGGAGTTTCTTTAACCGGGCAGCATATGGCATCTGTTTGAGCCCTTTGATCCTCTTGGTGAGCTACTTTTGGGGTCTTTCCAGTTGCTGCAGGTGTCTGGTAAGGTACATCCCAAAAGGGGCATTGTATTCAATTATGGGCCTGATGAGGGATGAGTAAAGAGGCACGGTGACCTCCCCTGATCTAGATGTGAATCCCTTCATGATTAGGTGGGCTATATAAAATGTTTTTCTAACCACTTTGGCCACGTGGTTGTCAAATGAGAGATTGCTATCAACTTGGGTCCCCAGGTCCCTAATTACTTCTTCTGTACTTAATGGATTACCACCTATGTGGTAATTTGTGGGCACTTTGTTTTTGCCAAAGGGGATGACTATACACTTTTTGGCGTTTAGCTTGAGGCCATGGCTCTGGCACCAGTTGTCTGTTTCTATGAGGCCCTTTTGGAGGATGCTTGTGTTGGCTGGCGAGTTGATTATGGCACCTAGTTTGCAGTCATCTGCAAACTTGTTCAGCCACAGTCCTTCCGTGTTGGCCTGTACCTCCAAGAAATATATACCGAACAAGAGAGGTCCCAGGACTGAGCCTTGTGGGACGCCACTTGTAACTGGTTTGGAGTCCGACATGGCTCCAGCAATTCTAACCATGTGGGCTCTGTCCTTGAGCCAGTTTGCAACCCATCTAGTGACATAGGGGTTTATATTTAAGCTGGTGAGCTTATCAATAATGCCCGAGTGGGGTATTGTATGGAAGGCTTTTGCAAGGTCCAGGTAGGCTGTGTGGATCACCTTCCCCTCGTCACTGCCCTTGGGGACTGTTTCAAAGAAATCAACCAGGTTTAAGAGGCAGGATCTGCCCTACACAAAGCCGAACTGGGTAGGATCCAGTGTCTGTAGGTCCCCAATATCTTTATTTATGAGGTCCATGATGATCCTTTCCATAGCTTTGCAGACCAAGCTAGGCAGGCTTATGGGGCAATCGTTTCCAAGATCCATTGAGGCACCACCTTTGTGGAGAGGGACCACTGTTGCTGTATGCCACTCTTTGGGTACATATCCTGTAGTAAGGCTGAGACTGAACAGTAGTTTTATGTTTGGGTTTAGCTCTTCTTGGAGTTCATGTAGGACACAGCCCAAGACACCATCTGGTCCCATTGATGCTGTGTTTTTTGCTTTGGAGAGGGCAGCTCTTACCTGAGCATCTGAGATGTCAGGGGGCAGCACTCTGCTGGGATAGATATTTGCCCTTTTGGTGGGGGGTTGCTGAACCTGTCAGCTAGCATGTTGGCAATGTCTGTGGGTTCGGTGTATTTTTTGTCATTTTGGACTAATTCTGAGCATATCTGGGAATTCCCACCCAGGTTCCTAACATAACTAAATAAAGCCTTGTGATTATCCTTAGTGTCCTGTGCAATTTTTCTCTCAAAGCTGGCCTTAGACGATTTCATGAGTGCCTGTAGTTTTTTGCTAATACTGATCAGACATGCCTTCCCTTTTTGGGATTTTGCTCTATCATGTAGTAGCTTCCTCCTTCTATTGTATAGTTTGTTTATGGCTGGGGTCCACCAGACAGGACGTCTGCCTTTGGAGGATTGGGTCTTGGTTTTATTTGGGATTGCATGATCCATGCATTCCTGAAGGTGTTCATAGAATGCATTTATAAAGGATTCTGCAATCTGGGCCATATTTTCCACAGGCCCGGGGGCTTTGAAGGATTCCACCTCGGTTTTGAGGAGTGTGAAATTTGCTTTAGAAAAGTTTTTCACTGTGGTTTTCAGGGCAGGGGGTGGGGTCGGGATGTGAATATCCAGTGAGATTAGTTTATGGTCTGATCTTACCAGTGAGGGATACACTTCTGGTCTGGAGCATAGAGTCCCCATGTTGGTGATGATCAGGTCCAGTATATTTTCCCCTGTTGTGGGAGTGGTAACAAGTTGTTCCATAACATTTGAGTTTATAAATTCTAGGAACCTTTGTGCTAAGGTGTTGGAGCTAGAGTAATGCTCCCAGTCTATGTTTGTGTAGTTGAAGTCAGCCAATATAATGGTGTTTGGAGAGACCTTCATATTTTCCAGTGTTCTCAGGAAGGCCAAGTGGGTTTCCTGGGCTTGGGAGGGTGGTCTGTAGCAGGCTATAAACTGGAAGGCAGTTTTACCCACTGTTAGTTGCACATGGATAGTCTCTGATGCTTTGTGCTGAGCCACCAGCCTGGAGGTTTGGGTATGTTTGACGAATATTGATACTCCCCCTCCTTTTGTGGTTTGGTCCAAGTTTTGGGGCCGAAAAGCATGGTAAGAGGTATAACCTGGTAGTGCTGGGGTGCTCTCGGGAGCCTTGAACCAGGTTTCTGTTACTGCACAGATATCAATGTTCTCCATGCTAAGGAGAGTTTTGAGTGCGTGCATCTTGAGGTTTAGACTTCTGGCGTTGAGTAGCATTACTCTTAGTTTCTTATCCCTTGTGATACCTATGGAGATGGGTTTGTCTTTTGAGCCTTGCCTAAAAAAGGCACTATGGGGGTAGCAAGAGCCTTTGCCAATAGCCCTTTGATCCTCCTGGTGAGGTACTTTTGGGGTCTTTCCAGTTGCTGGAGGTGTCTGCTAAGGTACATCCCACAAGGGGCATTGTACTCAATTGTGAGCCTGATGAAGGATGACTGAAGAGGCATGATGACCTCCCCTGATGTAGATGTGAATACCTTCATGATTAGGTAGGTATATGAAATGTTATTGTAACCACTACGGCCACATGGCTGTCAAATGCGAGATTTCTATCAACTTGTGTCCCCAGGTCTCTTATTACTTCTTCTGTACTTAATGGGTTACCACCTATGTGGTAATTGGTGGGCACTTACTGTTTTCCCAAAGGGGATGACTATACACTTTTTTGCGTTTAGCTTGATGACATGGTTCTGGCACCAGTTGTCTGTTTCTATGAGGCCCTTTTGTAGGATGCTTGTGTCAGCTGGAGGGTCAGATATGGCGCCCAGTTTGTAGTCATCTGCAAACTTGTTCAGACACAGTCCTTCCATGTTGGCCTGTACCTCCGAGACATATATACCAAACAAGGGGGGTCCCAGGACCAACCCTTGTGGGATGCCAGTTGTAGCTGGTTTGGACTCTGACATGGCTCCAGCATTTCTGACCATGTCAGTTCTGTCCTTGAGCCGGTTTGCAACCCATCTAGTGACATAGGGGTTTATATTTAAGCGGGTGAGCTTATCTATAATGACCAAGTGGGGTATTGTATGGAAGGCTTTTGCAAGGTCCAGGTAGGCTGTGTGGACCACCTTCACCTCATCAATGGCCTTGGTGACTGTTTCAAATGACTCAACCAGGTTTAAGGGGCAGGATCTGCCCTTAAGTAAGTCACACTAGCTAGGGTCCTGTGTCTGTAGGTCCCCAATATCTTTATTTCTGAGGTCCATGATGATCCTTTCCATAGCTTTGCAGACCAAGCTAGTCAGGATTCTGGGGTGATAGTTTGCAGTATCCATTCAGGCACCACCTTTGCGGAGAGGGACCATTGTTGCTGTACACTGCTCTTTGAGTACATATCCTGTGGTAAGGCTGAGATTGAGCAGTAGTTTTATTTGGTGTTCAATTCTTCTTGGACTTCATGTTGGATGCAGACACCATCTGGTCCCATTGATGCTGTGTGTTTTGCTTTGGAGATGCTGGCTGTTACCTGACCATCTGCAATGTCAGGGGGCCAGCACACTGCTGGGATAGATGTTCGGCCTTTTGGTGTGGGGGGGGGTTGCACTGAACCTGTCAGGTCGGATGTTGGCAATGTTTGTGGGTTTGGTGTATTGTTTGTCATTTTGGACTACTTCTGAGCATATCTGGTAATTCCCACCCAGATTCCTAACATAAGTAATGAAAGCCTTGTGGTTATCCTTAGTGTCCTGTACAATTTTTATCTCATAGCTGGCCTTAGAGGATTTTATGTGTTGCCATAGTTTTTTGTCATAATACTGATCAGTGATGCCTTCCCTTTTTGGGTTTTGCTCTATCATGTAGTAGCTTCCTCCTTCTATTGCATGGTTTGTTGATGGCTGGGGTCCACCAGACAGGATGCCTGCCTTTGGAGGATTAGGTCTTAGTTTTATTTGGGATTGCATAATCCATGCATTCCTGAAGGTGTTCATAGCATGCATTTATAAAGGGTTCTGAGGTCTGGGCCATATTTTCCACAGGCACAAGGGCTTTAATGGATTCCACCTCAGTTTGGAGGAGTGCATAATTTGCTTTACACATGTTTTTCACTGTGGTTTTCTGGCCAGGGACTGGGGTCAGGATGTGAATATTCAGTGAGATTACTCTATGGTCTGATCTTACCAGTGAGGGATACACTTCTCGTCTTGGCCATAGAGTCCCCATGTTGGTGATTATCAGGTCCAGTATGTTTACCCCTCTTGTGGGAGTGGTGACAAGTTGTTCCACAGCATTTCGGTTTATAAATTCTAGGAACCTTTGGCCTAGGGTGTTGGAGCTAGAATAATGCTCCCAGTCTATGTTTGGGGTAGTTGCAGTCACCCAATATAATGTTGTTTGGAGAGACCTTCATATTTTCATGTGTTCTCAAGTAGGCCAAGTGGGGTTCCTGGATTTAGGAGGGTGGTGTGTAGCAGGCTACAAACTGGGAGGCAGTTTTAGCCACTGTTACCTGCACGTGGATAGTCTGTGCTGCTTCATGCTGTGGCACCAACCTGGGGGTGTGGGTATCCTTGACAATTATTGATACTCACCCTTCTTTTGTAGTTTGTTCCATGTTTTGGGGCTGTAAAGCATGGTATGAGGTATAACCTGGTAGTGCTAGGGTGCTCTTGTGAGCCTTGAACCAGGTTTCTGTTACTGCACAGATATCAACATTCTCCATGCTGAGGAGAGTTTGGACTGCATGCATCTTGCAGTTTAGACTTCTGGCATTGGGTAGCATTACTTCTAGTTTCATATCCCTTGTGATACCTATGGAGGTGGGTTTGTATTTTGAGCCTTACCTACTCAAGGCACTATGGGGGTGACAACAGCCTTTGCCAGTATCCAAAAGGCCAGGGGTGATAGGTGCAAGCCATCCCTAGTGGAGCATCGTGTCTTGCTCAGCATGTCATCCCAGGCTGACAGGCATTGGATCCCCTTTGACTAACAATAATACTTAAGCCAATTGTTGTAATTGATCATCTTGTCTTCATATTGTGGCATCATGCTTGGTGAGGGTAGGATGTTACTCAGGGTCATCAAGTTTGCATATACTACATGGTGTTACATTGCTTAACACTTGGCAATCATGCCTCAGGCGGTGCTGCAGGGCTGCCTATGTTGGATGCACATACTACACTCCCTGTACATGTTTGAAAGCAGGTTGTGTCAACTTAGGCATCCCTTTTACTATATGTGTGAGTCAGAGAGAGGTATCATTTCCAGGGTTCCTACTGAGCCAGTGTATCTGCTATGCGTTGCCTCTTTACCAAGGCCAAGGCATACTGGCACGCCTCCTTCTGCCTACTGGGGCAGGCTCAGGTTGTTCCTCCTCCGAGTCACGCTCTGCCTGTGATGGCCTTGGCAATGGTGGGGGGCTGTTGCAGTCCTGCTGCAGCTGTTTTCGCAGAATCATATTATGTAGCATGGCACATACCATGACAATTTGGGTACATGTAGTTGGTGAGCACTGTAAGGCTCCACCAGATGTGTCTAAGCACTGGAACCGTGACTTGAGCAGCCCAAACACACGCTCTATTACATTATGTGTTTGTGTGTGTGCCTCATTATGGCGTTCCTGTTCAGGTGTGCGTGCATTTCTGATGGGTGTAATCAGCCACGGCTCCAGTGCATAGTCAGCATCCCCCAGTGGGTGACCATGTGGGATGTCCCCATTGGCAAATGTCTGGTACAGCTGCATCAGATATGGGAATCATGGTAGCTTCCAGGGCAGCCAGCACACACATTCATTATTATGCCCTGGGCATCACACACAACCTGTCAGTTGATGGAGGGGAAGCCCTTGCGGTTAATGTAGGCCCTACCCTGCTCACCAGCTGGTGCTTTGATGCGTATATGCGCGCAGTCTATTGCACCCACTACCTCAGGGTATTCTGCTATTTGCTGGAAGAGACGCATATTGCTGGCCAATACCTCATGGGAATTGGGGAAATATACATGATCACCGACATGTAATGACATGGCATCCAGGAACTGGTGCAGTACCCTGGATGCTGATGCCTGTGATATCCCCATCATATCACCAGTTGGTCTCTGGAAGGTACCTGTTGCTAGTATTCTTAGGCCAACACATACCTTGGTTTCCACTGGGATGGGTTCCCCTCTGTTGGTTCTATGTGTGAGGCATGGCCTGCACAGCTCAACAATTTGCTGCAGGAGGTCTCTGTCCACTCTATAGCGCTCCACTATCTCCAGCTCATGTAACCCCTGGTAGCTGACCCTGGGCCTGTACACTCTTCTCCGTCTCCTCACTGTGGGTTGTCCGGCAGCATATGCATTGTCACCACCCTCAGCATGTTGCATATGTCGCCTTATAACAGCTATGGCAGCCCCTAGCATTTTTTTGTCTGAGTGAAGCTTTTTCAGTTTTCACTTCTAGTAGCTTACTCCAGTGTTGCAATGTCTGTTGAGAGAAACATACTGCACTGTTGTTTGCAGAGTTTTCAGTGCTGGGCTGGGCTACTGTTCTGCCTGTGTAATTGCCTGATTCTGATTGTTTTCACCTGCTAGCTATGCTAGTACCTAGTAACGTCCTACAATTTGTTGTGCTTCCGTTTTCCTCTCTGTTTCCTCAGGGTGGAACGACGGGCATACAAGGGAAAACACGCGCACAGCAGCTAACACACGTGCACCCATGCGTAGATGGACTACAACTTGCTTATTCAGGTTAAAACACGCGCACACCTGCGCAAACGTGCTTACAGGTCTTTAAACAGCCTTATACATGCTTACTCCAGCGTAAACACACGCACTCATGCTTACACGTGCGCACTCCGTCCTACTCGGGCTTCCCAGCGTGCACACGCGTGCATGCACGCTCATCAAGAAACTTTGGTGTTATCCATAGTGTACACCTTCCATGTCTACCTGTTGACACACCTCTTTCCATGATGTCTGACAGCTTTCACATCCCACTCTGCTCCAATGAGCTTCATTTCTTCCATACATACCCCCCTGTGATGTCACCTATCTCCTACTCTGTTACTCCCCCTTATCCTACTCATACACTCCAGGGAATGTGCTCATATCCTATGTAAAAGTGCGTTTCACTATCCTAACACTCATTTACATAGGATTGCCTACTAATGCTTAGTTACATGTCTTACACTGAGCTTCCCCCCTTAGCAACCCTACTCGGTGGCCATGTTGTTTTCAGCCTGCTATTCCCTTACATTGTATATTGATGGTTTGCATAAAACCCACATTTATGGGTTTTAAATATTTTTCTGTTGATTTTTTTTTTTTTTTTTTTTTTTTTAGTGCAGCCCATTTGCGCGGCGCTGCACTACGTTTAAACATCGGCGAAAAAAAATTTAATTTTGCATGTAGGTACGTTGACAGTGGCCACATATTTGGCCATTGGCATGCTTCCTGGAACATATGCAACCTTTATTTGGAGCTGACAAGGCTCCATTGTGCTATTTGCAGAACGGTACTCAGTTGTCAATTGAGTACATTTCTGCAGATAACACGGCTCTTACATGGACAGGTTTGTGCTTCCCGGATTGTAAAATCACCTCATTTGCATGCCTTTCGGCTGCAAGTGAGAATTTGCATATCCAAGCCCTGTCCGTGTAAGAGCCGTTTTAGGAGCTCTCTTACACACCCCTGCAGGCTGTCCGTGGATCGCTCGTCGGACATGATGGCTGCATGGAGCCTTACACTACTCTTAGACTCCATGCAAGCTATCATGAATCCGGCCCATAGAATCATTAGTATCCCCTTTTTTAATACCCCCTTTTTATTTGGAGAGGAACAGGTTATATACACAAAAGCATACAGGCAGTTTTCTTTAGTATTAAGTAAATATACACTTAATACATTATTAATTTTGTTCATAAATTTTGATCTTTTAGAATTTAAGAGAATGTACGCTTTAGTATACTCGAGGAGGTACATAGTTGCAGTACGCATAGAATATTAGAAAATATTTCTTAGTAATAGTTTGGTAATATATTTAGTATCAGTAGCAAATTAAATAACAATGTTGTTAATCATTAGATATGTATCGACAATTGATAATCTGACCCACACAATTTTTACAAACTTTATATATAGTACTGCGTGTGAACACATTAATTGATTTCATGCTTTTTAAAGTACATTTGTCAACAGCATTACGATGTCATTGTATAATTCACTTTGTTTACATTAATCCCCAGCATTTTCCTGACAACAGTAGATTGTTACCTTTTGCAACAGTTACTTTTGCAACAGTCATTTTTTGCAATACTTTCTGCAACAGTTTCTTGTTGGGTGATTATGCAGTAACAATATGCAGGGATTATTTAACAGTGGTAGGTTATATATGCACATATTATAATATTACATTCAACAGTGCCAGCATTTTTTAAGTTTCATATATGTATTTATTTTTTAAGATTTGTGGATATGTATCTTTATAGGTAGTGAAACGTTTTTTAGGATGGTAATACTGCTTTAACTTACAGGAATGTAAATGTTTTAATTAGCAGTTTTTGGCACCAAAAATGTTTTATAAGGCATCTTTGTAACAGTTATGGTGTTTTGAAGAAGCCCATTTTTTTATGGGTGAAAGCGCTTAACCATTTTTATTCAAGTGGCATTGACTTACTGTTCTTGCTTCGCAATAAATGAACTAAACTTTAATTTTGGCGTTGTGGAGATACTGTTATTGACGTTGTGGAGCTGTTTTCATAGATGGTGAAGCTGTTTTTTTGCTGGACTACCTATTTACAGTTTAGAGGTTACTGTACACTTATTGGTGACTCTGTGGCTAAAACATTTTCTTTTAATACCTGAGTGTGCAGTTGTGTAAAATGTCTTGGCAAGATCAAGTTAGGTGGGATGAACAGTCTTTTCCTCATTTATGGCTTTGGTGACCTTCTTGGAGATGTCATCCAGATTTAACAGCCATGATCTAGCCTTAACAAATCAAAAATTTGATACACAGTTGGGAGATTACCTGTGTTCTTGTTAATAGGAGCCATGATGATTCTTTCCATTGCCTTACAGCTGAGGCTAGTTAGGCTAATGGGTCTGTAATTCCCTGTGTCGGGTGATGGTCCATCCTTGGTCAGATGGATGATTGTTGCTGTCCATCATTCTGCCTGAGCATAGAATGTCTGGAGGCTGTGGTTAAGTAGAAATCCCACTGTGTCTACTAGGTCAGGTTTTAAGTTATTGAAAAAGCAAACTTGGATATTGATGGGGCCCATTGATGCTGTGTTAGAGAGTGCAGGAATCGACAACCACAGAAGAAACTGCCTCACCCAGAACAAGTGGAACAACTGGATCTGAGGCCATAGGTTGTTTTGTTGTGTCTTTCAGCTTTTCCTGGTTAGGGGTCACCGCAGCTGAACTCTGGTCCGCTAATGATTGGCAGTAGATTTTTACATGCCGGGTTGCCAGCCCTGATGCACAACCTTCAACGAAGGTATGCCCATTCACGCATGTCTCCATACAGAAGGCGCTCTAGCTGAGAACCGAACAGGACGTCTTACTGTGAGGCGGCAACGCTACCGCAGCACCACCACCGCAGTATCTGGGGCCATAGGTACAAAGCAAAATACCACAGACTTAGTAATAAATATTTCATCATATGAACTAACTAGGGAACAACATGATGTTTTAAATAAAGAGCTTTGCTTTGTACCATCTAGAAGTTCAAATAGACCTGATTTATTCATTGATTTTAAGTTTTTACCAGGAATATTTCACTTAGATTACTCTATGATAACAATAGCACACAATCCAGTGTGGGTTTTAGGGAACCTAGCCAATTTATACCAGTACACCCTTACTTTAGTTGATGCTTTTTACAAAATTTGTGAACATGATATATGTAATGTTTTAAACACAGTGCATGCTAATAAGTTCTGTCATCTGACTAGCTCAGAAAGGACTGCCTTACATGAACTTACATCTCTAGAACATATTCAGATATGACCTGCAGATAAAGGGGAGCTGTGGTTCTTATGTTTATTAAAATATGACCTGCAGATAAAGGGGAGATCTGGTTCTTATGTTTATTCACATACGACCTGCAGATAAAGGGGAGCCCTGGTTCTTATGTTTATTCACATATGTCCTGCAGATAAAGGGGAGCTCTGGTTCTTATGTTTATTTACATATGACCTGCAGATAAAGGGGAGCTGTGGGTCTTATATTTATTCAAATATGATCTGCAGATAAAGGGGAGCTGTGTTTTATTTATGGACACCACTAAGTAATTGGATGGTATGCACTTGATGCTTACTAATCTGCTTACCTACAGTAAGTGTGATCAAACATGAGTACGCAATTTTATAAATAATGTACATTCTGAAATACATAATCTATTAATGGAAGGTGCCATCGATAAAAATCTTTATGATTATTTTTTGGTTGAATTTCCAAGTGTCCCCACTGTATATGACTTGCCTAAAGTGCATAAGTCCCTGGTTGATCCACCTTTGAGACCTATTATATCCGGGTGTGGTTGGGCCACAGAACCGCTGTCTATATATGTTAGGAAAATGCTACATCCCGTTCTTGATACTGTAGAAACCATACTAAAGGGCACTAAAGGCACTAAGCATTTTCATTCAAGACTATATGGTTGGGCTAGTCTGAACACTCTAGACAAGTGTATCCTTGTAACTTTAGATGTAACTTCATTATTTACAGTAGGGATTGATTTTGTGAGACTCTTTTTGCATAAATATTCATCATGTAATACAGACAAAATATATATTTTATGTACACTGCTCAATGTTATCTTACAGAATAATGTCTTTATTATCAATGACCAGTAGTTTCTTCAGAAGGTTGGTGTTGCAATGGGTACCATGTGTGCCAACAGTTATGCCAACATGGCGCTGGCATACTAGGAACATCTATACATATTTGGTAAAAGTAACTTATTTCTTAAATATATTTCTTTTTTATGCAAGCGTTATGGACGATAGCTTTTTGTTCTGGTCTTTACTGAATGATTTGCCACATGAATTTATATCTTATTTGAATCACACAACAGCTTTTTTGAAATGTACACCATCTTCTTTCTAAACCAAACATTGACTTTTTAGATGTATGTGTATTTTTAAGTGCTAATACATTGAGTACCAAACTTTATAAGAAAGAATGTAAAAAGTATAATGTGTTAAATTGAAGCAGCATGCACCTGAACCATGTTCATTGAAATGTATTGAAAGGGCAGTTTTAGAGGCATGCACGTCTTAATGCTAGTGATGGTATCACGAAAGAATCTTTTGAAAGCCTCAGAAATTATTTTTTAAGGAGAGGCTGTAACAAGTATGAGATTAGTACAGTCTGTAATGAAGTCATTCAACACAGAGGTGACACAGCAAGAGCATATGTTTCCGTGTGAACTTATGATGAAACACCCGCTAGTTTCCAAGATATTACTAATGTAAGTAAACTCAGAATGAGTATCACATACTCTAATGATGTTGATATTGTATGTGAAGTGATAAAAAGAAACTGGTATTTTCTAATACCCGATATGAGGTATAAAAATATATTGGCCGACTCACCATGCTTCTGTTAAAAAGTAATAGATCTTTGAAGATTTTATGTGATAAATCTCTTAGTAAAAAGAAAAACATGTTGAACAGACAGGGTACATATGCTTGTAAAACCTGTAATTTTTGCAATTACATGCATAGCAGCACTACCTATATGCACCCCATCACAATGCACACTTACACTTTTCACTTTTATGCTGACTGCAAAAGCAGTGACCTTTATTTATTTAGCTTTCTATATGCTTTGCAATAGTTATTATGTGGGCAAAACTAATAGATGCTTGAAAGATCGGATACGTGAACACCTGTATGAGATAAAGGAACAAGACAGTAGGAATGCTTTAAGTAAACATATATTAAAGCATGACAATTCACATCAATTCAAATTTATGATACTGTAACTGTATAAATGTAATAAAGAGAGCATGATACCAAAACCAAGGTTGAATGTAAAGAAACTAAGTGTATTTTAGAACTGCAAGCTGACAAGGGGATCAGTTTAAATGAAAGTGCCTTTAGAGCCCTTATTAAAGTCATGTGATTTGATGAGGTAACTTTGTACCTTTTTAAATGTTTGCTACTTGTTAGATCTGATGAAGCAGCCAGTAGTAAAAGGCCGTGCACACACTTATCTTTGTTTTTAAGCTGTTTTATGAAAAATTTAACTGATTTCATATATATATATTTGGAAGTTTTGGGAGTTTTTGTAGACCTAACAACAATATTTTGCTGTGCTGTGGCTGGTTATCACTTTTTATTTGGATTTGGAAATTTCATTCGATTACCAGCCTTTACCTTGCAACTGATGTCTTCTGCTACATTTAAAGAGATCCTGACTATATTAATGTGATATGATCATGGATGATCAATGTCCAGTGTCAGTATAAACGCATACCAAATGTAACCATGCAGTTGTGCTTTTTCTTTCTGCAGTGTCCTTGACAGTGGACCAATGAATGATATATCGTTTGCAGGTGCATTGCCGGACACATGACTCTGAGTAAGTATGTCTTCAGTGAAAAACACATCCCTGCCCTTCTCTTGTGTTTATGAATGCCCGTCTATGTGATGGAAGATAACTGGCCAATAACCATAGGAAGACATGCTAAACACATCTTTACCTAGTGCATCAGCAAGAAACGGATTTGCTCAAACAATGACAAAGTGTTAGCGCATGCATCATTCCCATTTCATGAATTCAGCTTGAACTTGTGAAGTAGTTAGGAAGATATGTTATGGGCGAAATAACTGACAGATACTATGCTGTTCATTCTGCACTTTATATTGGAAATGTTGTATATGTGTTATTACATAAATAATTGCTGCTCTTGCCTTTCCCATTTGTGCAGTGTTCTGCGATGAGCAAGTGCAGTTCTTCGCTTAAATGAAAAACTAGTAATATGTCAATTGAATCGCCTCACTCTGTGCAAGCAAACTGTGTCAATGTGCAGTTGTCAGCAGTCTGGACAGTACTGAGTGTGGAAAATACACCTGCTGCCTAGTTTTTCCTGTGGCACCAGATGTAAGAGCAGTGAGCTCCCAGTCAGAGAACAGGGTTCTAATGCAGATCATTCTCTTTTTTTTTACAAATGGTGTCTTGATGGCATTACTTAAATAAACATGATCAGGACTGCAAATGTGACAATCAAGAACTACAATAAAGTATGTGTCTTCCACAATTTTTATCAGTAATGCCTACCGCAATACATTTGTACGGCTATTAGCTGTAATGCAGGCCTCACTGGAAATCACAATTTAATTGCATATATAGAACTGACAAGGGGTGGTACATGTTTTGAAATGATTATTATGACTCAGCAGATATACTAACTATTTGTCTATGGCTAGATATCCTGAAAAGTGTTTCCACATCACAATAGATGAAGATTTCATCCATCATCACCTGAACATGTCACAAACAGAATTGTACAGATGATTTTAAAACATTCCACAGTACATGAGCACTGATAAACTATTGACTTAAGTAACATGTTTGTATTATCCATCAGCACAGTCAAGTCAGTCTGTAGACACCATCCATCAACCTAATAGATACACACATGTAAAGAGGGGTTGGAATGATGGGATGAATACAAGGAGAGATGAACATACATCTAACAGTGTTTTGCTTACTGGCACATTAATGGACGTTTTTTGGTCTGTTGTCATTATTAACCATACATGCTGTGTAGCAGGAATGACTGACATAAGGGTAATAAAGGCTTAGGAGATGGACAACAGACTTATGACAAGCAAAACAAAGCGAGATAAATATGTGATAGAAGTGGGGATGGATGTCACTCCAGATTCTAATCTCTGGGCAGTAATCAATATCTCTCCATGAAAAACCATAACTGTGGTAAATTTTAATATGTGAATGATTAAATATATTATACACTTATATTGTCACACTAAGAAATGATGAGAGATACATCTGGAATCAAACCCTTGAAGCTATTGTAAAAAAAATATCTTCAGTCAAGTGATTTACATCAACACTCCACATAGGAAGTTGCGTTTTGTCACATTCAGCAGTCTAGAGAACTGTCAGAGTAAATATTTCAAAATATTGCCTTTTTTCTATGTTATTACTTGTCTTCCTTTAGTGCAATGAGTTTAAGCAGCACTGTACATAGACAACTGGACAAGTGTGTCTGATGGCAAAAACTCATCAGGTTTTGCTATAGGACATGAAGAGCCATTCACTGCTACTCAGCATTTGTGTGTGATGACAAACTCTGTACAAATGCAGAGGACAAAAGTGAAGGCTCTATTATGGGCCATTATTGGCCATATGTGTGTTGTGTGTGATTCTATATTTTGACTAGATTAAAGGGGGACAGTGGGGTAGATAGGAAAGCGATGAAATGGGGGGCAAAAAGGGGAAAAACAAAGGGGAAGCAATTAAGGAATTTGCAGGATGGAATTAGGAAAGAACCACAGCTATCCACTTTTTTAACAATGTAAGGTGAACATGTATAGAAAATTGGATGTATTTTGACTGTCACCACAATACAGATGGGTGACAATGCAATCATGTTGTACAGCCAATTGGACCAATTCAAGTGTGTTGAGAAGACACATATGTGAAGTGGAGAGATATGTATGGGACACATTTTTTTGTGAGACAGTTGCCCATTATTTTTTTGTATTTCAAAAAGAGAGGAATGTTGAGGAAGGGGCATAGGAATTTAAGGATCAGGTAGGTAGGGTAGGTGAAGTAGCATGTACAGACAAACAGGATAAACAAGTCCTGCACAGGGATGATGATGGACACAAAAAATTAGGAGACAGCATGATGGGGAGAGGTAGGAGATATCGGAGGCACATGCCCATCAAGCATGGGAACACTGAAAATCTAGTCTTCACCCTCAGAACTGTCATCACTGTCACCTTCCTCGGTTTCCTGTGAGACTGCTTGACATGGGAGTCTTTTTTTACATTCTAAGGAGTAACCTTTCTAGACAGCTAATGAGGGCAACAGTGCCAGTTTCTATCACATCACACACCATCCCCAGCAGCTGCTGGCAGGTGATGTAATCACAGCCTGCACCAATACTCTTGGAAAGTATCTATGCACCAGTAGCCAGAGCAATGCTACCTGATGTGGACGGGCCAGGTAGTGCAGGGGCTGCAGAGGCAGTATTGCCAATTTGCATCCTAGAGGTGCTGGGTGTTGGTGTGGCAGCTGGTGGAGGCTTGACAGGCTGAGCCACAGCAGTTGGCCTACTTCCCTGTGCTGAAAAGCATTTTGTTTGCTGGCAGAAAAATATGACATCAGAACAATGTGTTCCCATGTAAAAAAGAGAGAGAGAGAGAGAGAGAAAGAGAGAAAGAGAGAGACAGATAAGGTGTGGGGTGAGACAAAAAAAAACAGATGATTAGAACCATTATATATTGCATTCAAATGCTTTACTACAATAAATGTACCTTTATTATTCTATTAGCTACGCATGTTTCCCAATCCAAAAGTGGATTGTGAATCGTAACAAGTAATTCTTGCAGTATGCATATATTATATATATGCTTTTAAATATACTGCAGATTAAATTAATAACATGGAATTAAAGCCAATATTGTTGGAATTAAAATAAAAAAATGCATTTTTGTAATGTAATTTTAATGTAGTTGTAACTTGTGGGAATTGAACCCATTAAATCTGAATACACCACTACACTTGCCTAATACAATTATCAAGAGCTACAGAAGAAAGTACACATGCCTGCTTTTATAGTTAATATCTACATGCTCACATTGCTAGTAAAGTATATAAGAGCTATAGTTTTAATGCAATCACGTTCATTTGTGCTGCATACATACCCCTTGCCTCTCTGAGTCTTTCCAGTCTCTTAGCACATGCCTCCCTGTTCACTGAAATTTCCTGAGCAGCTGTAAAATAAAGAAGGAGATAAAAAGGAGTGAAAAGGAGACATGAACGCATTATGTATGCCTGTCTTGGCTATCTACAGCTTTCAATAACATTTAAAGTTGCTTTCTCTGCATACTTACACAACTGTGGGATGTCAGCAGTTCTAAACGCATCAAGTCACTGATTGAGTTGTGCCTGCTTGTACCATTTCAGGTCATCATAAAAGTGCCTGCATTGCTCCCCAGTGCATGGTATGTCAGTCACACTGGAGACAGTCTTGGCTAGACTGTTCCAAGCCTCAGCTTTATACTGAGACCTGGTATAGTCCCTCTGCAGCAGCCTACAGCTGTAGAGCTTCACAAGGAGTGGGACAAATATTTTTGACATCTCAACACCCCACCTTTGTGCCCTAATTTGGCACCATCCTTCTCATCTCCTACTCTGTCTGAACTGGTCTGCCAACAACAGTAAAACTGTTTTCCCAACAATTCATGATATCGCATTTTACTGCCAGTGCACAAACCTGTACAACCATACCAACTGCGTTTGTGCACAAAAAGGAATTGAGTATATGAAATAGGAAGGATAATATTGCTTTTGGCATTAATTTATGATGTGTGCTGCTATACCTGACAGCACTGGTATGTTAAATGACTTGGGTTTTAAGACATAACTTTGGGGAGATTAATGGTATGACTTGACACATATTTTA
This sequence comes from Protopterus annectens, assembly GCF_019279795.1. NCBI lineage: Eukaryota > Metazoa > Chordata > Ceratodontiformes > Protopteridae > Protopterus > Protopterus annectens. Next base: position 827,736,280 of record NC_056731.1, on the reverse strand, counting down.
TGGGGCCTTATTCACTGTTAAAAGTAATTTGTACAATGTGGTATTCAAACCTATGTAAAAAAAGCATATATTTCAACATAGGTGATATTTCTTCATTGCCACAGAAAAAGTGTTTGTCAACCATGGCATTATGGGTGTATATTAAAATACCAAAGAGGTGTTTCATTGAACACCTCTTGGTTGACACATAAAGAGCGAATGCACTAAAACGTGAATGCTCAAAAGAAATCGCCAACATAAACACATACACATACACTTTCAAACATAACAATGTGGGGTGATTCTCCCCCACACCCCCCAACGTGAGAGGCTGTGCCCCCCACACACCCCAACTTAATATACCAACTCCAAGATCGCACTACAATGAGGAAAGAGGCAAACACATGGGGATGGCCAAGCAGTTTCTTTCCCAGAGAAAGAAATTGCTGTTTTGAGCATTTACGCTTTAGTGCATTCGCTCTTTATGTATTGACGAAGAGGTGTTCGATGAAACACCTCTTCGGTCTTTTAATATAGACCCGACACTTTTAAAGAGTGAGTGGTGCTATATGCCAATTAACCATGTACATGTGTGACATGACAGGGTCCTAGTTTATGCATTTCCAGGTATGATGCAGAAGTAATACATGACAATATACTAGAAATGGATCTACTTTTATTACCATCAGAGTAGATTTTTGAGTTCTGGTTCAGACCACACAATACATTCTGTTTTACAGTTGCACTTGTGTTATGGGAGTTGTTTAGATGATAGTCAGTAAGCTTTGAAGTCCATCCCAGGTCTGAAAAAATATTTATAATTACATAATCATCACTGTCATGCCACAGCAGTTACACATATAATAGATATGATACCATGTGTATGCTCAATCGAACTGCTATATATAGGTATTGGTAGGTAGAATGATCGTTATATTCTACGTTTTGTGAAAAATTACAGTGGGACGCCCTCAATAAAAAAAAAGTAGAGTGCGGTGGATTAGAACCCTAGCTCACCTATGTTCGAGCCATGAACTTAAATCTGGTGCCACAGAGAAAACTAGGTAATAGGTGTATTTTTTACACTTAGTACTGTCCAGAGTGCTGACAGCTGCTCATCGCCTCTTAGCCTGTTTGCACGAAGGAAGGCAAACCAAATAAAATGTTTCAGTTTTTTCCTTAAGTAGTGAACCATGTTTGCGCATAGGTGAGCAACTCGCAAATGTAACAAGCAATAGCGAACATATGCTCCTTCTGTTAATACTCATTGTGATCCTTCCTTAGTAAAAATAACTACTGTTGAACTCAAACCACACTTTACCTAGCTTACCTATAATGTACCTCAACATATTTACACCTTATGCTACACACGCGTTTGGGTCACAGGTGTAATTCCTGCTGTCATTACCATCCAAGTTGATGACCACCATGCAATACCGCTTCATGTGTTTGCGCTTCTTAAGGCAACTGACATTAAAATTTAAAATTTTATGCATTTCACCATGTTTGAGCTAAACCATGCATCAAGCAAAATGTTAAAAACAAAATTAAAAAAAAAAAATAAATAAATAAATAAACAAATACATAAAAGTTAAACAAAGGATAAACAATTACATAGCTCTGGATCTGAACCATCAGAATAATGAAATTACAAAACACATTTGGAGTGTGTTATCTCTCTTTATCACAGGCACAGCTTTGCAACAGCACTCAAATAATGCTAATACAAGCAATTCACATTTAATTTCCACTATTAATAGGTCATAAGCTTGGACACTGTCGGTTGTGCACATGTGGCTAACATATTTTGTGCAATGAGTGATCACACAACCATTTATGAATATATTTGCAGAAACAGAGCTATATCTTCTCTTTGTTTTATGGTCATTATTCCCTTACCTGTGCTATAATATCAGATATGCAGTCTATAGTGTACTTTCTATCATTTTGGTTCAAACGTGTGATAAAAAACATGACAGTGAAAAACAGTTTTCAGCAAATGTAGGAGAGTTTTGCTGTTGTGGACAGAAATTATAAATGTGTGATGTTTTGCTTTACTTAAAAGCTCACTGAAGTTAGTTGCAGAGTTTGTAAGTGCATCCTCACTGTCTCACACACACACACACACACACACACACACACACACACACACACACACACACACACACACACACACACACACACACACTGCAGTGAGTGTCTGAATTGCTATTTTTTTCTTTTCTCACACTAATCATTCACATTTCCAGTTTGATCTCTGGGCCTCTGTTATTTGGGATATACTTTTCTGAGGTGCAGATCAAAACCAGTGGGCTATGGCTGACCAACTTTGCAGATGAGTACAAGTTGGTGCTGTCATCAATTCATCTAATGATGTGGACATCCTTCAAGAGGGTCTCACTCAGACAAATGACTGGTGCCAGAAACATAGCCTCAAGCTGAATACCAAAAAATGCATCATCATCCCCTTTGGGGAGAGTGACGTCCCCACAAATTATCACATTAATAACAACGTCCAAGCATGTAATCAGTTGAGAGGGATTTGGGAACCGAGGGTGATAGCAACCTGACTTTTGACCACCATGTTGCTTCCATTGTATGGAAAGCCGTCTACATGGCCCACCTCATAAGTAGGAACAGCATGAGTATAATGGTACTGCAGAGTGGATTTATATCCAGGTTTTTTTTATCCTGCTGTCATCTACGATGGAGAGCTAGGTATTTATTTTCATTTCCAGAGCTGTCATCTGCGAGCAGGAAATGCTACTAAATATTTTTATTTTCCAGAGCTCGTATGAATGGTTCGGATGAGGTTTTTTTTTTTTTTTTTTTTTTTTTTTTTGCTTGGATGTTTCAAGATACGCAACTGAATTAGTGTACAGGTTGTTGTGTTTAGCAGCAACTATTTGACTGATGTTATAAACTTAAAATTGTGTGTGCTACTTAACTATATGAATATGCTGGATGAAAGTAGTATTGCATTTTTGTAGGTAGTGTGTGTCACTGTTAGGTAGTTCAATCTTTAAGTACAGTTGTAGTCCAAATTTGGGAAATCTGTGAGCATCAATACTGACACTGCAGATGCCAGTAAGTCAGAAAATAATCTTCCAAAATACACGAGGGGCATGCGAATAGCACAAAGGTCTAGCAGAAGAGGCATGATGTGTGAGGCAGCAACGGTAACTGCTCATCACAGTTTTATAGTTAACACATTAGTTTTATAACAAAAAATGTGGTTATGATATCTTTTTGCTGCAGCGTGGACTCAATAAATAAATTAACAACAAACGTTGAAGGCGCTTTCGTCATACCTCTCCGGAGCATTATTGAACTTAAGGTATTTTTTGGAGCAGAGCTTTTCCTGTGATATCAGGAATGGAGTTAGTTAGCTATTATAGTAAGTGTGTGTGTGCAGGAATGGAGTTAGCTATTGAAGTGTGTGTGTGTGTGTGTGTGTGTGTGTGTGTGTGTGTGTGTGTGTGTGTGTGTGTGTGGCTACAGGTACTAAGGCTCCCAGGTACTCAGGCTCAAACCCTGTACCTTGGGTGCAGGTAAAAAAAAAGCCTAAAGTCCCTAGCCACCACCACCACCACTTGTGAATTTATGCGTCATATTTTTGTTCTGTTCCTCATTAAATCTGTGGTTTTCAAGATATTTGTGGCAAATCACTGATGGATTTAGTTCATTAAATAATGACAGGCATTTGAATTTCAGACTTCATATTCTTCAGAAAATAAATGGTAACACAAAACCTTTTATTCTAGCAATTTTCTAAGTTTATAGGATCAGTATTTCAAATTTGTCCCTATTGGGGGGCTGGATTTCCCCCATTATTGGGTGTGTCCAGGTGTTTTATGCTAAGACATTGAGAGCTATGGTGAGAAGTGAGAATTGAATTCTGTATTACCCCATTATTGCCTTTGTCCATTTTTTTGTGCTAAGAGGTTGAGAGCTATGGTGAGAAGTGTGAACTGAATTTACTAAATGATAGCCATTTAAGTTTCAGTCTTCCTATTTTTCAGGAAACTGCTTATTTGGCATAGTGGTATGTTGATCTGACTGTAGTGCACATGGTCCTGGGTTCAAGACTTGGCAGTGAAATGCATGGTGGTAGCACAACATTTTATTCTAGCAACTTTCCAAGATTATACAAGCAATGTTTAAAACGTATCCCTGTTTTTTGGCCTTTTGCCCCCCCCCCCAAAAAAAAAAAACTGAAATTGAAAATAAGTGCAAGACGCTGTGCAAGATGCGTATGGCTTACACTACTGTCATTCTATATATATATATATATATATATATATATATATATATATATATATATGTGTGTGTGTGTGTGTGTGTGTGTGTGTAAGTAGACTTTTATGATGGAAATGTTCTGAATTGGGCAGTTTTATCATTATTGGTTCATGCGCTTTGTTTCATTGCCCTGGAAAAAAATGTTCAAACAATAAATTTAAAATGAGATTCTGTGTCTAAGTAGACTTTTATGATGGAAATGTTCTGAATTGGGCAGTTTTATCATTATTGGTTCATGCGCTTTGTTTCATTGCCTTCTGGAAAAATGTTCAAACAATAAATTTAAAATGAGATTTTGTGTGTGTGTGTGTGTGTGTGTGTGTGTGTGTGTGTGTGTGTGTGTGTGTGTGTGTGTGTGTGTAAGTAGACTTTTATGACTGAAATGTTTTGAATTGGGCAGTTTCGTCATTATTAGTTCATGCACTTTGTTTCATTGCCTTCTGGAAAAATGTTCAAACAATAAATTTAAAATGAGATTGTGTGTGTAAGTAGAACTTTATGATGGAAATGTTGTGAATTGGCCAGTTTTGTCTTTATTGGTTCATGCATTTTGTTTCATTGCCTTCAGGAATAATGTTCAAACAATAAATTTAAAATGAGATTGTGTGTGTGTGTGTGTGTGTGTGTGTGTGTGTGTGTGTGTGTGTGTGTGTGTGTGTGTGTGTGTGTGTGTGTGTGTAAGTAGACTTTTATGATGAAAATGTTCTGAATTGGGCAGTTTTGTCATTATTGGTCCATGCATTTTGTTTCATTGCCTACTGGAAAAACGTTCAAACAATAAATTTAAAATGCACTCTGACTTAAGTCTAACAAGTGTAATTTAATAAAGCCAGGAAGGTGTATCAAAGAATTCATGTATGTTTCTTGTTTTGCTTCCAAGGGGCCTATGATTTGAAAATAGCCCAAAGGTAATCTTTATCCACCAGTGGCCAGATGCATTTTCTTTGTGGTGTGGGTTTCAATGTTGTTTCAATGAATGTGAGTTTCAAGGGCAGAGAAGTTTTAATGCCAAGTCTATTTTCATTGTGAGACAGTATTGCTTTGTTTATCAGATATCTATTAGTGTTTGTGTATTGTGCTATAAAATGTAAAAATAAAATCTAAATAATCATTGTAGAAGTAAAGCAGTATGCACATTAGTGTTTATGGTAAATGAGGTGAAATAGCCAGGTAATCCGTCATTGGAATGGCTTCAGGGGGACTCTGGTGCCATATTTTGGTTGTCTGTTCTTCAGTCTGCATGTGAAAGTTGGTATCCCACAATTCCATTGGAGTGGATGGGGTTACATCATTATGTATGCAATGTTTACATTAATCAGCGTACAGATTTGTACCTATTTTTCATGGGCCTTGTACAAATTCTTCATATTTCCAGGTTCAGAGGTATGGGCCCATCATTAGTGAGTACAATGCCCCTTTTGGCATGTACCTCACAAAACACATGCAGCAGCTGGACAGACCACAGTCGTTCCTCACCAGGAGAATCCAGGGCCTCAAACATCTATCATAAACAGATAGGCTAAAAGCCCTATCCCTCTACTCAGTTTCATACAGACTCCTCAGAGGTGACCTCTGTCTGGCATACAAGGCAATCACAGACCCCATCCTGATGGGACTGCTACGTATCTGCAAGTAAAGCTCCACTCCAGTAACCCGCACGTGTGGCCTCAATCTGGTCTGTGATGTCAACAAGACTTGTCAGCGGGACAGATTTGTGTCCAAGAGACTACCACTTCTATGGAATAGCCTCTCTCACCACATCAGGCACAATACCTCTTTCCCCTTTTTAAGCACAACCTGGATAACTGGGTGGGAAACAGAAAATATATCCCTGGGATTCCATTCATGTCCCTTAATTCTGGACTGTCCAGAAATATTCTGCACAGTTGGCAACCCTACCTTATTGCAGATACTGAGTGGCTGATCATGGGCCCCCCTGGAGCTTTGGTCCTTGTGTAACTACCTACCTGGCCTTATTATAATCTGCCAGGTCCTGGGTGACAGAATTGCCATTGTTTTTTCCTTGCCTCACACAAATCATTCACATTTGCAAGCCATTACCATCTAACAATGGTGTAGAGCCTACAATATGTTTATATCTGCTATACAAAGTCAGATGTTTGGTATTCAGCAATTCTAATGAGTTCATACCTCATTTGCATCTTTGCAGTGCTCAGAGGGCTGAATCTAAACTATAAAAACATAACAGTGTAGCTAGGGAACTTGAAGGTGGGGAGATTTGTGTATTGGGATAAAACAGAAGACTGGTATTCCTTTGAAGGTGATTTCTCTGCAGGGAAGGCTTAATTTTTCTAAGGTATGCTTGTATCATTCATTGACATTTTATATTTTGTAAAATGTTACAAATGATTTTTTATATCCAGGAGAAAATTTATCATTTTGCACCTCTTATACTTCACTATTGGCATAGGCAGTTTTGGTGGGCATTTATATTTCTGAGATAGGCAGGTTATACTTTCAGCACAGCTATGTTATTAACATTTACTTTTTCAATGTCCTATGGTATTGTAGAGAAATGTACTGTACATGTCACTGGCACTAGTGTTATTCTTTTGAGATGGCTCGGGACAACCTCCACAGGAGTGGTGGGCATAGTGAACAGTGACTGGAATTCATAAATTGACTTTTCTGTTGAAAAAGTGTAGACATCTTGATAATTGTGTGGAAGTCATATATGCATTACTTATGTGGTATTCCTTGCTTTGTCAAAACCTTCATTTGTGTGCATGTTGGGGGGGGGGACACATACGATTCTGTTGTCCTGAAACAGAAGTGTGTTTCAGTTGTTTTTCTGATGAAAATGTGTAGACATCCTGACATCTATATGGAAAACATATATATATATTATGTATGTGGTATTCCTTGGTTTGCACAAACCTTTGATTGTGAAGGAGAGAGAGGTGTGACAACCACCTAACATTCAGTTGTACTAAATGAAAAGCATATTTCAAGTGCTTAATGTTACACAGACTGATTATTTGTTGTAATACATACATTACTTGTGTGATATTTGTCTGTTTTATCCTTTTCTGTTTAAAGTCACATAGAAATATGGCACTCAAGCCTACAAATCCAAGAAACACCCCTTTCAGTGATGCTGATAACAGGGTCATAATGCAGGCTCCGAGGCAGCATGGAGCCTTTCTACTTGAGACAGGCTGGGAGGATATGACTAAAAGAAAGGAGATTTGGAACCAGTTAATCAAGAATGTAAACACAGTTGGTGGTCACAGCCGCACTTATGATCAGGTGCAGCATTGGGCTACTGATATTATTCCATCAGCCCAGAGGAGGGCAGCTGCAGTTGCCTAAGAATAGCTGGCTACCAGGGGGCCTTGATACTGATCCAACCCTGACACCAAATAAGGAGCTCCTGTCTGCTGAGACCCAGACAGCTCATTGGAGACTGCACACCATGTGACTGATGTCAGTGCTAGAAGGACAAGGGGGTCCCAGAAATAGCTTCCAGGTAAGCTTACATTTATTTATTTACTTGACATTTGTTTACCGGGAAAGTCTGACTGGACATGTGCCCATTTTCAGAGGCGGCCTTGGGAGAAAATCTGCTAAAGCACTTTAGCAAAGTTACAATTTTACATACAAAATTCAGATGCTATCATCTCAGCAAAGTTGAAATTTTACTTTGAATACAGATCCTATCATCTTAGCAATTAGGTAAAGAAATTTGCATAAATGAAAATTAGATAAGAATGATATAATAACAACTATAGACATATGCCAACATGTATATTTGCTTGTAGACTAAAATATATAATTTGACTACTACTTCCAGTGATACATGCTTTTCTGTCTCTGCCTATTGATAAGTTATACAGTTCTACAAGAGAGATGTTCAGTATATTTGGATGTGGGTGGACGTCTCAGCAAAATTTAAGTTAGTGCTATTTCTTAAAGAAATATAGGCAATTGTGAGTTCTCTGTCCACCTGTGCTATTCCCATTTTGATGCTTAATTGCCATCCTTTCCTTGCTTCATTTCTTTGAGGACCATCCTCCCTGCAAAGCATGGAGACATGCACATGGTAAGCAAATATTTCTATGCTTATTACTAAGCATTATTTATATACATAATTATCTGTATGTGTGAGGCGGGTGTAATGAGTGTCTGTATTGCTGCACCATTTCTGTTTATGTGACCAGGGCTACTTTTTGTTCATCTATGTTGGGTTAATGTTTAGTGGAGTAGTAATTTCATTCCTGTGTTTGTTGCTTAGTATCACAGGTGATCCTGACAACAGAAGTATAGGATTCCTACCACCTGATGTCAGAGTATTGGTAGGCTCTGATGATGATGGTGGCCAAACCGAGGCACAGTTGGGGGTTGCGGAGTTGAAGCTAGCACTGAGTTTGTCACACATGTCATCTTGCCTATCCATACCCATTTCACTGAGCCCTCAGGCAGTGGAAAGGTTGATGGTGACACACTTGATCTGATTACTGAGGTTAATGTGGTTTCAGTGCTGGTTGACTCTGGTCATAGCCAAACTGTCTACAAGGTGCCATGCAAGAGGGGTGGTAGTGGTGCTTGGAGAAGGCCTGTTGTCCATCCCCCACTTGATCCTGGTCTGTCACTATGTACCACTGGATATACGTTTAGGGCCATCATGGAGGCACAGTCACGTACTACTAGGATCTCCAAAGACATGCTTATGGCTCTAGATGTGGCACAAGCTGACATGTGTGACTGCTTCCACCAATCAGATGAATGACAGAATGGAATGAGCCATGTCTGTGATGGAACATCTGCTACATGGAGGACAGTACTAACGTGGCTGTAGGTCCGCAACATCATCTGCTGTTAGACAACATGGCCATGCCCAATCCTGCTCCCGTAGTGGCACTACTTCCACTGCTCCATCAGTGGTTGACTTGTCCACACACAGACATGGTAGGCCATGTGGTCATGGACCTGGATGTACTCATGAGGGGAGTTTGTCCAGTAGACATTGCTCACGTTCAGGTAGCACCACCACATCTGACCATGAGCATAGACATGCCACTGCAAATCCTGGCAGAGCCAGTTCTCGCAGTCATGGATGACAACGGTAAACTGATACCTCTACTATGCATGACTCACACTTGTCCAACATGCCAGGATGTAGTGCTAGCACAGAGCTTAGCTGTGTTCATGCAGAAACTCATACCCACATTTCTCATTGAGCACCCATGCAGATACACACACATAATAGTGACATGAGGCATTCATGAGGCTTGCAGGTCATTTTGTCTCAGTGGCCATTTGATAATAGCTACATTTCTGCCTTCCTGTCTATCTTACTCACATGCACTCACTACTTTTCTTTCAACCTTGGCCTCCTGCCTCCACAAACCCCACCCTGTGCAAATGATGATAACTGTGCATCACATTGTTTTTTTGGATTCATGAAAACATATGTATTTTGTCTGATGCACAGGATGTATAGCTGAGTGCTTAGTATATGTATGGGTGATGTTATTATGAAATTTTTACTGATTTCTTAGAACCTTTTTACTGTTGTGATTACTACCTTGAAATCATTGATACATCAGTGATGCTTATTCCCCCACTTGTGAGAATACAGAAAAAAATTAGACTTTGAACTGATTTTTCTGTTCTGGGCATTTTAAATGCATGAGGCATGTTAGCTGATAAATGGCAGAAATCTAGCTACATATGTCAGTCCTGTCACATATTGATGTGATTGTTGGACAACTCACACACATTCTACTTAGGTACATTTTCAAATAACAGCATGCAAGTATCTGCCACTCATTCGTGTTCTTACACATTTATTTTCCTGTTCCAGATTCAGCACGTACCTTGATAGTCTTGCAGTTCCAGCTGTCATAATTCAGGGCTGACTCTGTCTGTTGCTAGCAGTGCACAACCATTACATGGGTTGTGAGCATTGCCTGGCATCTGTTTACTGTATGTATGTGGATAGGAAGAAAGTTGCATCCCTTAGGTTGTGAGCATGTGTGCTATCCATTGTCTCTTGGCCAGGGCAAAGGCATATTGTGCAATGCCTACGTCTATCTACACCCACAGTGGCAGGTGGTCCCCCCTCTGACTCATCACCTGTGTGTGGCTGTGTTGACCTTGCTGGTGGTGGTGGAATGCATGCCTCTTCCACTAGATATTCCTGTTGTAACTGTTTTCTCAGGATATTTTGTAGGATAGCACATATAGTGATAATTTTGGCATAAGTACTGTGATCATACTGCAGAGCCCCTGACGTATCTGGGTACCAAAACCATGTCTTCAGCATTCCAAACACATGCTCTGTGATACTTATTGTTTGAACATGTGCCTCATTATAACTTTCTCGTGTGTGTGTGTGTGTGTGTGTGTGTGTGTGTGTGTGTGTGTGTGTGTGTGCATTTCTGATGAGCGTCATCAGCTATGGTTCGAGTGCATCCCATGCATCCCCCTGTAAATGACCTTGTGGGATATCCCTCCTGGAAAACCTCTGGTAGATCTGTAAGTTGTGCCAAATATGGGAGTTATGGTAACTGCTGGGGTTGCCAGTACACACATTGAGGATGAATTTGTGAGACCATTGCTGGAAGAAGAAAACGTGGTGTTTACACATTAAGCAAATGGTGAAATAGTTAGCAAGATATACAAAAAATGTTTATTAAAAAAAGTCTGTGACATGGTCATATACACCTACAGTGAACATTAACATAGTTAGGGCAGTAAATAAAAATAAAACTACAAGTGATAATGGAGCACTGATAGTTAGGGCAGTATTGAGGAATCTCTTTGCAGCACAGCATGCTCTGTTCTGTTGTGCAAAGTTGTTCCACTTGGATATAATACATTTAAAAGGCATATGTAATTAGTATGCCTCTAAATCATGGTAAATCTCTCTATCAAACATTTCTGAATCATTTACCATCCTGTTAAAGCAGTTATGGCCATGCAACTGAGCAGACAGTATGGAATCATGTTCTCTAAAGAAGTGAATGGGTACAACTTGGCTAATAGCCACACATGCATTTGTGGGAAGTTGTACAGTCTGAGCATATTTGATTCACTGTATTATACAACTTCCACAACAGTGAGGATGCCAGTGGCATGCAGAAACCTAATTTAAACAGGCCATGTCCAAAGAGTGATGCATCTGGAAATGGCTGAAAAGTAAATCTGTGTTGAGTTGTGAGTAGCAATGCAACTGACCACTGAGGGTTTCTGAATGTCTTTATGTCTGTATACTATGCAAGGTCACTTGGCTTGTGTAGTACACACACCTTTATGAATATCATTTTTAGGGTTTTATTCATTGTAGTGCAGATGACTTTGAGGTGATCTAATACTAGCCTTCAAGAAATTTTTGGAAAATTTTTCTTTGTTCAGGTTTGAGAATACTGAAACATTCAAACACCACTCACACCTACACAACACACAGCTACATATGTGGAGGTCCTCCACATAAACATACCCAAACAAAGGAGACCTCCGAGGCAAAAACACATGTGATCCCCACAGCCCTCCACACCATATACCATGCATAGTCCACACACCTGTGCCTCACCGTCACTAAGGCTTCACCATAAACCCAACATATTAGTCATAGGAGACTCCATTGTGAGACACACAGATGTGCCTCTCACCAGGCTGGATAAGGAGAAAGTCACGGTTAGTTGTCTGCCAGGTCCCAGAATCCACCACATCACATACACACTCAAGTCTCTCAACAACAGGCACTGTTATGACTGTCATAGTCCATGTTGGTGTAAATGACTTGAGAAGTACCTCCCTGGACTATATGAAGAGAGACATGATTGAGCTCGCTCATTATGTGTCCCAGGCAGGTATGTCCCTAGCATTAAGCAGCATTCTGCCGTCACCCAGAATAATGCCTCCATACAAACAGAAAATGATTGACTTTAACAATTGCCTTAGTTTATGGTGTCATTCCAGGGGGATCCAGTACCTGACAGCCTGTGAAGATATGATTGACAGACCACGATGCTTTGCCAGAGATGACCTGCATCTGTCTCAGCTGGGCTTCAGGCTTCTGGCAAAGGCTCTTGCCTCCCCTATAGTGCCTTTTTTAGGAAAAGTGGTGAGGTTAAAACTACCAACATAAACGTTTCAACAAAACACAAATTAAAGGTCATGCTTTTAAACGTTAGGAGTCTAAACGTGAAACTGCACTCATTGCAAGCATTCCTAACACTGGAAAATGCTGACATCTGTGCAGTCACAGAAATCTGGTTCAAAGCTGCAGAGTGCACCCCAGCCTTACCTGGTTACTCATCTTATCATATATTCAGACCCCAAACTGTGGGCAGTAAAGCCAAAGGAGGTGGAGTTTCAATATACATTAAAGACATACACATCTCCAGGCTGGTCATACAGTATGACGCACAAGAGACACTCCAGGTGTAGTTAATCATTACCAAGACCCCTATTCAAATCATATATAGCTACTGGCCCCCCAAATCTGACTCAAGATGCCCAATCCACCTATTTGGACCTGTTTGAATCTATCAAGATTTAACCCTTTACCTGATCCTGGATGACTTTAACTTCACAAATATAGACTGGAAGAACTACTCATGCCAGAACACAAATGCCCAGAGATGCCTTGATTTTGCCAGTGCAAATGCCTTGGAACAGCTAGTTGATACCCCCACAAGATGTGATAATATCTTGGACTTGGTATTAACCAACACGAGTAACCACTGCAGCATCCCTATAATATCATCCTCCCTGGTAAGATCCGACCACAAAGTGGTCACTTTCGAAGTCTCCATCTCCCCCAATCCCCCTATAGCTGGGATCAGACATAAAAACTTCAAAGCTGATTACAGCCTCCTGAGGGATGGTATAAACATCTTCACAGCCCCCTCCCTCTCTGTAGGAACTGGCACCAATATCCAAAACTACACCAAAGCACTATATGAGCGTTTATATAGATGCATGGACTCAGGAATACCCGACAGGACTAAATCATACTCCCACAAGGAAGAGTAAACCTGTCTGGTCTCTCTGTCTGGTGGACATCTGGAATAAATAAACTCTATAACAAAAGGAAAAAAAATTGCTGTCCAAGACCAAAAAGAAGCAGGTGCCCAACTGGAAGCAATGTCTCCTTAGCCTGAACAAGCAAATAAGAGCACTAGTGAAATCCTCCAAAGCAAACTTTGAGTCCAAATTAGCCATATCTACTAGAGACAATCATAAGGCCTTCTTCACATATGTCAGCAACCTCAAAGGAAGCACTCAGATCTGTTCAGAACTGGTGGTCAAGGACACCACATATACAAATGCCGTAGATATAGCAAACTTGCTGATTGACAGATTCAGTGAAAACATCCCAGGCTGCATCCTATATGAATTTAGGCAGGAACTTGCAATGCCATTAGGCATCCTATTCAACCAAAGTCTGAGTACTGGCTTTGTCCTAGCTGAGTGGAGGACAGCCACTGTCATCCATTTACACTAGGGTGGTGCATCCAACCATCTGGGAAATTATAGACCCATCAGCCTAACAAGCCTGATCTGCAAGGCCAAGGAACAGATTATCATGGACTTCATTAACAAGGACATTGGCAACCTCCAAAAACTTGATCCCGCACAGTTTGGCTTCATCAAGGGGAGGTCATGTCTGCCATATTTGGTCGACTTCTTTGAGACAGTCTCCAAAACCATGGATGAGGGGACGATGGTGCACACCACCTACATTGACCTGGCCAAAGCCTTTGACACTATTCCCCACGCGGGCATAATAGATAAACTCTCTCAACTAGGTATCAATCCATATGTTACCAGATGGGTAGCAAACTGGCTCACTGATAAAACCCACATAGTCAAAATAGAGGAAGCCACCTCAAGCAGTAGACCCATAACAAGTGGCATACCCTAGGTTTTGGTCTTGGGGCCTCTGTTATTTGGGATATACTTTTCTAAGGTGCAAGCCAAAACCACTGGGCTATGGCTGACCAAGTTTGGAGATGACTACAAGCTGGGTGCTGTCATCAGTTCCCCTAGTGATGTGGACGTCCTCCAAGAGGGTCTTACTCAGACAAATGACTGGTGCCAGAAACATGGCCACAAGCTGAATACCAAAAAATGCAACATCATACCCTTTGGGGAGAGTGACAGCCCAACAAATTATCACATTAATAACATCGTCCTAAGCAAGCAATCAGTCATGAGGGATTTGGGCACCCAGGCTGATAGCAACATGTTGCTTCCATTGTACCGAAAGCCGTCTACATGGCCCACCTCATAAGTAAGGGTATCTCATCCAGGGACAAGGAGGGCATAACATCCCTGCATTCTTCCCTTATAAGGCCCATTATTGACTACAACTCCCCTTTCAACATGTACCTCTCAAAGCACATGCAGCAGCTGGAGAGACCACAGAGGTTCCTCACCAGGAGAATCCAGGGCCTCAAACATCTATCATAAACAGATAGGCTAAAAGCCCTATCCCTCTACTCAGTTTCATACAGACTCCTCAGAGGTGACCTCTGTCTGGCATACAAGGAGAACACGGACCACACCTTGATGGGACTGCTGCATATCGCAAGTCAAGATCAACTCGAGTAACCCACACAAGCGGCCTCAACTTGGTCTGTGACATCAACAAGACTTGTTGATGGGTCAGATTTGTGTCCCAGAGACTCCCCCATCTATGGAATAGACTCCCTCTCCACATCAAGCAGAGTACCTCTTTACTTCTTTTTAAGCGCAACCTGGGTAACTGGGTGGGAACCAGAAAATATACCCCTGGGATTCCACCCATGTCCCTGCTGGACCAGGGCGTTGGGTGCTGATTTGTTTAAACATGGGCTAAACTCTTGGCTAGGGAGAGTTAAGACTGCAAGACTGGGACAATTATTTGTGCAAAAGAAAGAAAGAAAGAAAGAACAGATAAATTAGTGTAACAGCAGTAAATAAAATGAAATAGTTTACCTGGAGAAATAAGGCTGGCATCCATTCTAAGTTTATTTATTTTATTTTATTTTACATTTGTTAACTGGGGGTGTCTGACTGAGCCAAAATGGCCCTTTTTCAGCAGAGGCTTGGGAGAAAAGCTCCACACAGAAAAATTACAGATACTTTTAGATATTTAGACATGATCAGTATACACACAAATTACAATAGACATTTTTACAGTGGTATGCAGCACATCAACAGTTACAGTGGAGAGAACAAACAAGAAAATATTTTATTTATTTTTATTTATTTATTTATTTATTTTACATTTGTTGACTGGGCTAGTCTAGCTGGATATATATCCATTTTCAGTAGAGGCCCGGGGAGAAAAGCTCCAAGTATTAACACATAGTTTAATAAAAAGTGATCATAAAAGTAATTATAGCTAAAATAGTAAGAAGGTAGTCAAGTAAAAAAAAGTTTTTTTTTTTTTTTTTTGAGGAAATTGGGAGATTAATAACACAATAGTCTTACACATAAGTGAGATATAAGATCCCACATGTTATGTCATGGGCAAAGCATAGTACTTTTTATAAAGTAACATAATTAGAAAGCATAATAAATAGACTGAGGATAAAGTAAGAAAGGCAGAGAAGGAAAGATAGGAAAGGTATCCGAGTTAGTATAGGATGAATTTATAGATTTAATCATCTTCCTAGGGCTAAATAATAGAGTTACTGTATGAAAGAGAGGCAGAATTTACACCTATGAAAGAGTGGAGAAACACTCCGAGATAACTAGTCAGCGGGTCAGTTCACTATCTTAATGTATAGTTGAAGGGCTAGGAGACCTCAACTGGGTTATTGGATAAAGACGGGAGAGAGGGGAGGGTAGGGAGACAAGAAAAGGAAGAGCAAGGCTAGTCTGGGTTAGTGCAGGGGCATATCCATTTTTTATTGAGATACTTTTTGAGATTCTTCTTGAAAATAGGAAGAAAAGTCAGAGATGAGATATCAGAGGGTAATTTGTTCCATAGTTTTCCAACTGAGTTGGAGAACAAGCTATCTCCTGCAGCGTTATTAGTTGTAGTCCTGTTGATCAAAAGTTTGTTAGAGGAGCGTAGATGTTGCAGGTTATAATAAGGGGTAATAAAGCTGGTGAGTATTGGAGTATTGGAGTTTTAGTGGGTTGGTACAGGGTTTTGTGAGCTATTATAAGTTGTTGTAGTTCGATCTGATTGTGAAGTTCTAGCCAGCCAAGTTGTCTTAGATTGAGGCAGTGATGGGTTCTAAAAGGAGATCCGGTAGCAAATCTAGCAATGTTGTTGTAGGATATAACTAGTTTATTAAGGTTTTTTTGACAGGTTGGTATAAATAGGGCATGCATAGAGTAAAGTAGAGATAAGATGAGTTTTGGCTAGGGTAATTCTAGTAGCTGGGGTAAGAAATGGTTTGTTTCGATATAGGGTTCTTATTTTTTTGTTCACAGTTTTTATAGTAGAGTTAATGTGATTTTCAAAATTAAGTTTATTGTCTATTGTAATTCCAAGTCATTTTGTGGTGGTGTCAGGAGAAATACTAGTATTGTTGTTGGAAGTGATAGAGAAATTTAGGGGGATTTGCTTACGTGTTGGCGAAATGAGTAGTAGCTTTGTTTTCTTGGGATTGAGTAGAAGGCAACGTTGTGAGAACCATTGTTCTACTGTGTTAAAGGCTTTTTGGGTAAGAGACTGAGGTTCAGTTTGAGAGGTAGCTGTGCAGATTATAGTGGAGTCATCTGCATATTGAATACTGGTAGTAAAAGGGATAGCTGATTGAAGGTCATTAATAAAGATGGAAAAAAGAAGTGGACCTAGGATAGAGCCTTGTGGTACACCTAGGTAGATAGGAAGGTGTTCAGATAATGAGTTTTTCCAGAGTACTGCTTGTTGTTGGTTTTCAAGGTAAGATTTAAACCAAGTTATGTTGTTAGGATCAAGTGAAAGAGAATTGAGAATGTGCAAGAGTATTTGGTGAGTCACCATGTCAAAGGCTTTAGATAAGTCAATGAATAGTGCAGAAGAAAGACTGTTTATGTTACGGTTAGTGTTGATGGTGTTTGTGAATGAGAGCAGTGCAGTGGTGGTACTGTGGGAAGGTCTGAAGCCATGTTGACAGTTTGCTAGTAGGTTGTTTTGGAGAAGATGGTTTAGGAGTTGTTTATGGATACATTTTTCCAAAATGTTGGCAATAGGGGATAATAAAGCAATGGGACAATAGATAATTCATTAGAGTTTCCCCCTTTGTGTAGTGGGATGATGTGAGATATTTTCCAGATTTTAGGGACAGTTCTTTCTTTGATGGATCTATTTATCAGTATAGAAATAGGATAGGCAATAGCTTTAGCTCCTATTTGTAGGAACTCAGCAGGGAGTTTGTCTTCGGAGGGGGTAGAAGGTTTAAGTTTTTGTAGTAATGATAAAATATATGACGTAGAGATCGGAAGAAAGTGAAATGAGGGTGGTGTATTTACATAAAAAGGATGTAGTGTTGAGGTGTCAGGAGATAGGTGATTTGCAAGATTTTGTATAGAATTTGTAAAGAAGGAGTTAAAGGCATTAGCTATTTGTGTAGGGTTGTCAGGGTGAGAGTCCTGTGGGTTGGGTGTGATTGATTGGCATGGGGATAGAAGATTATTGATTGAGGACCAACATTTTTTAGATTCCTTATTGTCTAATAGTATGGCTTTTTTTGTGTTGTTCCTGCATTCTCTGAAGGTTTGATGGTCAGCTTGGTTCCTGGAAGTACATCACTTAGCCCAGTATTTGTTTTTGGTAGAGATTTATTGTCTAGTATTATTGCTTAGCCAGGGGGCAGGTTTGGTTCTGATTCTAATATTGCGCATTGGTGCGTGCAGATCTAAAATAGATAGGAATGTGGAGTTAAAGTATTGTACTGCATCATTAAGTGGTAGAGACTTTAGAGGAGTCTAGTTACATTGGTGTAGTTGTGTTAGAAAGAGTTCTGAGTTAATTTTTTTTTGCAACGTAATGTTCGGAAAGTGGTAGGAAAAGTAATGATGTTTTTTTTTTCTAATAATATAGGTTAATAGGTGATCGCTTAGATCATCTGGTAGGGTGCCAGAGCCGTAGGTTTGTTGGGGAGTATTAGTAAGTATCCAGTCCAAAGTGGTGTCTTTATTATTGTTTTTATTAATTCTGGTAGGGCCTGAAATTAGTTGAGAGAAGCCATGTAGGTTAATATGGGAGGAAGGGTTTGAGTAGTTACAAGGATTCCAATCAATATTTAGGTCACCTAGTATTATTGTTTCTTGTGGAACATTAGTAGCAAGCCAGCTAAGAATGCCCTCAAGAGTGTTAATGTTGTTTCCTGGGGGGAGATATATACAAATAATATAGATAGCTTTACTTTTGTTTAGTTGGAGTTCAGAGGATATTAGTTCTGCATTATTGTTCATGGGGAAGTTCAGGTTTATGGTGCTGATTTGTAGCTGAGATTTGTAAAGAATAGCAACACCTCCTCCCTTTTTTGATGAGCGGTCGAGTCTAATTATATTATATCCTGGTGGGATAATTTCACAGCCTTTGATAGTGGGTTTTAGCCATGTTTCTGATAAGCATAGGATATTGAATTGGTTGACATCAAGGAGTGCATGCAGTTGTGCAATTTTGTTACAAATACTACATATATTCAGATGAGCTATGGTGAGAGAGTTAGTAGATTTGGTTGGTGGTATAGGTCTAGTCTTGTCATTGTTTTTGGTTCCTATGGTCTGGATGTGCTGTGGACCAGGGTTTGGATGAATGTCTCATTCCAAAAGTGTATTATGGAGTGTTTGCTGTATGGGTTTAAGATTTATGACAAAGTAGTAGCTAATTTTTTTGTTTTCTGGTTATAGAATCTAATGTGAGCTAGTCTGTGAAATTTGGCAGGAGAGTAGTTGGATTTATAGATGGGGTTTTGGAATGACACAGGAGAAGGTGTTATAGGTGAAGAGGTATGAAAAGAGGGAAATGTACGGATAGAGTGTATGGGTTGTTCATAGGAGGTTAAGATATAGATCGTTGTAAGAGGAGCTAGAAATAATAGGATGACTAGTATTTGGATTTGAGAAGGATTCAATGTTATATGCATGGTTGATAAGTGAGGTTAGAGATGGAGTAGGAAGTATAGTAAGTTAGATTGAGTTTGAGAAGTATAGTAAGTTATAATGAGTTAGAGGTGGAGGAGAGTTATGTAATTGTAGGGTATGTTGTATTAGAGGGGGAGGGATATTGTAATTAGAAGTTGTGTAATTGGTGCCAATTGAGTAGGGGTGTGGTTTCTAGAGGTATAAAAGTAGAATCACTGGGGGTGTGTGGGAATTGGGGGTAGGGTAGGGGAGCAGAGTGAGCCCACAGGGCGAACGGAGTGGCCAGAGACAAGAGAGCAGAATGTGGAGGAAGACAATCAGTAAAGTGAGAGAAAACAACAGGTAAGTCTGATGTGGAGAAAGGTGGACAATATTCAGAGGTAGGAAGGAAGAGAGGCAGGATATTAGAGTAGAAGTCACTGATAGCAGGATGCCTTGGAGCAAAGGAGAAAAGGTGGTTGATAGGTGTATCAAGAGACTGAGAGCGGAGTGAATGGGGGTCTGGTTACAGAAAGCTTACAGAATGGTGTAGGAAATTTCAGAGCAGAAGCTAGTATTTTAGAAAGGTTACTGAAATGGGTAGAAAATTACAGATCAGAAAGCTATTATTTTAGAGAGTTAATTCTTGAGGTGCCACCTAGTGGCCACCCGTGGTATAGCAATGGTCTTGTCTTAGTTGGATATGGGGTAGTAAAGAGGGAATGAGAAAAGAGTCAGTTAATGTGAGGGGGTAAGATTATGAAAGGAAAAGTTAAAAACTGTGGGGGGTTGGCTGCTGGCTAGCCTGCCTGAGTAGTTAGTCTAAACTAGCAAAGTTGGAACTTTTTTTAGATGTAATTTCTTTACATGTAATTTCTAAGAGTCAATGTCAATACATACATTCAATGCCTTTTCAAAGGTCTAAGTTTTCTGGGAGATGTAAGGTGATTTCTTTAGTTGCCCTAATGTTCGGAGGCTTCCAGAAGGGAGAAAGCAGGTCATTGTTGCAGGGACACAACTGGAACACAGCACTATTAATATATATATAGAGGGAGAGATAAGGTAGAAGGCTTAGAGAAGCAATAGAGAGTAGGGAAAAAGTTATACAGACACAGTTTACATATATAAACACTTTCAACTACATTGCTTTATGGTACTAACAGATTTTTATAAATCAGTTTGCAACAGGAGGAAGAATTAGTATTCAGAGCATTATTAACTTTCCACAGTCATCAATTTTCTCAGAAAAGAAAAAAAATAGTTACATATGTTAACATAACAATTAGTTACACAAAGCAGCGCTGACAAGTTTCTATAACGTCAGGAATATGCAGTTATGATATAGATATTTTGCATTTTATACCACAGAAAGGGAATATTTGTGGTGTTTACAGGCTATTATACTGCCTTATAATGCTAAAAACTGTTAGGAGTATGAGGAAAGGCTCAGCTTAAAACAGGAGCTGATTAAATATTAATTTAAAAATAAAGGTAATTAATAGATTTGTGGTGTACAGTGAAATTTGGAACATAGGTAGAATACATACACAGTACCCAGGTACAGTACATACATTGTACATTGGCCAGTGTTTGTAAGAATGAAAACTATCGTCAAGTACTCTAGGCTTAGTATATGTACCTTATCCACTTTCACTAGCCTGGGGAGCAGTCATGGCACTGCCAACTTTGCTTGAGATGTTGCCTAATGAGGTTTTTAAAGGAGGCTTTGGACGATGTGTTTTGTATGCTAGTGGGGGGAGAGTTCCATTTTTTAGCCAGTGAACTACTATATAGTGTGTCTCCAAAGCTATCGTAGCTGTTGGTGACGTCTAGTAGTAGTTTGCTTGATGATCTAAGAGGCCTTTTGGCTGAGTGATGTTGTACTAGGTTTTTGAGGGCAGGACACTTATTGGGGAGGTAATAGATAGAATGACAGAGGCAGAGCTGATTATAGGTTAGGAGGTTGGGCAGTTCAAGCCAGTGGAGCTGTCTCAAAGCATTACAGTGATGAGTTCTATATGAGCAATTTGCAGAAAAGTGGGCAATTCTGTTATAGCAGGCTTCCATTTTGCTTAGTTCAGTTTTGTTGACATTAGTCAGAATGGGAGATGCATAGAGTAGGGTGGATAGAAGTTGGGAGCGAGCAATGGCTGATCTTGTGTTGTTAGTAAGAAATAGTTTGATACGGTAGAGTGATCCCAGTTTGGCATGTAGTTTTTTAATAATTAAGTTGAGATGACTATCAAATTTTAGCTGGGAGTCTACGGTTATTCCCAATAGCTTAACTTGTGCCACTGGAGCAATTGGAGTAGCATTTGTGGAGTAGATAGTGTATTGACTGTTAGCAGTGTTTTTGTTAGAACTGGTTATAATCATAAGCTGAGTTTTCTTTGGATTGAGGATAAGTTGGGCTTTGGTAAGGTAGTTTTCAATGTCAGAGAATGCTAGTTGAGTTGTTTGCAGGAGGGTGGGAATGTTTTGTGCAGCACAGATTACGGTAGTATCATCTGCATACTGAATGATAGATGCATGCTGTGTGGAGGTATGGAGGTCATTTGTGAAGATTGTGAATAGTAGTGGTCCTAAGAGAGAACCCTGTGGGACTCCTATAGTTATGGGAAGCTGAAGAGAGAGAGAGAGAGAATTTTCCCATTTCACACCTTGGTTCCTGTCAGTTAAGTAACTTTGGAACCAGGTAAGAGTGGAATTTGATAGGTGATATTGGTTTAGTTCGTTTAGCAGGATTTGGTGCTAGACTGTGTCAAATGCTTTGGACATATCCAAAAAAAAAAAAAAGTTGACACCTGCAGGCCTTCATTTTTGAGACAGTTTACTGTGTCTGTGAAGCAGAGGAGGGCTGTAGTGGTACTATGGGCAGGTCTGAAACCATGTTGAGTAGGTGACAGGATGTTGCTGTCTAGGAGATATTTTAGCACCTGGGTATGGATGCATTTTTCTAGGATTTTGTCCAGGGGGAGAGTATAGCAATGGGTCTGTAGTTATTAAGTTCAGTAGAGGTCCTGCCTTTATGTATGGGTGTAACATAGGATATTTTCAAGAGTTTGGGCACATAGTTTTCAACAATTGATCTGTTTATGAGAGTGGAGATTGGGGTAGCAATAGCATTTGCTGTGAGTTTCAAGAAATAGCTGGGGAGTAGGTCGGCTGCTGTCGATGAGGTTTTTAGTTTGGAGATCATGCTTTTGATTGAAGTGGTGGAAACTGTTTTGAAGGTAAAACTTGTATTAGTTTTATTTGTGTTGGGTGGATAGTGAGGTTGGAACTGTCCTGTGATACTAAGGATAGAATTGAGTTAACAAAGTAGGAGTTGAATTGTTTTTCAATGGGAACTTTAGTGTCAATTTTGGAGGGTTGTGTTGGTTTTTAGTGTGTAATGTTGTGTAGTAGGATTTTTTGTCCAGCCTAATGCATTTTTTGCATGGTTGCACAGTTCTTGGTACTTAGTCTTTGTGTTTCTCTGTTTTTTTTATAGTAAAGCCAGGCAGTGTGTCTGGACTTGAGGATTTGTTTGGTTTCTTTACTGAGCCAGGGGATTTTAGAGGTTCTAACCTTGATTTTGAGCAATGGAGTGACAGTGTCTAGGTGTTGTAGAAATGCTTTGTTGAAATATGCTACAGCCTGGTCAAGTGAGAGGGTTTTTAGGGGGGGTCCAGTCACAGTTACAGAGTATATTGAGGACCTCAGGAGAGAATTTTTTTGAGTTTTTAGTGGATTTATAGTTAGTGGTTTTGCACATGCTTGTTCTACTACGTATAAGATATATTATGTTGTGGTCACTTAAGGTGTCTAGGAGACTGCCTGTGTGGGGGGTAAAATGCGGGGTTGTTAGTTAGGACCCAGTCAAGGATAGATTCCCTTTTAGATTTTTTATCACATCTAGTTGGAATTTGGACAAGCTGCTGGTAGCCATGAAGATTTATTAGATTACATGGTGGTTCTGATATACAGGTGAACCAATCTAGGTTGAAATCCCCCAGAATAAGGGTTTCTTGTGTGTATGTAGAAGAACACCAGGATAAGATGTGTTCAAGGCTAGCAGGTGTATTACCAGGTGGAATATAGATCACAATTGTGGTGATGACCTTTTTAGGATGAAGTTGAAGTTGTGAGA
Organism: Protopterus annectens; assembly: GCF_019279795.1. NCBI lineage: Eukaryota > Metazoa > Chordata > Ceratodontiformes > Protopteridae > Protopterus > Protopterus annectens. The sequence goes on along the minus strand of NC_056731.1, from coordinate 827,712,843 downwards.
TAAGTATGTTCCAATTATTGGGGGAGGGGTAGGAGTTTGGTATTTGACGTAAAGTTAAGTTGGACTTATACAGTAAGGCAGTTCCACCCCTTTTACGAAATGGTCTGTCTTGTCTAATGATATTGTGGCTGTTAGGGGGAACTTCTGAGTTAGCTATGTTTTTATTTAGCCAGGTTTCTCTTAAAGCAACTATGTCTGAGTAGTAGTGTGCTATTGTGGCCTGGAGTTCAGATATTTTATTTTTGATACTTCTAATATTAATATTTAGCATTAAAAGATGGTTGGTTTTGCTGCTGTTGTTGATTTGCCCAGGGATGAAGATAGTGGGGGTATTATGTTCTGAAATTGTGTTGGAGCAGTTTGTGTTGGACAGGATGGATTTGGGCCTGGGTTGGTGTGGATGTCCCCACTTATGGTGAGCCTGGTGTTAAAATGGTGATACAGATGTTGGAGTTTAGTGATGAGTGTGAGAAAGTATTGTGTTTTTTTGGAGTAGGAATGAGAGCATATGTGTTTAGTTCTGAATTGGTCTATGTAGTTCTTGAACAATTGTGGGCAGATATTATTATAATGTGCGTTGTCTGTATATGAGAGTGCATAATATAGTGTTGTGCTACTAAGTTTGGGGATATTGCTAGAGTGATAACTTGTGGAGTTATAAAGAATTATGAGAAGACAGACTAGACTTAGTTGTGTGATAGTCAAAGTTTAAGTTGGTTCTAGGTGGAGGTGTGGATAGGAATTATAGGGTTGCACTATATGTGGATGGGTAAGAAGTATGGGTTGATGTAATAATGCCTAGAGGGAATGATAGTGGTTGGGAGTATTTTGTGGTGGAGCAAGTGGGTGTGATGTAATGTGATCTGATTTGAGAAATCATGTGGGAATAGTGTGATTTTATAGTTTTATAGTTTTTTTTTTGTTTGTTTGTTTTTTTTTTTGCACTATTTTCCGCCACTATCTGTTAATCAGCAGCCCCCTCCATGGTCAAGGTTCTATGGCATTTCGTTGAATGTCAAACACCTATTTAGCGAAGCCACTCTTCATCAAATGTTGAATTTTAACTAGGGCAAACCAGCGGTTGGCCACCATCTGGAATTTGCCCTTTTCCCCACTGTAGTGTGATCTTGGAGTTGGTATATTTAATTTGGGGGGGGGGTTGAGGGAATAGCCCCTCACCTTGGCAAATTTTAAATTTTATTTTATTCTCAGAGAAATATGCATTAACATATACGTTTAGTGCTTATTAGAAGCTAAAAAAGTTAATGCATTTCATTCTATTTTATGTACAGCTTAATTCTGTATGAAATTATAAGATGCTTTTTCAAACTGCAGTATGCTTTCTGAAATTGCAAGATGCACCCTGATCTAGTATTTGCTAGCACAGCAAAACTCATGTTATGCCTTTTGGAAATGTACTGAGAAGCAGGTGATTATCTGCTAGGTCAGGAAAATGAATGAATAAGTGAATGAATAGAACAATACTGTTTTCTATAATGTGATTGAATATGGACAATCAGCTCTGTTCGTGTTATGACAACATGCACAGCTGCGGAAAAGAAGAGATACATGAAACAAAAGACTGCTTGAAGAATCTGTACTTGCTTTGTGCTTGAATTAGCTATAATACCTTGAATGGTAACATAACATAGTGGGAAGTTGTATCTAACCGGTGGTCACCAAGGCCACGTTGTTTTTCTTAGGAAGTTTTTCATAAAATTGATAGTGCAAGCAGAAAATCATGGACAAACAGCTGCTATGAAGTAATGGTGTTAGAACTTGTGATCTGCTACATCAGCTTGGTAGGCAATGACTTGTTAGAAAATGTATAAAGATGATCTTACTTCCTGATTTTAGTTAGACAAACTCTGTATTAGCACGTTTTTGTCTCCTTGCTGCATGATTAAAGTGCCTTAACCTGAACCTGCCGTGTATTGATCTTTTTGAATTTTATTTTCCTTTGGAGTTGGTATATTTAGTTTGGGGGGGGGGGGGTTGAGGGCATAGCCCTTCACCTTGGCAGATTTTAAATTTTATTTTATGTATTTATTTATTTATTTATTTTTGCAGTTGCTCGGTTGGCCAACTGCTTGTTTGCCTTATTTAAATGTTGCCGCGTTTCCACTAAATAGATGTTTGACAAATGGCTATTTGCTGAATAGCTATTCAATGAGATGTCATAGACCCCATTGCCAGATGGTCCATTTGCTCCCCCATCACCGGGACAAGGATTGTCTGAGAGGGATCATCATTTAGACAGCCATCATGAGTGATTTGAGGGTTTCAATTTTTGTTTCTCCCAACCATAACACATAGAGGAGTTGCATGCAATGGGATGACAGTGGAAGACATCCCTTCAGTTTCACAAGAGACATTCAATTCAGGCAACCATGTCTCATTACCTGATGCATGAGCAATGAACTTTTCTGTTTCCGCCAGGAATTTAGCATTGCTTAGTGTGTCACCTGCAGAGTGACACTCCCTCCTTTCCCCAGGGATGGTTTTCACAAACTTTGGGTCCTGATATATGTGATATCTTAAGTTATTTTATGTTATATGTTATGTCATATCATGTCTTATGCTATGTTATGCTATGCAAGTTTAGGTCGTTTTGCGTAATGTTATAATAAAACCAAATCAAAATTCCTACATGCACCAACAGTGCAGATGGAGAAGATTTTTTAAGTTTGGAACAGTGATGCAGGCTTTAAAATGATGGTTTTATATTGAATTTTTTTATGTGTGCAATTTGATCACACGATAGAATGGATTTTGCGTTTATTAAGTGTATTTTCAATTTTTAACAGAGTCTGATGAAGTTCTTTAAATGGAAGCACTAAATCTTTCATCAAACAATATCTACAAACTACATGTGATCAGCTTGGTTTTTGGTTTTTATTGTGTAATGTTATATTATAACGAAGGGGTGTCATAAGTATAAGAAACTTATTATTATTTACCACATAAAAGTGGGAAAGGTACCAGGGTAGGAAGGATTATGTGGGCAGGAAGTGGAGAAAAGCCAGACAGGAAGATGTCCAGGGCTGAACAAAGAAATAAACTACACTGACTGAGGTGTGACAAGATGAAAAAAAATAGCAGATATCTTATTGGAATCAGTGATAGACATGTTTAAGTTACCAATGGAATAGTGCAAGCTCCAGAACTAGAGGAAGACACACATGGTACCCTTGCACACTGTAAAACACAAATAGACTTTGACAACCATAGACCAGTTAGCATAATGTTAGTTCTGGAAAAATACTAAAAAAGTGCTGAATTTTAGGTTAGTAGAATTTCTTCCAGCTAATGGATAAGAAGACTGTCTTCACTGTGCATTCACAGTCATAATGTTGTTGTTGGTCTTTCGGCTTTTCCCAGTTAGGGGTCGCCACAGCGGAACTCCGGTCTGCTAATGATTGGCAGTTGGTTTTTAAGGTGATGAGTTGCCAGCCCGACACCCAACATTCAACGAAGGCATGCCCATTCAATGCATGTCTTTCGAACACCCACTTGACCGTGGGGAAGACATGCAGACTCCACACAAAAGGCACTCCCAACCCAAGCCGAGAATCGAACGAGAGAACCTCTTACTGTGAGGCAACAACGCTACCACTGCACCACCGCAGAAGTCTGCATTCACAGTCATAATATCATGAATAAAACCCCCAATCCAGCTTTTTGATTGAATGGAGATTGACGAAGAGAATGCAATGGATTTTTTTTAATGATTCCCCTTACTGCTGTGCCACAGAGAAGCTTGACAAAAACTAAAAAGAAACCGATGTGAGACATAGGACAGACCAAGAGTAATGAAACTGAAAGGGACAACACAAGAGTGAAGTGATGAGTAGAACTCCTCAGCAATCAGCACACAGGCTAATACTTTTCATTGTATTTGTGACAGAGAGCAACACAGGCAGAAAACATTTGCACATGATGCGTGATAACATAGTTAGAAATAATGCTAACAGATGCTGTGGAACTCCCAAGGAAGGACCAAAGATGACTAGTTGGGTGGATAAATGGCCTTTGTAATATGATATAGTAACATATTAACATGTACAGTTCAGAAACAATAACCTAAAACAGAAGTTAAAAAAGAGAATGAAGGCATACTGTTAAACCATAATAGTGAAAGGGATGTGGCAGAGAGTTATATAACAAGATTAAACAGAGAACTGTACAAGAAAGCCAGAAAACTGCTGTGGTAGCTGAGATAAACTCCAGGGACTACAAGTTACTTTGTAACTATACGGAGCAGTAAAATAAAGTATTATGTGCAGTTCTTGGAGGCATCCAGAGAAAATGAAATCAGTCTTGTTGAAAGGGTGCAGAGTTACCCACCATGATGCTCACAGTGGGGTAAGAGGGAAGTCTAGAAAGACATAGGGTGTGCAGTAGAAAAAAGGTAACATAGCTATCTGGATATGCAGGCTAGCTTGGGGTGGATACAAAGACTGAATTAAAAAACAATATAGATAAAGAAAAAGGAGTTAGAGACGACAGTTTGAGTCACAGGAGTCTGACTCACATTGTAGAACTGAGTTTTGAAAATATTACTTGAAATGTGGAATTAGAAAATAACACTGGATGAAATGTTAGTGTGAATAATAGTACAGAACTTCTAAGGGTTAGTGTGAACAATAGTACAGAACTTCTAAGGGTTAGTGTGAACAATAGTACAGAACTTCTAAGGGTTAGTGTGAACAATAGTACAGAACTTCTAAGGGTTAGTGTGAACAATAGTACAGAACTTCTAAGGGTTAGTGTGAACAATAGTACAGACCTTCTAAGGGTTAGTGTGAAAAATAGTACAGAACTTCTAAGGGTTAGTGTGAACAATAGTACAGAACTTCTAAGGGTTAGTGTGAACAATAGTACAGAACTTCTAAGGGTTAGTGTGAACAATAGTACAGAACTTCTAAGGGTTAGTGTGAACAATAGTACAGAACTTCTAAGGGTTAGTGTGAACAATAGTACAGAACTTCTAAGGTGCCTGGAGTGAATGGAAGCGTGGAAGAGAAAGGCACTAGAAGGGCAGTTGCAACACATGGACAGGTTTCACATACCACTTGACTTCTTCTTCCATCAGCTTGTATGTTCATAAATTGTGGTCCATTTTGTTGAAGAAGTGTCTGTCCATAGTGTAGGCTTCACCCAGTTAGCAGAGCCACCAGTCCTCTCATTTGAGGCTCAGCATCTCTATCTACCACATAGCTCAACTTACTAGGAGAAATACAATGTGGGGACAGACATAAGAAAGATTGTGTAACAAGTTATTGGGTGGGCTGCATAAAGGATCCTTGTTATATGTAATGGTCAGTGGACAGACTGGTGTGGGGACAGTCATGGGAAAGCAATTACTCTTGGCTAGTCTCCATGTCTGTGCTATGTATTCTTTATCATAAGCTATCCAGTGTTGTGTACATTGGCTCTAGTTGATGGCCACTGTTAATGTGACACCCTGACCCCATGAGCAAAATGAGAAAAGGGGGGTGTGGTTGATGCTGATAAGACAACATGGAAGGAGACAGGGAATGGATGCCAAACCTGACTGTAATCAATTAGACAAAATGAAAGTTATTGTCCATTCTTTGAGGAACAGACCTGTAATCAATGGCTCTACTAATTCATCAAGAGGATGTAAGGGTAGGCAGCTACCTCTTAGGTCCATAAGTAAGTACTAGGCTATCAGTCTGCAGACTACTAGAAGCCTATCCAATAACCAGAGGCCAGAATCAAACCCTGTACCTTGTAACTGAGTTTGATTCTGACCTCTGGTTATTGGCTAGGCTTATTCTTACTACAAGTAAATGAGTCATTTCTATAAGTGGAGATGCTACCTATGAATATAAGGAAAACGTTCAAAATGAAGAGTTTCATGGCAAAGATGAAGGATACACTAGAAGAAGAAAACAAGTGTAAATGTTTCATAGATAATTGTTAGATGTGCATGCTGCTAAAGAACATATCTAAGCATATCTGGATACAGATAATATATCTATAAATACTGATGAGCCACTTCATGAAAGAAAACATATTTTATAAATAAGGTAAGGATTTTGCAGTAAATACTGTAAACAAATGCACATGGTAAGTACACTCATTAGTAGGTGCTTTGAAGCAAATCATGAGGTGTTTACATTTAATGGTAGGTGTTAAATCGAAATTGTATAAATATTGTAAATAAATACACAGGGCATGTACATCTGATAGCTGTCGTTTCTTAAGGAAATATAAATTGTATACATGAAAGCAGATGTTATTCAAGACATGCAAGACTGGTCCTCCATTAACCAACTATTACACCCAGGCCCTCAAAGCAACCCATTCCCTGACCCACACAAAACCCCCACTGAACTTGCCACCCTCTTCAATTCCTACTTGACTGACACCAAAGCTAACCTAACCATCACCTTTCCTACAGTTAACAGCACCACCACCAAGACAGCTGATGACCAAATCATCCCAGAAAACAATCCTAAAATTCTCCCCCATACCCACAACAACAATAAAAAATTTTTACTTAAGCTAAAACCTTGTACTCTGGCTCATGACACCCCCACACTTTCTGAAGCTAGCTGCAAACTCTGTAGCTTATCCCATCAGCATATTCATTAACAGATCAATTAAAGAATCCTTAGTCCCAGACATCTGAAAAAAAACATTCATTCTCCCCTTACACAAAGGCGGCAGCAACACAGACACCACAAACTTTCGGACCATAGCAGTTCTCTCACCCCTCCATAAAACACTGGAAAATGCATCCATGCCCAACTCCTCAACCAAATTCTATCACCCATTCAGCATGGTTTCAGGCCAGGACAAAGCACCACTACTGCCCTTCTCTCCTTCCTTGATACAATGAAATGAGTAACCGATTCTGGCAAAATAATCACTTCTCTTTTCCTCAAACTCTCCAAAGCTTTTGATACCATTTCCCACACCATCTTCCTTTCTAAACTATCCACCCTCCACATTTCCCCATCTATCCTACAATGGTTCAATAGCTATATTTCCAATAGGCATCAATCCACCAAATGGCAACAGTCTTACTCTCCCTTCCTCAGTACATCCATAGGGGGTACCCCAAGTCTCCACACTTGGTCCTCTCTTATTTAGCATCTTTAATAGCAACTTTCACTACACTCTCCCACAATGCTCAGTAATCCGGTATGCTGATGACTCTACAACAATATGCACTGCAAATTCTAGCTCTGAACTACAGCAAATCACCCAGAATGCCCTCACATTTTCTGAATCTTGGATGCTTAACAATCATCTTGCCCTAAATCCAAAAAAAAAACTAAACTAGTACTTTTTACCACTAAGAAAACCACTCTGCTAGATAAAAAAAACTCTTCCCTATACAAGCCCAAGACAATACCACTATAGAAGTTGTCCACACACTAAACTACTAGGCATTATTATAGATAAAAACCTTAACTTTGACCCACACATAAACAATAACATCAAAAAACACACCAAAACTCAGTATGCTCTACAGGCACCAACACTTTCTTAGCCTCTCTACTACCCAAACCCTTGCAAGCACCTTTTTATTACCCTCTCTCCTTTATGGTACCCCTCTCCTCACTAATATCCAAAATTCTGCAAAATCCAAGCTTAATATGTGTTACAACAAAACCGCCAAATTTGCCACCAAGGCCAAATTCTCTTCCCACCACTGCAACTCACTGAAACAATTAGGCTGGCTGGAACTCTCCCACCATCTCTCATTCACCCAACTAAGTGTAGCGCACAAAATAATCTACAGACCCACAGACTGCCCTGCTCTCATGACACTACTTGCCGAATACCAACCCAGCAGGCAACTAAGATCTGAAAATCATCTACTTCTAAAGGTAGAAAAGCTCACCTTACCTGCTGATCAACTCTTCTACTCCTTCACTGGTGCCAAACTATGAAAATCACTTCCCCCTTCCATAAGAAACACAGGCAGCACCTCCACATTCAAACAAATACTGAAAAATCATCTCAACTCATCCTGACTATGTACCTGCTCTATAACCTGCCCTCTTCCTTCTCCTGGTAAAAACAAGAAAAGAGAGCCGTACGTTCACTGGTAAACTATAAGAAAATCTTTAATGAACACAAAACGTCAAAATGAAGTGCTTTTTATTTAGCTGAGTAGTTTTAAACTTCTTCAGATGTCAAAGACTCGTGTTACTAGTGTTTAAATATACAACATGTGACTGCATTAATCAACAATGCACATTAATTAACTAGTAATTAATTAATTATAAAACAATTTAAATTTAAATAAACAGTGCATCTTAAGAGACCTAAGAGATGCTTGACATGTTTTCTAAATAATAAAATATAATATGAAACTTTAAAACTCTTTTTACACTAATGATGCTACAAATCACGCCAAAAAGTGGGCACAGAAATTGACAATTATATTACTTATTCTGTCTCATTAAGGCTTTCAATTTTAAAATGCTTGTAACAGAGCAAAACTCGTTCAAGCCTGGATACTGGCAGGCATTTTGTTTTAGTTGCCATAACAATTCTGCTCTTTCAAGTAATAAAGGCACAGGGCCACCCCTTATGTTTCTCTGGTCTTGATCAATAACTTTAAACTTGAATTTGTGATCTGGAAATTCACTACAATGCTTGGCTAGTGCATTGTTTAGTTTTTTCTTACCAATGTTGTATATGTGCTCATAAACCCTCTCTTTGAACTTATGGTCAGTTTTACCGACATAAAATGCTGGGCAAAGTTGGCTTAATGCTAGATAGACAATAGATTTAGAGTTACAGTTGAACCTATTATGTAACCAGTAAGTCTTATCCCTCACTGTGAACCTACATCCTGTCTCGACATATTTACACTGATTGCATGCTTCGCATCTCAGCATACCTGGGTTTCTAGTGGGGGGTTGGTCTTATTGATTCCATAATATTCTTTAAGTTCATACCTTTTTTGAAATCACCACTGGGTAGTCACCTAGTTTACTCTTAATGTCTTGTTCTGCTACTAGTAGATCCCAGTTTTTTCTGATGATACTTTTTAGTTCCACTGAGTCCAAACTGAATATTGTTATAAGACTCAGGGTATATGTGTAGCACCTGCCAGTTGGGTACTCCTAAGGTACTCTGAAAAACTGTCTGAATCTGTCCCACTAGAACTTTTTCCATTCAAAATTGGTTTATAGATACCTTGTTTCCTTTTAGTAGAAACTTCTAAAATCAGTTGAGACAATAGTTGGTTTGGGTACCCTCTGTTTAGAAACATAGATCAGAGGGCTTCACACTCTTCTTCGAAGTGGATGTCCTCAGTGACCATACTTGCTGCCTGGACTAGTTGTCCCTTCACTACTGATTTTTTTTGCTGTTGAGGATGGGAACTAGTGTAATACAAGAAAGAGTTTGAATAAGTACTCTTTCTGTATATCTGGGCCTTATATTTCTGCTTTTGTAAATATTTTGTTAACTCAGTGTCAAGATAAGATATAGTTGTCTCCTGGAATGTATTAGTAAACCTAAGGAAAGATGTTGTGCTGTTAAAATAGCCAACCAAATTTGTAGCTGTATGTCTATCACCTTTAATAACCATACAAATGTCGTCCAAGAAGGGCATGTAAAAAACCAACAATGAGTTGACACAAGCATTGTCTAAGATATACTTATGTTCCCAATGGGCCATCCCCATGTTGGCGAAACTTGCCCCACATGGTGAGCCCATTGCTACCCCAGATTTTTGTAGGTAGTATTTGCTGTCAAATATAATAAAGTTATGCGATAAAACAATTTCCAGCAGTTCTTCTATCAGTCTGATTTCTGATTCTGGTGCGTTTCTAGATTTCATTATCTCTAGTACCCACTCAGTTCCTGTGTCATGTGGGATAGATGTGTATAAATCACACACATCAATTGTTAAAAAATTACAATCACCCCTAAAGTGTAAGTTGTTGATATTTGATAAAAAAGACCATGAGTCTTTAAATATTTGTGGTTCCTGTTCTACGTATTTTTTCAAGATGGAGTCAATTACTTTTGCACAAGGGTATGTAATTGATTGCCTAGCGTCCACTAAAGCCTTCATTGGTGGATCTGTTAGGCTTTTGTGGATCTTTGGTATGCCAAATAAAAGAGGTAATGTAGGATATGGCATCAACATATAATTATATGTATTAATGGCGATTAAGGCTTCAATAAACAAGTCATTGATATATGACTTGATACGACTATGTGTTATGTTGACTTCACTTAAACTTACCTTGCTATACACATCACTGTCTAAGACTCTATGCATTCTTTCTGTATAATCAATTACACTCATTAACACTATTGCTCTGCCTTATCAGGATTCATTACTCGAACTAATAATGTTTTAAGGTTATATAGAGCTTATCTTTCTTCCTTAGACAATTTGCCATTGCTTGTCTGTCTCAATGTTGAGTTAAATTTTGCTCTAAAATTCAGTTCACATAACCATTCGAATAACATTAATGTTGGATGAACTGGTGGGTTGTATGTGCTGGTTACATGGATTTGTTGTCATTCTTGATATTCATTGTTTCCTAGTAGTATATGCAAATTCAATTTATGTAAATACAGTTTAAAGTCCAGCAATAAATTTTAGAGATTTGTTACATGGGCTGGGACAAATGTTAAACCCTTGGCAGAAATTTTAATCAATGTTTTGTCTGCCTCAAAATCTGTATAATTAAAAATTTTGAAGTCCCTTGAAATGTTGGTAATGATTGAACATGCATTTCCACTTACCCCTTCTCTGGCCTGTCCTGTTACCTCTTCTGTTTGTTGGTTTTCCGAGTGTTGTGTACTTTCTGGAAGTTCTGTTGCTTCCTGTTGTATTTTTGGGCTCGGGGGTTGTGAACATTTTCTTGATAGTTGTTTTCATGCCCTCCTTGGATATGAGTGCCTGCAGCTTCTGGTTGTCGGTTTATTTGTGTGCTTGTACAATTGTTGTCCACATTTAATGTTAGAACATTACTTTGTTGTTGATTTCCACTGTGGCCCATCGATGTATGGGTTTCTAAGTTCATTTCTTGATTAAACCTTTGCCTTTTGGGGTTTGGTTGACCTCCTCCAATAGGATTCCAGGTTTGCAATGGGGGCGGGTCTGACTATGCCGTTCCTCTTGGATTATCTTCTCTGTTCTTTTTTAGTTTTTTAATTTTAATGTCCTTATTCTTTTGAATCTGCTGATTTATACTTGTAAATATTCTAGTATAATCATATTGGTACGTATTAAAATCTGTGTCTGTTTTAATCATATTATCAAGTTCCGTGACCTCTTCCAATATTTGGTTAATGGATAGTTGGTAATGTTTCGTCATTAACTCAAGTAATTCTAGACCTTGTCTGTTGAATAACTGGGTAAGTTCATGATTGAACACTGAGCCAGGCTGTAGACCCATTGGATATTGCCATGATCGTAGCCCCTTTGGAACTACGTTCTCTTTCATGCACTCATTAAAATAACTGATTTCTAACTGTAATTTTCTTATTTTTAACAGTTTGAAATCAAGCATTTTGAGATTATCCACTATATTCTTACCTCCTCCAACCGGTTGTCCCTCAATGATGTTGGAATGTTCTGACAGTAGTCTTGGTTGCTCACTTAACCAGGCATTCAAATCAGGAACTCCAATAAGCCCAGAGGAGTTGTTTAGTAGTAAAATACTATTGTCTAAACCATGACCTCTCATTCCGTTCAATGGACTGCTATGGTTCTGAGATGTGCTGTTGTTAGTGACAGGTGCTCCAGTTAAGGACATGGTTCCCGTAAGTGTTGTTGTAGTTGATGTTGGTCTGTCAAGCACGTTCCTAGGTCTCTGCATGTTGTCCTGAGTTAGGGACTCAACCTGTGCTGTTAAGTCCTCTAGTTTCTGATTCATGAGGTTGATTAAAACCGTCAAGTTACCCGCGTCATCTTGCGGTAGATCTAGTAGTGAACTTTGTGATGCGTAGGAGCTCTCAGCAGCCATAACTTCCAAACGTTACATGAATAAACAAACTACAGGTAAAAACAAGAAAAGAGAGCTATACAATCACTGGTAAACTACAAGAAAATCTTTAATGAACACAAAACTTCAAAACTAAGTGCTTTTCATTTAGCTGAGTGGCTAAACTTCTTCAGATGTCAAAGACTTGTGTTACTAGTATTTAAATATACAACATGTGACTGCATTAATCAGCAATGCACATTAATTAACCATTAATTAATTATAAAACCATTTAAAATTAAATAAACAGTGCATCTTAAAACTTAAGAGACCTAAGAGATGCTTGACATGTTTTCTAAATAATAAAATATAATATGAAACTCTAAAACTTTTTTTACACTAATGATGCTACAAATCACACCGAAAAGTAGGCACAGAAATTGACAATTATATAACTTATTCTATCTCACTAAAGCTTTCAATTTTAAAATGCTTGTAATAGAGCAAAACTCATTCAAGCCAGGATACTGGCAAGCATTTAGTTTTTCGTTCTCCTTATATGATAACTAAACTCCTATGGTTTTTGCTGCTGCTGACTGATGATATTTTCTCCATAATTATTATTTTTTCATCACTTGATACTGGTACAAAAATGCTGATTAATATATCTCTGTTTATATCTCTCTGATTGACTTCATCTGGCAACCAACTAAGTTTCTGCTTTTATAGGTTCATAGGTAGGTACTAGGCTATTGGCCCTAGGGCCTATACAAGCCTAGCCAAAAAGGTACCTTGGCTTTCGCCACCCAAGAAAATTATTTTCCTGTGTCCCTGTCAAGCAGAACCACAGAAGTGACCCCGGGGTGAATTTCCTATTACCCATCCAATCATCAAGATTTTTCTTGAAGAGTGCTAATGAGGAGCTCTATTTGACATAGATAGGTAGTCTGTTCCAGAGTATGGGAAGTCTCTGGGACAGGAATCTATCCCTCGAGCATGTTCTCTTTATTGTGGTGACAAGGTTTAGGTGCCTAGAGCATGTAGCTCAGAGGGATTGGGATTTATTTAAGTGGAGCATGTCCAACAGCTCTGGGTTTGACATAGCTTTGTATGTTTGGCAGAGATCGCCTGTGAGTAGTCGATATGCGACGGAGTAAAGCTGGAGTGTTTTGAGACGGTCTGCGTAAGGCATCTGTTGAGGCCAGTAATCCTCTTTGTGAGGTATTTTTGCGGCCTTTCCAGTTGTTGTAGATGTCTTGTGAGGTACATACCAAAAGGGGCGTTATACTCTATAATGGGTCTAATGAGTGATGAGTAGAGGGGAACAATGACCTCTTTTTTTCTGGATGAAAAACCTTTTGTGATGGGGTGTGCCACGTAGAAGGATTTCCTGACCACTGTGGCAATGTGATTATCAAAGGAGAGACTACTGTCCACCTGTGTCCCAAGGTCTCTTATTACACTTTCAGTGTTAAGTAGACTACCGCCTATGTGGTAGTTCATGGGTACAGAGTTTTTACCAAAGGGGATGACAATGCACTTTTTGGCATTGAGCTTGAGACCATGGCTTTGACACCAGGCATCTGTCTCAGTGAGGCCCTTTTGTAGGATGTCCACATCGTTAGGAATTTTGATGGCTCCTAGTTTGCAGTCATCTGCGAATTTAGTTAGCCAAAGACCTTCTGTGTTAGCCTGTACTTCAGAGAAGTAGATACCAAACAGGAGAAGACCCCAGACTTGAACCCTGTGGTACTCCACTTGTCACTGGTCTGAAGTCTGATTTGGAGTCTGCTACTTTCACAGTGTGGGTTCTGTCAGTAAGCCAGTAGGCAACCCATCTTGTGACATAGGGATTTATACCTAGTTTAGTGAGTTTATCTATAATTCCAGAGTGGGAGATGGTGTCAAACGCCTTGGCGAGATCTAGATAGGCTGTGTGAATCACCTTACCCTCATCTCTGGCTTTGGTGACTACTTCAAAGAAGTCTATCAGGTTTAGGAGACATAATCTGCCTTTTACAAACCCGAACTGTGTGGGGTCCAGAGTTTGGAGATCTCCAATGTCTTTCTTTATGAGTTCCGTGATGATATGCTCCATAGCCTTACAGACCAGGCTCATCAGGCTAATGGGGCAGTAGTTCCCGGGTTCTATTGTGGCCCCCCATTTGTGGAGTGGGATAACTGTCGCGGTGCGCCATTCAATGGGCACAAAGCCTGAGGTGAGGCTATGATTGAACAATGTACTTAGGTGGGGTGCCAGTTCATTCTGTAGTTCATATAGAAGGCAGCCTGGGATGTTGTCAGGTCCCATGGATGCTGTGTTCTTGGCTTTGGAAAATGAGATTTTTACCTGTGCAGCCGTGATTACAGGAACTTTGCATTCTTCCGGTATAAAGATGTATTTATGCTGTGTATATTACTATAATCAAAGCAACTAAATTCCTACTTTTATGTATATATTCTGTATATATATATATATATATATATATATATATTAGTGTAATCACTATGTATAACACTCTTTCTACTTCTGTACCAATTAATGTTTAATATTTTCTGTATCTATGTTCTTGTCAGAGCTTTCCTCCCCCAGGCCTCGACTGAAAATGGGCTCTTTTAGGCCCAGTGGACTTTCCCGGTAAACAAATGCAATAAAATAAAATAAATAAAAAAATTAAGGTAAAAATCTTTCTTTGTTTTATAAATTGACATAACATTGCACTGCGTTTTGGACATTATATATATATATATACACACACACACACACACACACACACACACACACACACACACACACACACACACACACACACACACACACACACACACACACACACACACACACACAAACACACAGGGAGTGGAATGGATGTTTCAGTGTTTCGACTCATGTATTCTATTTTTTGCCTATGAATTATCTTGCATTTTTTATATTACTACTATTACATGATATATGTACTGCATCATTTTGTTTATGCTTGATGGCATGGTTCATGACTGAAAAGGATCCTCAGACCATTTCATTTATCCAGTTAAACAATAAATGCATGTGTATATAAAGAAAGAAAAAATGAATCTGGACTAGAAAGAGTACAAACTTTCCCACAACTGAAGCAGTGTATCAAAACAGTGTCATTAACAGGCTTGAGAGAGGGATGAATGAATAAGGGGCATACAATTCAACTGCCATCAGTGAAGCAGCAACCTATTGAGTAGAACTAATTTGCAAATTGGAAAAAAGTTGACCCCTCCCAACTATACTGCATGATGTGTACCACTTTTTGGCATGGGTGACACCTTGATGCTATGTGGAATGTAGTCTGCACAGCGCTACATGGTATTATGATTTGTGGGTCTTATGTTACATGACTACAGTGTAGCAGATTGCTCACTAGTATTCTTCTATACTGTAATGCTATACATTGTGCAGACAGGCTTAAATCCCTTTTACTTTATTGTCTTATGTTATGGCAATGGCACTGCAGCTTCTATGAACAACAAAAATATAGTGTCATCCCAATGTATAGCACAATAATGGGTAATGAATTCAGTCTTTATTAGTAAGTCTTAAGAAAAGCCCCTGCAAATATGATGCCTTTCTAATCCAAATAAAAATTACTAACATGTGCATGTGGTCACTACTGTAACTATCCTATCTCCACTGTTACTAGTCAGCTTTGGTTCTCTTTCTGTTTCAGTGTTCTAAGCAGCTTCATATCCTGTTTCATTGTTCTCAGTGGCTTCATATTCTGTTTCAGTGTTCTGAGTTATCTCACATTCTGTTTCAGTGTTCTAAGTTGCTTCGGATTCTGTTTCAGTGTTCTGAGTTACTTCATATTCTGTTTCAGTGTTCTGAGTGACTTCATATTCTGTTTCAGTGTTCCGAGTGACTTTGTGTTCTGTTTCAGTGTTTTAAGTGGCTCCTTGTTCTGGTTCAGTGTTCTGAATGGCTTCACATGTCTTTTAAATTTACTTGCCATATCTGTGACAATGAGTTCTGTTATGTCAGCTACTTATGTTCTATATCTTTTGTTATACATTTTTGTTTTATTGTCAATCCAGGTGAAGGTCATATAATCAACTAATGAAGTAGATGTCATTCCAGGTCAAGATCGTACAATCATCTAATGAAGTACATGACATTCCAGGTGACGTTCATACAATTATCTAATGAAGTATACATCATTCCAGGTGAAGGACATAATTGTTTAATGAAGTATATCTTAATCCTTCTAAGCCTTCTTCAACATCCCTTTCAGCGATGTTAATATGTGACTGAACAAACGAATGGACTACATGCAGACCTAGTAGTATCCCCACTTTTTCCTCATTCTTCATAAATTGGTGTTGCTTTTTGTTGCTCTTGTAGTATCTAGTGCTACATGGCTTTCTCTCATAGTACTACAGTCTCACATACCTCTACACTACCTACTATTTCAGTTAGCTGTTTGCATGGTACTGTCAGTTGTTTTTCTAAGGTCAGTACTGACAGTATTGACTATCTCCCCTGACACTACTACTCTAATGCTAAAGACTTACATTACAGACATCTAATCAGATGTTTTCTATAATGCATGTATTCTGCTGTACTTCCTGAGTTCCACCACTATTGAGGTGTGAAGTAGCTTTTACCATTCACTCCATCTCTAGCGAAAATGAAACAAATGTTTTACACTCCTTCCAGTGTTCACATTAGTATGTAAACAAACAGGACATTACTTATTCAATATATACACTTAAAAAAATGATTTAACATTATGCATCCATTTTGATAAGCAGAGTGTGATTGCTATAACTCCCCCTCTTTGTAATGGTGAACCAAAACATGTGTCTCACCTTTTGCAATATGTACTCTTATGGAAAACGAAAACAGAAAAAGTGTGTGTGTGTGTGTGTGTGTGTGTGTGTGTGTGTGTGTGTGTGTGTGTGTGTGTGTGTGTGTGTGCGCGCGCGCGCACGCGCATTTGTGCATGTATATATACCTTTGGGTCTGCTCTTAGTTTACAGTTTTGCATCATGTGAAATTAAGTCTACCTAAAGTTCACTGCTGCACTGACTAAAAGTATAGCAGATAGCCCACATGCAGTGTCAATGGTGTTACTGAAGACCTTTTACTTTTAAGTTCTTACTTTAGCACTGTTTGCAATTACCTCTTGTGAAGAGATTAAACACTATCATATGTGCTAGAATGCCTGGTTTAAGTTTTGTATATAATTTCAGATTGTCATGTGTATTGTATGCCAGCATGATTAGCTATTTTATTATAAATAAATTATTTCATGTTGATTAATGATCTGTTTGTACAGAATGTTTTAAAGACTTGTACGGTGTCCTACTACATTTCTAACTGTGCATGTTTGTGAAGAGAGATTCTAAAAGCAAACTGTCTCAGATTCAACTGATCAGCATATGATGTCATCAGAATGTTAACAGCTGCCATGTGTTACTCTCAGAAGCTAAAAGACAGAAAGAAACTTTTAGAAACAGCTGTTGGTTAAATTTAAAAATATGAAATGAAAATTAGAACTGGAACAGTTGAAAGTTGTCAGTTACAGAAGTCAGTTGTCTGTTACAGTTGTCAAACAGCCAGTGACAGAAGTACTATGCAGTAGATACCCAAAAAGGACTCACCAAGAACTATAAGCCTGCCTTTGCTCTTTTGTAGTAATTTAGTTTAGATCAGGGACAGTGCTATTTAGTTAGTTAGGAAATTATAACTAATCAGCTAGATCAGTTAGAGTTTTTCTGAATGTTGGATCGCTGTCCTGCAGTATTGATTTTATTTTCCTGGTGAATGAGTTCTGTTTGGTTATTGGGAGTTACTATTTTATATTTTTAATCATTTTACTTAATATCAAATATTTTTATTCACTTACATTGTGGCTGAACAATCAGTGTTTTTCTTTAGTGATTTGAAAGTGCTTATACTTGTCTTGATAACTTCTGGGCCACTCCAAAAGCCTGGCTGCTTAGATCCCTTGCTACTATTAGTTTTAATATTTAATTTTCATAATTGGATACCCATTTAGAAGGACATGAAGGCAGTCTTATTTGTGGCAGCACTACCATATTATTTTGGGGAGGGGACACAACTGGAAATCTGTATCAGGCTTTCCCAGAAGTGTTTGGATATGTTGGATTTAATTTATTTAAGTGTGAGTGTGTCAGAGGTCTTAAACTAGGAGACATTGCTCTGAAGTGTGTAATAAGGAGTTTGATTAGGGTTGGACAGATGTATACAGTCCAGTCCCAGGCTGCACAGCATGTTTCTGTTGTGCTCTTAGGGGAAAATTGTGAAATATTACTCCTGTTTAAGTGACAGTCTCACATAGGAATCAGTAGGACTGAAACTCCTTAGTTATTGACCCAGGATAGTAAGGGATGTCACATTATTTGGTGGCAGTTCAGTGGGATATTAACTGGATGTCTCACTAATTGCTGGAAGTCCAGTGCGATGATAACTGGTCATCACACCTCTTATAGGGTGGAACCCTTGCCAGTGGGGAATAGCACTGTGTGCTTCTTGTATGCTCCATATTGGGAAGTGAGAATGATTTAAGTTCTAGAATTCTGATCAAGTAAGAGTGTGCCAGCTAATTTTTGTGTCTTGGTCACTCATGTTTCCTGCACTGTCGGTGTAGGAAGAACTATCTTATTGCTGTACACCTTTCATCCCTTTTGGTTGATGGCTATAAATAACCAGTACCTGGTATGTAGGTCTCTTTCCCTGGCTTTGCATCACCTCTTACTTCCTCCCTCCTTAGTGTTACAATTCATTCTTTGAATTAGCTTCTTTAATACATTTACAGATCTACTGCTGCTTCTCCTGATTTCCTTTCCATTGCTTGCTTTAAATTAACCCCTCCCTCCATATGTATTCTCATCACACAGCAATGATTCTTTGTGTACTATACTTTTTTGACTGTTTTCAAGTTTTAGAGTGTTACTTTCATCAGTTCAAAAATATTTATACAACATTATAATTAGACAAAGTGCATTTGAAGATATTGCTCACCAGTTGTTGCTGGCTTTATGTTTGTTTTATGACAATATGATGTTTTCCCATTTCTAGTTTCTAAAACACATCACTCTGGATTGTTCCACAGTTTGATCACTCTTAAAGTGATTAAATCACTAATTGGCTGGTTTGGACAGAAGACAGTGCTCCACTGTGTTGATTGAATGTCCTCCACTTGCCTACTTTATTTATTTTTTTGTTTTTCAGTGAAGCTGTTACCAACAAATCTTTGGGCTCATGTACCAAACATCAGCAATACTGAGGCCATTTTAGCAGTGTAAGCTCACATCTTTACAATGTTAGTAATGGATATTAATCACTGACCCATGCACCTGCTCTAAATGCGGACACTTGGTTCTTTGGTGAGTTGTGTCCAAGCTATATAATTTCTATAGACAGGTAGCAGCTCAATGAAGTGCATTACATGAGATATTTTTCAATGGCTCATCCCAGATGGAGACACATTCCATGTATGCTACCCATACATGATGAAATTTGTGAAAACTTCATGAGTCTTTCTGGAGCTGTTAAATTTCACTGCAAAATCTGCTGACTTCAGAGTGGATTCCAGTTAACAGTATGATTAGCATCTTGCTAACAATGCAATGTATCACCATCCTGTTTTATTGTGTATGCTGGAGGGAAGGCGGGAACAAAATTATGATTCTAATTTATCTCATCTGTACTGGCTGGGGTGATGGCACTCACCAAATGTAATTTGCTTTGAGGTAACATAACTGGTAAAACTTATGCACAGCAAGTAATGGAAATATGTATGTCAGTTTAGTTCAAAGGGTTATGACTGTGATCTGCAATAAATTTCATCTTGTAGTATTGAGTTTGATTTCCTCATTATCCACTTTCAAACTGTGATTCTGAGTAACTCACTTTTGAAAAAAAGACAGGGCCAGATTCACGAAGGCTTGCATGGAGTCTAAGAGTAGAATAAGACTCCATGCAGCCAACATGTCCACCGAGCGATCCAGGAACAGCCGGTAGGGGCGTGCAACAGAGCTCCTAAAATGACTCTTACACGGACAGGGCTAGGATATGCAAATCACCTCATTTGCTGCTGAAAGGTATGCAAATGAGGTAAATTTGCGATTCAGGAAACCCTAATCTGTCTGAGTAAGAGTAATGTTATTTGCAGAAATGTACTCCATTGACAACTGAGTACGTTTCTGCAAATAGCAAAATAGAGCTGTGACAGCTCCAAAAAAAGGATGCATCCAGTCGAGGAAGCATGCCAATGGCCAAAAATATGGCCATTGGCAATGTCCACCGATGCAAAAATAAAATAAATTAAAATAAATTTTTTTCCCGATCACCAATGTTTAAGCGTAGCGCAGCACCGTGCAAACGCGGTGCGCTGTAAAAACCAGAAAACCAATAATTAAAAAGCAGAAAGGTGGATTTTACAGTAATCCCTAATATACAATGCAAGGGAATGGCAGTCCAAAGACAACATGGCTACTGAGTAGAGGTTGCTAAGGGGGGAAGCTCAGTCTAAGAGTTGTAACCAAGCATTAGTAGGCAATCCTATGCAAATGAGGGTAAGGATAGTGAATCCCAAGTTTACATAGCAAAAGAGCACAGTCAGTGTAGTGTAGGAGTAGGATAAGGGGTGTAACAGAGTAGAAGATAGGTGACATCATAAGGCAGATATGTCTGAGAGAAGTGAAGGTCATTGGAGTAGAGTGTCATGTGTCTGCTGTCAGATACTAATCACTGGAAGAGGTGTGTCAACAGGTACCCTAGCTAAAGGCAAGAAATTGAAGGTGTATGCCGTGAACAACACCAAAGTTTCTTGCAGAAATGCCTGCACTGTGTATGCGCGTGTGTGCGCACCTGTAAAACCGAGTAAGCCTGTGTGCTCGCGTGTGCGCCTGTGTGCGTGTGTTTAAGCCGGAGTAAGCAAGTGTAAGGTTGGTGAAACCCGTGTAAGCGTGTTTGCACCTGTGTGCACGCTTGTTAGCAAGAATAAGCAAGTTGTAGCCCGTGTAAGCATGTGTGCTCGTGTGTGAGCTTGTGTGCGTGTGTTTGCACTTGTTTGTGTGGCGCTGCCTCCTGAGGAAACAGAAAGGGAAAAGGAAGCACAACAAATAGTAGGAAGTTAACCAGGGAGTACTAGCAGAGCTAGCAGGTGAAAACAATCAGAATCAGGCAATTACACAGGCAGTACACTAGCCCAGCCCAGCCCAGCACTTAAAACTCAGCAAACAACTTTCCAGTATGTATTTCTCAGGCACACTGCAACAGTGCAGTAAGCTAATAGAAGTGAAAACTGAAAAAACTTTACTGAGACAAAGAAATGTTAGGGGCTGCCATTGCTGTTATAAGGCGACATATGCAACATGCTGAGGGTGGTGACAATGCAAATGCTGCTGAGCAACCCACAGTGAGGAGATGGAGAAGAGTGTGCAGGCCTAGGGTAACCTACCAGGGGCTACATGAGCTGGAGATAGTGGAGCGCTATAGAGTGGACAGAGACCTCATGCAGCAAATTGTTGAGCTGTGCAGGCCACGCCTCACACACAGAACCAACAGAGGGGAACCCATCCCAGTGGAAACCAAGGTATGTGTTGGCCTAAGAATATTAGCAACAGGTACCTTCCAGAGACCAACTGGTGATATGATGGGGATTTCACAGGCATCAGCATCCAGGGTACTGCACCAGTTCCTGAATGCCATGTCAGCACATGTCAGTGATCATGTATATTGCCCAAATTCCCATGAGGTATTGGCCAGCAATATGCATCTCTTCCAGCAAATAGCGGAATACCCTGAGGTAGTGGGTGCAATAGACTGCACGCATATTCGCATCAAAGCACCAGCCGGTTAGCGTGGTAGGGTCTACTATAACCGCAAGGGTTACCCCTCCATCAACTGCCAGGTCGTGTGTGATGCCCAGGGCATAATAATGAATGCATGTGTTGGCTGCCCTGGAAGCTACCATGACTCCCATATCTGGCATCTGACACAGCTGTACCAGACATTTGCCAATGGGGACATCCTTCATGGTCACCTAGTGGGGGATGCTGGATATGAACTCGAGCCGTGGCTGATGACACCCATCAGAAATGCACACACACCTGAACAAGAACACCATAATGAGGCACAAGCACAAACACGAAATGTAATCGAGCATGTGATTGGGCTGCTCAAGTCACGGTTCCGGTGCCTGGACACATCTGGTGGAGCCTTGCAGTACTCACCAACTACATGTACCCAAATAGTCATGGTATGTGCTATGCTACACAATATGATCTTGCAAAAACAGCTGCAGCAGGAGCAGCATAGGGCCGGGCACAACAGCCCCCCCCATCATTGCCAAGGCCATCACAGGCAGAGCGTGACTCGGAGGAGGAACAACCTGAGCCTGCCCCAGTAGGCAGAAGGAGGCGTGCCCAGTATGCTTTGGCTTTGGCAAAGAGGCAACGCATAGCATATACACTGGCTCAGTAGGAACCCTGGAAATGATACCTCTCTCCGACTTATATAGTAAAAGGGATGCCTAACTTGACACTACCTGTTAACAAACATGTATAGGGAGTGTAAAATGAATGTGCATTCAACATAGGCAGCCCTGCAGCGCCACCTGAGGCATGATTACTATGTGTTAAGCAATATAAAGCACTGCTAAACAGCTATCACCACTGTTTAGTATATGTAAACAAAATTGCACACACTAAGTAGCACAACTAAAGGCAATGTTGAGCAATATTGTGCACTGTCCAGCAATGTTGGTCAACATTGAGCAATGTTGTGCAAGTCTAGTCAAATGTGGGCATAGTTCAGCAAAAGCAGGTTAACATGTCCATATTTGCTTCACTCTTCTTTAAGCAGTCTGTTCTGGCATGTATGAAAATATGAAGTAGTGACAGTCCTCGAACCCAGGATACAGTGCACTATAGTCATAGTACAGAACCACTAAACCATGACAGTAAGTTAATGGTCAGCTTGTATGAAAAAATGTTGATAAGTCAATGCTAAGTATTTCATGGAAACCTTGCAGGCATAGCATAATCCCTGTCAAGTTAAGACACAAAGGTGAGGCCTGCAGTAATAATAGAACCTGATATTCAACACACATATAGTATAAATGTTAATACTGGTAATGTTCACACACATCAACAAATGTAGTGGACCTCAGACAGCAACATACTGCAAGGTCACACTGGGCATGCTCACACACTTGAATATATGAGACAAATGTCAAAATGTCAGGCAACAAAACACTGAAAGCCTGAACTGGGCATGCTCACACACTTAGGGCATGTTTGAGTACAGCAGTTGGCCACACATATCCCTCAGTTGCATGTGTCAACCCAGGAACCTCGCACTATTCACCAATCCGCCATGTGCACACAGTAATATGACAACAGACATATATAATATAGTGAAATCTTGTCACAATCAAATATGTTATGCAGATACCTAGGTTGTTCATAGAAAGGGGTAAATCAAAGAAGAAACAGAACCTTCAATCAGTACCATCACTGAACAATGTGCATCCCGAACATTAGCATAGGTTTAGAGGTTGACACTAGGCTATCTGCCCTAGGGTATGTAGAAGCCTAGCCACAGTGTGTTTGTATTTATCAACCCCGCTAGATCAGTAGACTGTGCCTGTGAATAGTAGGTCACACAAGATATCTCACATGTTTTCATTTCATTCTGCCTCTCTCTCTAGCAGGGACCCATAACATATCCCAGGGCTAAACATTACGATCACCCATCCACCTGTGAAGATGTCACCTGTAGGTGGTCAGCATGGGTCTGTGCGTATGTGGGACTGTGATCACATTCCCGAGTGAGTGGAGCCTCTGTGATGGGAATCTGCCCCTCCAGCATGTCCTATTAACATCATTGCTGATGTACCTGTCCCTAGAGCATGTAGCTGTAAGGGACTTTGATATCCTTATGTGGAGCCTGTCCATCAATGCTGTGATGGACATGGCTTCAAAGAAAAGGCACAGACTGCATCCAAGTAGGCAGTAAGCAACTGAGGAGAGCTGGGGTCACCATAGCCAAACTGTGCATACCATCTGTGTGAGTCCCTAGATCCACTTGGTTATGTACAATTGTGTACATTCCAGTTTCTGCAGGTGTTGGGTAAGGTACATCCGAAATGGGACATTGTATCCAAGCATGTGCCTGATGAGTATAGGGTCACAATGATCCCACCTGATCTGGATGTAAAACCGTATGGGATAAGGTGGGCTAAATAGAAGGTGTGTCCAACAACATTGGCAACATGAATGTCAAAGGCGAGAGTACAAAGTATTCATGTCCCCAAATCACAAATCACACACACTGTACGTGATGTATCATCACCTATGTGGTAATGTGTGGGCACGATGTTACTACCAAAGGTGATGACTATGCATCTAAAGGAAAGTAGCTGTAGGCCATGGCTCTGGCACCAGTCATCCATCTCTGTGAGACCCTTTCTGAGGATGCTTGTGCCAGCTGTGGAGTCGATTATGGCATACAGTTTGCAGTCATCTGCAAACATGGTCAGCCATATTCCTCCTGTGTTAGCCAGTACGTCTCAGAAATATATACAGAACAAGAGAGGTCCCAGGACTGAGCCCTGTGGGATGCCACGTGTAACTGGTGTATAGTCAGACATGGCAACTGGAATACTGACCATGTGTGTGCTATCCATGATCCAGTTAGCAATCCATCTTGTGACATATGTGTAGATATTGAATCCGGTGATCTAATGTATAAAGGCCGAGTGGGTATTGTGTTGAATTGGTGTGCGAGCTCCAGGTTGGCAGTGTGGACAACCCTCTGTACGTCTATGTACCTGTTAACTGTTTAAAGACATCAAACAGGTGCAAGAGGCAAGATCTGCCCACAACAAAACAAAATTGTGTAGGATCCAGTGTCTGTAGGTTCACAATGTCTATGTGTATGTGTTCCATGATGATACATCTAAGGCCCACTTCCATAGCTTAGCAGACCAGGATAGTTAGGCATATATTGCGATAATGTCCAGGGTCCCTTGTGGCACCAGCACTGTGGAGCGGGTACACCGTAGATGTACGCCATTCCATGGGTACATATCCTGTAGTAACTCAGATATTGAACAGTGACATAATGTGAGTGTGAAGTTTGTCATGAATCTCGTGTAAGCAACAGTCCGGGACACCATTTGGTCCCACTGATTCTATGTTGTCTGCTATGGAGAGGGCAGCACACACTTGTTCATCTGTGATGTCAGGGAGGCTACTCCCTGTTGTGATGGACATATGCACTGCAGGGGGAATGGTGGGGAAACATTCCCACTGAACCTGTTGTCCAGGCTGTTCGCAATGTCAGTGGGTTCACTGTATCATTTGTAATTATGCAGTAACTCACAGCATATCTGTGAGTTCCCACCCAGGTCCCTGACATAACTAAATAAGGCCTTGTGATTGTCCATAGTGTCTGTTGCAAGTGTCCGTTAGAAGTGGGCCTTAGATGAATCAACAAGTGATCGTAGCTATACCATAGTACTGATCAGAGATGCCTTCCTGATTGTGATTGTGCTCTATAATGTAGTAGTCTCCTCCTGTCCTTGTATAGCTCATTAATAGCCATGGTCCAACAGACAGGTCCCCTGCTTTTGGAGAAGTGAGTCTTGTAGTTATCTGGGATAGCATGATCCATGCATTCCAGTACTTGTCCATAGAATGGGCTTGTAAAGGATTAAGTGGTCTGAGTCATAATTAACACTATCCCAGGGTCATTGAGGGATACCACCTCAGTTTGTACAAGTGTGATGTTTACTCATGAGAAGTACATCACTGAGATCACCTAGGATGTGTGTGTGTATATGGGATATGTATGTCTAGTGAGATGCATGTATGTTCGGACCTTAACAATGACGGGTATACCTCTGGTGTGGAACATAGAGTCCCCAAATTGGTGATGATCAGGTCCCACATGTTTTAACCCCCTGTGGTTCTGGTGACCAGGTCTGCCATAGCATTTGAGTGTAACAATCCTAGCAACTGTTGTGCGAGGGTGTCAGTGCTTGAGTAGTATACCCAGTCAATGTTTGTGTATTTGAAGTCACACAATATAATGGTGTTTGGAGAGACCTTCACATTCCCCAGTGTTCCCAGGAATAACGAGTGTTGTTCCCAAGTTTGGGAGTGTGGTCTGTGGCAGTCTACACACTGAAATGCAGTTTGGCCCACTGTCAGTTGTACATGTACATTCCTCAATGCTTTGTGAAGTGCTACCAACATGGAGGTGTGTGCATGAATGATGTCTATGGATACCCCACCTATTGTTGTCCGGTCCGAGTCTTGTGTCCGAAAACCATGGTATGAAGTAAAACCTGTTAGTGCTGCTGTGCTTTTGTGAGCCTGAACCAGGCATCTGTTACTGTACATATATCGACAGACTCCATACTGATGTGAGTCCTGAGTGCATGCATTCTGAGGGTTAGACATCAGTTGTTGAGCAGCATCACTCTCCATTTCCTTTACCCTGTAACGTCTATGGCTGTGGTTTTGTCTTCTGAGCTTCGCTTCAAACAGCCACTATGTGTGTGTCAAGAGCCTAAGCCAGTCTGTGAAAGCCTAGGGGGTGACAGGTGCATGGAGTCCATAGCGAATGTATGTGGCATGTTGAGCATGTAATCCCAGGCTGACAGACGCTGGATCCCCTTTGAATGACAACAATATGTTAGGCAACTGTTAAAAGTGATCAGTTCGTCTGTCTACTGTGACATAGTACTTGGTGAGGGTAAGATGCTACACAAGGACAGGGTCATACTGGCCTGGGCTACATGTATCTTGTCATGTAGTCCAGGAAGGAATGTCTGAGGGTTTACACACCGGCATGGTCAATGATGGAGCCATATTTGTACTTGCAGTGGACTGACAAGAGTGCATGTGTCATGTGGCAGATCCTGGCACTCGACACACAGCACAAAGTGACATTCACCTTGTTCAGCCTAGTGAGTGGGATGTCAGTGTGACTGACAATTACAGTCACCTAATACAAGTGTATGATGTGTGTTGTGTAGGCCTAAGGGCAGTGACTGTGTGGCACAATGACTTTGTGAACTATGTGATATGTGTGTATGGTTGTGGGTTAGCAGTTGTTTGTGTGTCTGCTTTGGATGTCTCTGCTGCTTAGGCAGGGTATATTTAGATGTTCCCAGTATGTCTTTGTGTGTCAATGTATATGGTTTGCTGTTGTCATAGGTCCATGTGCGACTGGATTTGTGGTGTGTGTGGTTACCTTCACCACCTGATAGACTGTGCCAGTCATTGCTTGGGAGAGCTCAGCCTCCTGTCTGTCTATACAGTTGCACCTCTCACATATATCTGAGTTTGTTGGTAGGAGGACAGTGTTCCCTGTGTACATGAGGCAGTTGTAACAATGCGTCAAAATTCCAATATGCACCAGCTGGACTGGAGAGTACACACGAAACTGACCTATGTACATGCCAGGATATAATGATGACATACACTGTCAACTGATCACAAAGGATCAGTAGTGTGTGAAATGTGTAAAAGAGCATAACAGGGGTTTAGTGTTCAGGTTTGTTGTTGCTTTGGAAAGATAATCTGTGAAGGAGAACAGACAGAAACATCACACCTCCTTCAGCTATGTCAAAAATATCGATGTACAGTCATATATGTCCTGAGTCAGGGTCAACTGTACCTGACTGACAATGTCGACATTCTGTCAGACAGGCCCATACATAGGTTCATAGGTTCATAGGTTCATACTAGGCTATCTGCCCTAGGGCATTTATAAGCCTAGCCAGAGTGTGTGTGGCTTTCACCACCCCTTAGGATGAGAATACTATACCCATTAATTTGCTGTGCCTCTGTCCAGCAGTGATACAGAGATGATTCCCGGGGTAAACCTACGATCTCCCATCCACTCGTCAAGATTTCTCTTGAACAGAGTCAGTGAGGGGCTCTGCCTCACATGGACTGGGATTCTGTTCCATAGTGTAGGGAGTCTCTGGGTGATGAATCTGTCCCTCCAGCACGTCCTATTTATATCCGTGTTGAGGTTTAAGTCTCTTGCTCTCGTGGCTCTGGTGGATTTGGATTTTTGAGGTGGAGCATGTCCATTAATTCGGGTTGGACATGGCCTTGTATGTCAGGCACAGATCACCTCTGAGCAGGCGGTATGCGACTGAATAGAGCTGGAGTTTCTTCAGTCGGGCATCGTATGACATATGTTTGAGCCTTTATCCTTTTGGTGAGGAACTTTTGGGGTCTTTCCAACTGCTGCAGGTGTCGGGTAAGGTACATTCTTAATGGGGCGTTGTACTCAATCATTGGTCTGATAAGTGAAGAGTACAGGGGTACAATGACCTCTCCTGATCTGGATGTGAATCCTTCATGATCAGGTGGGCAATGTAGAAGGTCTTCCTAACCACTTTGGCAATGTGAGTGTCAAAGAGGTTACTGTCAACTTGGGTCCCCAGGTCCCTGATAACTTCTTCGTGTTTAATGGATTACCACCTATGTGGTAATTAGGGGTTACCTTGTTTTTCCCAAAGGGTATGACTATACATTTTTCGGCATTTAGCTTAAGGCCATGGCTCTGGCACCAGTTATCCATTTCTATGAGACCTTTCTGGAGGATGTCTGTGTCTGATGGAGTGTCAATTATTGTGCCCAGTTTGCAGTCATCTGCAAATTTTGTCAACCACAATCCCCCTATGTTTGCCTGCACTTCAGAAAAATAAATGCCGAACAAGAGGGGCCCAGGACTGAGCCCTGTGGGACACCGCTCGTGACCGGCTTAGAGTCTGACATGGCACCAGCAACTCTAACCTTGTGTGTTCTGTCCTTGAGCCAGTTTGCAACCCATCTTGTGACATATGGGTTTACATCTAAGCTGGTGAGCTTTTCTATGATGCCCGAGTGGGGTATTGTGTCGAGCTTTGCTAGGTCAAGGTAGGCTGTGTGAACTGCCTTACCCTCATCAATGGCCTTAGTGACTGTTTCGAAAAAGTCGACCAAGTTCAAGAGGCAGGATCTGCCCTTGACAAAGCCACATTGGGTAGGATCCAGTGTCTGTAGGTCCCCAATGTCTTTATTTATGAGTTCCATTATGATCCTCTCCATAACTTTGCAGACAAGGCTCGTCAAGCTTATGGGGCGGTAATTTCCAGGGTCCGTAGAAGCACCGCCTTTGTGAATGGGACCACAGTTGCCGTACGCCATTCTTTGGGTACGTATACTGTAGTAAGGCTAAGATTAAACAGCAGCCTTATGTGTGGGTTTAGTTCCTCATTGAGTTCGTGTAGCACACATCCGGGGACACTGTCCGGTCCCATTGATGCTGTGTTTTTGCTTTAGAGAGCAGCTCTCACCTGGGCATCTGAGATGTTTGGGAGGCTAGACTCTGGTGGGATAGATATTTCTCCTTTTGGGGGAGGGAGGAAAAATTTGCACTGAACCTGTCTGCCAGTATGTTGGCAATGTCTGTGGGTTCAGTGATTTTTTATCATTTTGGACTAATTCTAAGCATATCTGGGAGTTTCCACCCAGGTTTCTAACATAGCTAAAGAAGGCTTTATGATTGTCTTTTGTGTCATTAGCGATTTTTCTCTCAAAGTTGGCCTTGGATGATTTTATGAGTGATCGTAGTTTTTGCTAGTATTGATCAGAGATGCCTTCCCATTTAAGGATTTTGCTCTGTCATGTAGTAGCTTTCTCCTCTTGTTGTAGAGTTTGTTTATGGCTGGAGTCCACCAGACCGGGCGCCTGCCTTTGGTGGAAAGGGTCTTGATTTTATTAGGGATTGCTTGATCCATACATTCCTGGAGGTGCTCGTAGAAGGCATTTGTAAGGGTTTCAGCAGCGTGGGTTGTGGTTTCCACTGGCTCGGGGCCTTGAAGGATACCACTCCAGTCTTAAGAAGTGTGAAGTTTGCTTTTGAGAAGTTCTTCACTGTGGTCTTTTTTGCTGGGGGTGGGGGCAGGATCTGGATCTCCAGTGAGATTAATTTATGGTCTGATCTCACCAATGAGGGATATACTTCCGGTGTGGAGCATTTTGTCCCCATGTTTGTGATGATCAGGTCTAGTATATTTTCTCCTCTTGTGGGAATGGTGACTAGTTGTTCCATAGCATTTGAGTTTATGAACTCAAGGAACCTTTGGTCTAGGGTGTTGGGGCTTGAGTAATGTTCCCAGTCTATGTTTGGATAGTTGAAGTCACCCAATATGATGGTGTTTGGAGAGACATTTATACTCTCCAGTGTCTTCAGGAAGGCTGTGTGGGTTTCCTGAGTTTGAGAAGGTGGTCTGTAGCATGTTACAAACTGTAGGGCAGTTTTACCTATGGTTAATTGCACCTGGATGGTCTCCGATGCTTCGTGCGTTGCCACTAACCTGGGGGTGTGGGTATCCTTTATGAATATGGATACTCCCCCTCCTTTTGTGGTTCGGTCCGGATTTTGGGCGGGAGCATGATATGAGGTATAACCTGATAGTGCTGGGGTGCTCTCAGGAGCCTTGAACCAGCTTTCAGTCACAGCACGAACATCGATGTTCTCCATACTGAGGAGGGCTTCGGTGCATCTTGAGGTTTAGACTTTTGGCATTGAGCAGTATTACCCTTAGTTTTTCTCCATTTTTGTTTTCTAGGGCGGTAGGTTTATCATTTGAGCCTTGCCTAAAAAAGGCACTATGGGGGTGGCAAGAGCCTTTGCCAATATCCGGAAGCCCAGGGGTGACAGGTGCAAGCCGTTCCTTGCGAAGCAGCGTGGCTTGTCAAGCATGTCATCCCAGGCAGACAGACATTGGATCCTGTTAGAATGACACCAGTAATTAAGACAATTATTAAAGCTGATCATTTTGTCTCTGTATTGTGGCATCATTCTTGGTGAGGGTAGGATACTGCTCAGGGTCAGGGTCATACCGGCCTGGGCTACATAATCTGAGAGCTCCTCTATGTCTCTTTTCATGTAGTCCAGGGAGGTACGTCTCAGGTCGTTCACACCGGCATGGACAATGACTGAGTCATACTTGTACTTGCTGTGGAGTGACCTGAGTGCTTGTGTTATGTGGCGGATTCTAGCGCCTGACAGGCAGCTAACTGTGATCTTTTCCTTGTTCAGTCTGGTGAGAGTGACGTCAGTGTGTCTGACTATGGAGTCACCTATAACAAGTGTGTCTGGCATTGTGTTTGGCCTTAAGGGCTGTGACTGTTTAGCACACTGACTTTGAGAACTATGTGTTGCATGTCTTATGTCTTGAGGTGGCAGTTGCTTGGGTGTCTGCTTTGGAGGCCTCTGTAGTTTTGGTAGATTTTTGATCAGTGCCTCCGAGTATGTCTTTGTGTGTTTATGTGTTTGTTTTGCAGTTGTGATAGTTCTATGTGAAACTGGGTTTGTGGTGTGCGTGGTTTCCTTCTCCTCCTGTCTGGTCTT
Source organism: Protopterus annectens (assembly GCF_019279795.1). Lineage (NCBI taxonomy): Eukaryota > Metazoa > Chordata > Ceratodontiformes > Protopteridae > Protopterus > Protopterus annectens. The sequence goes on along the minus strand of NC_056731.1, from coordinate 827,681,472 downwards.
GCCAGTCCTGAGTTGAGAGAGCTCAGCCTCCAGTTTGGCTATATAGTTGCATCTCTCACATGTATTTGTGTTTTGTGGGAGAAGGAGTGGGTTGTCTGTGTACATGAGGCAATTGTAACATTGCCTCAAGATGCCCAGATTCACCAGCTGAACAGGAGAGGGCGCTAGCAACTGACCCTTCGACATGCTAGAAAAAGTGAAAAAGTTTGCTGTGTAACTGAGTCAGAAGGGACCTATAGGGAAATGGGTATTCAAGGGGATTCTAGGCTAATGTAGTACTTTGTTTAGTATACAAGTACTTTACCTATATAAAAATGCTTTAGGAGCAAGTGCTGAGCTATTGAGATAAAGAATAGACTGTTTAGATTGCAAGTAGAGAAGTTCTAAGGGAAAAATTGAAGAGCAGACTTTACGGAGCCAGAAATAGTTTAACCTTGTTTAACCGGCGCTGCCCGATGGTGCTCTATGGGCAACTCTGCGCTAAATCAAGCAAAAGTGCGCCAAAGTGGGCTTTATAGCAGGGGGTTGAAAAGACCTAGGAATTGACCCAAAATGGCCAATAGACTACAAGTTTCTGGCTGGAACCACTGCTCTAGGGACAAATAGGCTGCTCAGTGCTCCCCACTCCCACTGGTGAACAAAGAAGCTTCCCTTTATCCAAATAAGGATATGGAATAGCACAGGAACCAAGCCAAAGCCCAGAGATCAGCAAACTCTGAAGACTGGACTATTCTAGTTCAGTAAGGCGGGAAAACATGAGTTTTTTTTTTTTTTTTTTTTGTTTTTTTCTTTTTTTCTTTTTTGCAGAAAACAGAAGAAAAACAGACAGTAAATGCTATAAATGTTTTTAAACGGCTAGCACACTTGAGTGTGTTAGCCTACAAGTAAAATTAAGCAACAAATAACTTTTTTAAAAGTGCAAAACAGTTAATCAACACAAAAAACAGTTTAAATAAAATGCAGAGCTGTATAAACAGGCGAAAAAGCAGTAGCTAAGCAGTAAATAATCAAAAAGCCAGAAAAAAAATACTTAAATCAGGAAAAAGTCACTCTTTTGCTCTCTGCTGCTTGTAGAACTCTGCAGTACACCACGAGGAGCTGTGCTGAGTTGAATACAAGCCCAGCTAAAAGCGGGCTTTATTACAGGGGGCTGAAAAGAGCTAGGAATTGACCCAAAATGGCCAATAGACTACAAGTTTCTGGCTGGAACCACTCCTCTAGGGACAAATAGGCTGCTCAGTGCTCCCCACTCCCACTGGTGAACAAAGACGCTTCCTTTTATCCAAATAAGGATATGGAATAGCACAGGAACCAAGACAAAGCCCAGAGATCAGCAAACTCTGAAGACTGGACTATTCTAGTTCAGTTTTTTTTTGCAGAAAACAGAGGAAAAACAGACAGTAGATGCTATAAATGCTTTTAAGCGGCTAGCGCACTTGAGTGTGTTAGCCTACAGGTAAAATTAAGCAACAACTAACTTTTTAAAAGTGCAAAACAGTTAATCAACACAAAAACAGTTTAAATAGAATGCAGAGCTGTATAAACAGGCTAAAATGCAGTCGCTAAGCAGTAAATAATCAAAAAGCCAGAAAAAATACTTAAATCAGTTATAGCAAATACAGTTATAACAAATGCTCTGAAATATACTGTATATTTCCAAAATGTTTGAGAAGGACAGTCAGAACACAAGAAGGTTCAGGCGAAAGAGAAAAAAGTTTTGTTTTACTTTTTGAAAGGGAAATACCCACATACCCACCTCCCAGTGACAAAAGGCCTTATCATCATACCAGGAGATATCACATGTAGAATGTGTAAACTGGTCCTCCCAAAGCCAAATGAATCCCATCATGTGGATAACATTGTTTCTCCATATGTGTCATAAGTGAACAACAGAACAAACAGACTCTGCACCTGAACAGCCTGTTGAGCCTCATACTCTCTGCAGGAACTTACACAGTTGAATGTGTTACAGCAACATGTGGCACACCCCACAAGTGTTGGTGCACAACACACCATGGGAACTATAGTCCTATAAGCCTATGAAGTCCGAACTGCTAGTCCATGGAGTCCATCATGATTGCAGTCAAGAACAGAGCTATTGTAAACCGACAAACACACAACCCAAATGTCTGTGGTATGTTAATGAGCACATCATGTTCCCCAAACCTGCTAGATTTCTTGCAAGGCAACCACCCAGGACATACATCACTGAAAGGAGCAACACAGGTCCCACATAGACTTTGAATAGCCCTTTACCAACATCACAGACACATGATGTATCCACAAAACCAACAATCCGTGTATGAATATGTATTGTCATATGAAGGAATGGGAATTTGTCCACAGATAGAACACACAAGCTATGAATTGTGTATTCCAGTTCAAGATGTTCACACCTGCTGACCCACAAGGTTCATTCCTGGGATTGCATAACACTAAGTGCACACACATTACCATGTCCAGTCTGATGATGTCAGCAACCTACAAATATAGCATGTGAATCGAAACCACACAGTAAAGCATATAGCGTGGCATGTTAATGCGTATCTCACTAGTATCATAACATCGTTAGGTAGGGGTTTGAATCCTGCAATTGCTGAGTGTGTGTATGCATGTGTGAGATTGGCTTTGAGGGGAGTGGCCTTTTTGGAGACTGTGGAAACACATTAGGAAAGGTAAAGACCTCTTTGCCAAGTGTGATGATGTCAGCATCCTACAAATACAGCACTGGAAATGAATGCTCCCAGTAAAGCAAATAGCGGGTCATGTTAATGCGTATCTCACTAGTGTCATAACATAGTTAGGAAGGGGTTTGAATCCTGTGAATGTGTGTGTGCGAGATTGCCTGTGAGAGGAGTGGCCTTTTTGGAGACTGTGGAAACACATTAGGAGAGGTGAATACCTCTTTGCCAAGTGTGATGATGTCAGCATCCTACAAATACAGCATTGGAAATGAATGCTCCCAGTAAAGCAAATAGCGCGTCGTGTTAATGCGTATCTCACTAGTGTCATAACATAGTTAGGTAAGAGCTTGAATCCTGCAAGTGCTGAGTATGAATGTGTGTGTGCGATTGCCATTGAGAGGAGTGGCCTTTTTGGAGACTGTGGAAACACATTAGGAGAGGTGAATACCTCTTTGCCAAGTGTGATGATGTCAGTATCCCACAAATACAGCAGTGGAGATTAAAACACCCAGTAAAGCATATAGCGCATCATATTAATGCGTATCTCACTAACATCATAACATAATTAGGTAGGGGTTTGAATCCTACAAATGCTGAGTGGGAATGTGTGTGTGTGTAATCCTATGAGAGGAGTGGCCTTTTTTGAGACTGTGAAAACACATTGAAAGAGGTGAATACCCCTTTTGCTGGTTTAATGATGTCAGTATCCCACAAAAACAGCAGTGGAAATGAAAACTCCCAGTAAAGCATATGGCGCATAGTGGTAATGCATATGTATCTAGTACCATGACATAGGTAGGTTGGGTTTTGAATCCTGCAATTGTTGAGTGTGTGTGTGTGACACTGTTGAGCAAAGTGTTGTGTGTTTTGCTACTACTACTGTATGACATATCAGTAAAACAACAGTATGTGCATTGCACATTGCAGGTATCTGTGTGGCAAATACACATATGTACATGTGACCTAAATTGGTAACTGTGTGGACAAGACATATATGTACATGTGACCTCATTCACATCATAGGTGTGAAGCCTGCTGTTAACACAACTACATCTGTTACCATTGACAGTTTTTGCTGCTGCTTCTTGGACCGTAGCTCACATATGTATGTATGTGACAAGTCCAGCCACTGTAGTGAGCTGTGCCCTAGGTCATCTGTGTCACACACATACACATGACAGTTGTTATAGAATAGAGTGAGTGTGGGTGTATGCCTGTGGAATATGACAGATATGCCCAAACACAACACAGTCTGTCAATAATGGCCATTCATGGTAGGTATACAATAACCCCGTGTATATGCATACAGGCACCTTATTACTTATGTGATACACTGAGAGACATCAGCATAGCTTTGGGGATGTGGATATCAAAGGACAGATGAAATCATATGTGGTTGTCTGTACACATCGGTACCCCTGCTATACGTTGTGTGCTACTACCAATGTGGTACAATCAGGATACTATGTCTAGCAAATGTAGATGACTATGCTGTTGTTGGATTATAGCTTCACAACATGTGTTTGTCAACAGGTATGTGTCTGTATGATACCCTCGTGGAAGATAGGTGTCTAATCTGGGGAATGCTTTGTAGGCCACTGTATGCATCACCAGATGTGGATGTACATATCCCTAGTGTGTCTGCGTGTACCTAGGATGGACACATGCCAAACAGGAGTGGTCAAGGGAATGTGTGGTGGTCATTACCACTGGTACCTAGTATAGTACAAAACCAGAAAGATTCTAATGCTACTGTGTATCCTAGAGCTGTATGCCAGTTGTCAAGACATCATGTAACGATTGGTTAAAATCAGGCTGTTGAGGTTATGTACACTACCAGAATGTTAACCAATGACCGATATCATCAGTATCACCCACAGCATAGTGTCATACCATGTCATTACACTCATGTGTACCCAAGTTGTGACATATGTGTAGTGACATGCATATTGGACACCAATAGGAAATATGAAGTATTAACACTGTGTAATACAGGGCATGTCACCCTTTACATGTGCCCACCATGCACATACATGCAAACAGTGCACCTCCACCATGTTCACAAATGTACAATTTGGAATCTGTACAGCACACATAATAGACGTTACATCCACTCAATGACACATGCTGCCAGTACCACACACATCAGCCAACTGTCACATGTGTGGACAATCCATGTTTGGGATTAACACTGGTGTATACAATACAAAATTGATAATCACTGCTGGGATGCATCATGCCTGCTCAGATACACCTACAAGGATATCATTAACCATTACTGCTCAAAGCATGCTAACATTGCTACACTGCTAGTAGGTCACCCTGTGCATTAGCACCATGTTATCCTGTTCCTGCATCAATGTCACAGATGACAGGAGGTGGCACAGTTTCATCATATGCACAGGGTGTGTGATTGTTTTCCAGATACCAACAATGACCCATCCAATCAACATGTGTGTGTGTGTGTGTGTGTGTGTGTGTGTGTGTGTGTGTGTGTGTGTGTGTGTGTGTGTGTGTGTGTGTGTGTGAGGGACAACAGTATAGTATGGGTCAGTGTTGATGTGATGTGTGTGTGCATGTGTTAGCCCTACGTGTTGGTAGTATGTGTGTGTGTGTCTGCATACACACAGTACCCCCTTGCGGCTGCCAAATACGGGAGTTTGTTGGACAGCCACAGACTGTACCTGTCAGTCTGTACAGATCATTGTCTCCGGCCACAGACAGTACCTGTTCCAGCCAGGGGTAACACGGACTGTATTGGGTACTAAGCCAGACTGAGTATTATCGTCAGAGGCAGAAGGATGTTGATTGGATCCATGTCCCTGCTGGGACCGGCCAGAGCCACATGCATGTGGTCATCTCGGATGGTCTACCGACAGCCCAGCCACAACATTGCTGGGACTGGTACTGGCACTACGGGAGCGGTTGGCACTTGGGTGTCATCTGCATTCCCTGCCAGCTGAGGATGTTGCTGGCGTACATCCATGTCGATGTTCCAGCCATCCTGCACTGTCCTGGCACATGGACATAACATTGCGGAGGACATCTAGTGTCTCCCCCCAACGTCTATCAATGACATTGGTGTAAGTGCGGATGGCACCGGCAAGGTCACGGATACTGTCATTGATCGCAGTGTTATGAGCCCTCTGTGCCCTTAGTCCCTGCCTGGTGTACCGTTCCATACGTGCCTGTGCTTGCATCACAGCCCGGAACATACCTGAGGTTGTGAGACCTGTGCAGGCACGTCTGCCAGTGGCATTACGGCCAGCGATGCTCCCACTAGAACCCATGGACATATGCCTATGTGGTACCATTCCATGTGTCTGGGCATGGCTGCTGTGTGTAGTTGCATGTGCCATGGATACCACACTTTCCTGGTCAATGCCTACCATATGCTGTTCCTCACCTAAGGCCATTGGTGTTGAGGGATGTAATGGCAGTACGTATGTGCACATAGATGGGGTGGAAAGCTGTGTACTGTTGATTGGTGGACCACTGACAGACCATGTCAAACATGCCTGTGCCACTACACATGTATCATCATGGTCACTATTAGTGGCAGTGACCTCAGGTTCCCTGCTGCACCCATCCAACATTACCTCAGCACCTGTGAAAGGGAGACAGGAAGCACACTTTACCATCTGTACAGGATGTTCGCACACATGCACACATGCACACATGAACACATGCACACATGCACACATGCACACATGAACACATGCACACATGCACACATGAACACATGCACACATGCACACATGCACCCATGAACACATGAACACATTAACACATGCACACTAATACACTACACATTAAAGTTGACACACACACACCAACAGCAACATTGAACATAGTCGTTAGTGGTTGATGGTGGAGTACAGTATCACAAGACAAAGAGTCCTCTCACACGTGTCAGCATGTAGGATGTGTGTTGCTCGACAGCATGCAGTGCGAGTGTAGAGAGTCCTTGTGGTTAACAGTATACACGTCGTTGATGCATGTGTGTTGTTCACTGATTGCCCTCACCCTGGTAGACAATGTGTACATGGACACAACATTGCACTGCAAGTCTGAAACACTTTCCAATGTTGTGTGCACCATCATTCATAGGTATACAAACCATGTCCGGATGCATAGAACTGTCAGGTGTCTAACGATGAATGCTATGTGTAGTACTGCAGGTACTGTAACTGGATGTAGTGTAGTACCATGAGCCATCATCAGGCAGCATCCTGTGGTCACTCAAGGACACTGATGCATGTCACACTGGCAACTATCTTGCTGTACCTGACCTGCACCACTTAGGCTACATTAAACAGTTCACAGACAGTCGTTGCATGGGCATGTCAGGTGTTTAATAGGGAACATTGCCTAACATGACTGTGTTGTGTGTTGATGCATGTCACACTGCCCCATGATAGGGCTCTACCCCCAGGTATAGTATGTGTGCTGTGTTGATGACATATGGGATACTGGAGTACAACCTTACAGCAGGCATACGCCATGTGTATCATATTAACACGTACTGCATATGACAAAGTGGTGTATGTTGTGTGCATGTGTATTGACTATGCCTATACAATGTCCACTACAGTGTACCCCACTTATTTGTGATGCTCTGTGTGTTGCATGTGTATGAGTCAGCTACTCATGTCACTGTGAAGTGCATAGTCACACAGAGAACATGCAGAGCATGCACTATGCGTGGGTGTTTAACATGTGTATATAGCCTACAACTCTCCTATGACATGCACATGTTATATGCTAAATTGACCATAGCCCACTCACCAGCATGGGTCTCCTGTCTTGCTATCACACCAGGGGGACCTGCAAGGATATGAGACAATATGTCAGTGTCAACAACTATGGCATTGCTGCTGTGAGTCTGCAATTATACAGTAGTACATGGGGTGACAGTCACATGCATACAGATAATGCCCTGAATTATCAGTATTGCATGACACCAGGCTCCATATATTCTGCATACACAGTACACATCTGATTAATGCATATTATAACACTTTGAATAGTGGTCTATGGATATGCCATGTTACCTGAATGCTCATTGTCGCTGTGCTGGGTGACTCTGGCCTCCGTGATGACACAGGTGTGTTGTAACGGTTGGCCAGGAGCCACCATGCTGAGGAGCAGCTCTTCCACTCTGGTGAAGGGGGGATGTGTGGCAGCACCACCACCTGTGGCAAGCTGTTGTTTGTGGACATCGGAGGCATGCTGCTGGACATGTCTGATTAAATCACTGCAGTGATGGTTTACCTGCTCATAAGTCTGGTTATGCATGCCTACATCATTCACCCGACAGACAACATCCTGCCACAGTGCAGTGCGACAATGCTGGTCCTGGCAGGATCTTGAAAACAGTAGATTATAATGTTGGATGAGTGCATCTCTGATAACTTCCTCCTCCTCAGGGGTATAGGATGGCTTTCTGTTGTGTGCCATAACCCTGGAAGACAATTAAACAGTAATTGTGAAAAAGCCATGTTGCACACTCAGCATTCTAATGTACAGACATCATTGAAATGCCATATATAGCAACCTATTGGCTGTCAGCAGATACACACTTTTAATAACACATATGACTGCTAAGACCACAACTGCCTGACAGTGCCTGGCACATACTACATAAGAAAACCATGTTCTGCACAGCCACAAAGTGAAACCAGTATGTAGGACTATACAACAGTACATGGCACACTGTATGTGACACAATGCATCACCTAGCCACAGGAGGTGTATATGAAGCTAATGCATACAGACATTTGTCATCCATTTAAATCTATGTACAGTATGGTTATGGTACTAGCAGTACACCACACTACTTGTTGATAGCAAACCCCGCAGTAACATATGTGCACATTCACCACTATAGGTGGCATACTGCTGTACTGCACTATACATGTTGCTAGATATGCATCTATATCCTGTGACACACATACCACTGAGGACATGTTACAGGCATACCCACACACACATCAGACATACCTACAAGACACAAGGGTATGGCAACCCAGATTACAGTTACCTGTGTACCACACACTACTGTGTGTCAGCACATACATAACCTCATGCCTGAGGTATGTGATGTGTGAGGACTACAGGTAACAAACAAAAGTGTGTTACCAAGCCATGTGGATATAAACCATACTGTGCAGTTGAGGCATACAGCTTCAGGTAGTACTACAGTCCATACATGACTTGTATTCACTAGTGTTAACAATCAATAAGCATACATGTACTGCTTTAGCCTACAAAGGCACACTCCATTCGACAACATGGGACTACATCACAATGTATGCCATAGTGATTTTCATGCCTGGCAATAGCATATGGACCTTTTGATGGGATTAGAGCTACAACACTACATACCATGGTATACACAGACTCCCACTAGGCTATCACACATATACACATCATTGACACATTCACATACACATTCTCCATCACACACAGTCAACCTCACATAGCATGTGTTGCAACAAGTACATGCATGTGCGTATCGTGTCCTAGGTAGCTGATAGGCTGTTATCCATAGGGCCTATGGAAGCATAGACATATGGTACCCTGCACTACAACACACATGTAATGTAGGTTCCTGTGCCCCTGTCATGCAGAGCCACAGGGGTGATTACCGGGTTGTGTTTCCTATCTCACATACAATCATCATGGTTATTGATAGCAACTGCTAATGAGAACCTTCATATGCTGTTGATAGGTGGTTGGTTCCACAGTATGGTATGTGTCTGTGATGATGATGTGCCAGTCGAACATGTTCTGCTTTTTACATTACAAGGTGTGGATCAGTAGAGTGTGTATCTTGTCTGTTGTTCCATCTGTTTACATGGAGCACGTCCAACACCTGTGGGTTTGCCATAGCTTTGTATGTTGGGCAGGGGTAGCCTCTGGGTAGGCAGTATGCGACACTGTACATTTGGTTTGGTAAGACAGTCAGCATAGGGCATCTGTTGGAACCCGGTAACACTCTTTGTGAAGTATGTGTCTGGCATCTACTGTTGCTGTGTATGTGTTCTGAGGTACATACCAACAGGGACATTGTACTCTATGATGGGTGTTATGACTGATAAGTGAAGTGGAACCCTGACCTCTGTTTCCACGGATGACACACATTTACTGACAACATGTGGACTGTACTAGGTTTACATGACTAGTGTGGCACAGTGATCATCATTAGGGACACTACTGTCCACCTGTGTCCCGTAGTCTCTTATCACACCTTCAGTGTTGAGTACACTACCACCTATGTGTTAGTTCATGGGTACAGGGCTTTTAACTACAGGGATGGCAATACATGTACAACATTCAGCTGGAGTGTACATTTCAACATCCACTGGTGTACACATTGATATGCATGTCAGCAAATATACAGTCCACCTTTCATGGTGGGAATATCAATAATGCTAAGGTTGTGGGGGATACAGTTATGTAATGATATTGCACAGTCTTGTGCAGAATGCATAGAAGGTGTTCTCAGCCCATATATGTTTAGCAGGACCCCATATCTGGGAGACTATATACCTAACAAAGCATACCCACGGCATTTGAACAGCACATGTCATATGCCAGCACTGTATGCTGTCTTGTTTGACACACACTACAACCTACATATATATATGCACATAACAACCTGCACCAACATATAAATGTCCGCCTTTCACAAACAGTTGCAGTATGTCCCTTGCTCTATGCACATGTTCAGATGCTCAGTAATCAGACACACATGTATCTCGACATATGTGTGTGCCATACAGACACAAGGTCCACACTGTTGTAAGTCCATGCACCTCACGGATGACCTGTTGGGCCTTGCTACAACACGGACAGTTGTCACATGTGTGCATACAGTAATAGTACAAGGGTATACATAGCTGCAAATGATACATTACTATGTTGCCTGCTACAGTGGTTGCCAATACTAAGCTACACATTATGTGACTATCATGCATGTGTTACTCTGTGACATCCACATTTATCTAGGTGTTTGCAATACTCCCCAAAACTGCCATTAAACGGAGTACTGTACAGACCATAGATAACATGTTCAGATGTTTGACATGTACTGCTGAGCTACAACTGTCACACTTATGTCCCACTGCACACAGCTACCCAACAATTTCTCCATGGCAATACTTGTGCATGGCATCAGTGCATACATACCTACTGCTGCCACATATGCATGTATCAGAGGATCAACAGTACTAACCATAACCATCTACTACCTGCCGGTAACTACAAACTGTTACATACCTGTATGTCCCTTCCGGGTCCGTCTGTGTATGTTTTTTTTTTTTGGTACTGAAACGTGCTGTTTTTTTTTTTTCCTGCTTGGCGTTGTTCACTATGTTGAACTTGCAATGTAATGATTGCATGTAGGGATAGCAAGTCCTATCTGCTTTTATAGGTATCTGCACATGTGCATGTGATGCCCTCTGCACCAATTGTTGCCCAGCATTTGGTAAATGCATACAGCCTGCTGAGTGGTAATTGCAGTACTCACTGTCATAGCAACCCAATGCTATAAATTGCTAAGGTATGTAGGCATAGCCCTTTCAGATATCCAGAATGGGGCCCATGCTTGTTTGCTGTGGAGACTGTTGTGTAAGTCAGAAGGTTGGTATATGTCTTATAAATGAAGCTAGAGGTATAGACAGTGATGTACATGTTATACTCAGATCTGACTGTTGCCACTTCCAATACTGAGCTATCAGTGTAGAGTTTTACTCACCACTACAAATGCTTACACAACATTTATGTGACTATATTGGGAATATTAATGTACTCACTTCTGCAGGGTTTATGTTTTTTACTGTTGATATTACCACAGGGTTTGCAGGACAACTGGACAATTCCTGTACTGAGTATGCCTACCTACACACTTGGTAGACCCTAAATGCACAAATATCTTTTAATTGGAGGGGGGGAGGCTTACATACTGAGAGCATTATGCATTAATATGTGAATATTATCTTACTGGACTTGCAGGATTGGTGTGTACCTGTGTGTTTATTAGGGCAGGTTGTCTGTCTGCATGGTTCCCACCTGTGAAATTACCCAGATGGTAGCCAGAGGTTACACTGTCATTCTTTGTCTGTGCAACTCACAGGTGTTTTCAGCACTGTTACAATGGCATTGTTACAGTCAGTTGCTACCAGTACATGGCTACATCCATTGGTATTTCTGTGTTATACTCCTACATAAGGGTATGCTTGGGGAGGTCCTAAGAAAGCTATTTGCAGAGTGTGTAACAGCAGTATAGCCTATATGCCTGTGTGTTTGGGCCTCTGCCAGGCCTATGGAACAGTCACATACATCTTTGCATGGTGTCATGGATAGGTAGTTGAAAGTGAGGTACACCTTACACATAATAGGAACAGTAGGTGTATACTTCAGTGAAGCAGTGCATATGGATTAGTACTCCTTTCATGACATACAAGCGGTGTCTACTGTTATTCTTGTCAGTATTCATTGTGTAATAGCCCACCATTCTGACTGATGTCAGTACTTTTCTGTGGGATTCTGAGGGACACAGCTAAAATATGTTTCACAATCAGAGACATCCCTGGAAAGTTGACTGAGTTAGGGGGTATGGCCTCTGCCCTACTCAGATATGCTAGTGTCTGTGCTGCTATGATACTGTGTGGGGGTTGGAAAGTGCCTCTGCAACATTATTTTCTGCTTGATTGGCTGCTTCTCACATCACACTCATGTAATGCAATCCCACAACAACTGCTGGTAAAGATCCACAGAACAGGCTTTGTGTTATGGCCTTCCTATTTTTCCTTTACATTCACTCATTGTAATGCATGATATATTTTTTGCAGCACCAATTTATTGTATATCTGTTGTGGCTTAGTGGTACTTCATACAGTCTTATGTGTCCAAGGTCTGGGGTTCGAGACTGACAAAGGTATTTTATTTTGCTGCTGAGCAGAACAAGGGCCCTGACCTACAATGACTATGGCACTTTTAAGCAGTTGTAAGCGGGTTTGCGTGGGTTTCTGTGACGATTAGCGATGCTTAGCTAAGTGCACACATGCGCACACTCGCTTAAACCAACTTACTACTGCTTAAAAGTGCTTACTCCCGCTAACCCCCGCTCTAATTTCTTTGAAAGAAAAGAAAATGGAGAGATAGGAAAGTGGTGAAAAAGGGGGCACAAAGAGGGAAAGACAGTAGGAAAACAAGCTTGGGATCTGCAGGATGGGTGTAGGGAAGGTCCATAGCTGCCCATTTCTTTACCAGCAACAGCTGTGCATATGTTGCAAATTTGGAGTGAAATTTGAAACCTTCCATCCCTGAGAGAGGGGTGAGGACAACAAAGTTTGTTGTACTGCCAATTATAATTATCAGTGTATATGTCCAACGGACATGTGTGTGAAATGGGCAGGTATGTATGGGGCGTAATTTTTTTTCAGGTACAGATTGCCTTTTTTTTTTTCAGGGGAGAGTGGAAAGTGAGGTAGAGGAAGTAGGTATATTTGGGGAGGTAGGTTGGGTTGGTAAACAGACAAGACAAACAAGATGCATACAGGGGAGGAGTATGACACATGGGGTGGGTGAACACAATTGACGGGGATGGCTGTTTGGAAATCGCAAGCCCATGAGCCCACAGATGGTAACAGTGGGACTGAGATCCCCACCCATGGGCAGTCACCACTGGACCTTCACAGACCCGAGGGTCACTGTGCTGGGGGCTGCGTAGGAGGGGCAGGCTCACACGTGAGTCACGTCACTCTCGCCTCAAGCTGGCATAGGGGATCAGCGACTAAACTCTGGATCTCCCTACACACCACAACCCGGACCCTTCGGAGGGTGACAGGAGGCCTTTCTCCATCCACGCTTGCAGGGGGGGCGAGCTCCATCCCCTGTGGCACAAGACCAATGGAGGAGGGTGGCCCGGGCTGGGCACCAGACCTGCTGGTGCCAGGTGCAACTGCCAGCTGAGGAGGGACAGGTGGGTCTGCTGGGACCGGCCTTCCCATATGTTCTGTGATTAGGTGTGTTTAATTACAACATAGACAACAGCATTCCAAGTTAATTGTAACAGCATGCAGTAATATTCCCATTAACCCAACACACCAGGGTTATAACAGTTGAACAGCAAGCATAACACATGCATGTACTGAACGACAGTGGACATTACAACAGCATGCAGGGATGATTGGTGGCAACAGGCCACCAAGATTGTGGTGTTTTAACAGGGGACATGCATCAAAGTAAGTGCAGATTTTATATAACAATAGGAAATATGTCCCAACAAATGTTATGAGATTAGACATACCCATTGAGGTGTGGAATTGCATTGTTTATGCACATGGAGTAGGGTGTAAAAAGAAATCTCCATTAACATCTTATTAGTACTTTAACTGTACACTACATTCCTATTGACTGCAGGTGTATATCCCCTACATGTATTCTTACACTAGGCAACATGCATTTGATTGCGTTATGGGTTTGGCTACTTCATTATATACCTGACCTATATCTGACATAGTAACTGTCCAAGATGCAGATGTTCCTGCTACATACTTGTATTAAATTTACTTGTTTATGTATCTGCACATCTTGATGTGTTCACGTGCCTTTTTCACTTGTTTTCTACACAACCCTACTTTCCAGGTAGCACACTAACATTTCTGGGGAACACCTTGACAGGCTACTTGTGTGCCAGATTTACCTATGCATGTCAGCCATTTCACAACTGTTGAGGACTGTTACATACTTCACAGCTACTGGCACTTCCTTCATCCACTTTATATGGGACTGCACTACTGGGGGTTGTCAGCACTTAATACAACAGTAACATTTCTTCACTGCAAAGGTACAACATTTCTGAGTAACTGGCACATACACACTGCAAGTATTATACCTTTCTTATTTACATTACAACTCTTTTCTACAGGCTGTCTCCTTTATTTGACATTACACTGCATATGGTAGACCTATTCAGGACATATTATACCTTTATTGATAGGTTACAAGACTGTTTTTCAGGCTCACTCACTTTTTTTCTATGACAGTGCATGCAGAGATAGTATTCCAGACATATTTTTGCTTTATTCATGGGTTACTACACTCTATTCCTGGCTATCTGACTTATGATATGTAACAGTACATGCAGAGGATTTATTCAGGGAATGAATGTTTTATGCTTCACAGCTACTGCCACTTCCTTCATCCACTTCCTATGGGACTGAACAACTGTGGGTTGACAGCACCTAATACAACAGTACTGTTTATTTATTGCAAGGGTACAACAACATTTCATAGTAAGTGACACAGACACACTCCAAGTTTTATACCTTTATTAATTACATTGAACACTCTTTTCTACAGGCTCTCTCCTTTACTTGTTATTACAGTGCATACAGAAGACATATTCAGGACATATTATACCTTTCTTGATAGGTTACAACACTCTTTTTCAGGCCTGATCACTTATATGTTATGACAGTACATGCAGGAATAGTATTCCAGACTTATTTTACCTTGATTGGTGGGTTAGTACACTCTATTTCTGGCTCACTGACATTTGTTATATAACAGTACATGTACAGGATTTAATCAGGACATTTTATTGCTGTATTATTGGGCTGAAACACTTTTGTCATGCTCATTCACATATATCATGTAACAATACATGCAGAATATTTACTAACCTGCCTGGTGGTGCAGCCTTAGCAGCCTATCTGCATAGGCTTGCTGATTCATAGCACGAGCACCTGCAGCTGTGGAGTAAATAAAGGGATATTGAGACATACCTATCCATTATTTAGATTATATTAGCTTGTCTTAAATACTGCATTCCATGGCTACCTACTTAGTAGTGGGGCATTACGCATTTGATGGGCCTCCTGGATCCACTGGTTCAGAAGGTCCTGCTTCCGCCTCTTCAGGTCTGCATGGTGGTGACGGACCTGCTCACCAGTCTGAGGGACGCCTGTGGCACTGGTGAGTTCATGAGCCAACTGGTTCCAAGCCTCTGCCTTATACTCCGTTCCTTGGAACTGGCCCTGTAGGAGTCGAGTCTCATGCCGATGGACTAGGAGCCAAACCATATATCTTGACTCCTCGATGCCCCACCATTGCGCTCAAAAGCGTGTACCTTCTCCAGCACCAGACATTCTAACTGCAGATGGGAGCTACAATCAGTTATGGCGAGTATTCTCGCCTATGTGGCTTAAATATGCTACATTTCCCGCACTTTTCTGTGATTGGCCGTTTTTGAATATTCTCGGCTGACTGCAGACCTACTTAGCAATTGTTAATCTAACATTTATTAGTATATATATGTTAACAGTGAATGTTTATCCTAAGCTGTCGTGGCTTAGTGGTTCAGTACTTTGATTATGGTGCACAGTGTCCTGGGATCAAACCTTATCATTGCTTTTTATTTTACTACTGTCCAGACAGGTTAGGGGGCGTGACTGCGTTTAAGCAACTTTGCTCTACATTGGTCCACGTTGCCCGACGGTGCACATCTTCGTGCAAACCGATTGCGCTGGGTAAAGCACTATTTAGCTATGGGCAACTATTTTGCACTGGGTAAAGCACGATTTAGCTATGGGCAACTACATTGCGCTGGGTAAAGCACGAGTTAGCTATGGGCAACTATATTGTGCTGGGTTAAGCGTTGCTTAACTGCGGGCAATTATATGTCAGGTTCCTTTATAAATATACATTTTGTTCACTGATACATAAGCCATTTGAATGCTTTTTAGTAAAAGTTTAATCATATAGGTCAGGAATTATTTCATATACTAATTTGGAACATAAAATAGGAAGGGGAGTGGTGGGACTCGAACCGTGAATGCCTCTTCTTTGTGCAAATGCCCTACAACTACACTATTACTATTTAGTGCAATTTGCATGAACATTCCTTATTATGCTCTTCCATGTCGTGATTGTTAACTGCAGCTAAGCAATGGGCACACACGCGCAAATACAGGCAGCTATATTGGGAATTAGAAAAAAAAATTAATGTTTTACTTTTTATAACTGTGCTGGGGGTTTACAATGTCAGGGAGTGTGGTGTTGGGTACATGGACATTTGAGCGGACTCGCTCTTGTGTGTTGACATTTTGTTTTTTCACACACTTGCAGGGGAGTAGACCTTTACACTGCTCGGCAGTCGGACACGCCCCCTGCTTGCCAGCACGGTCCGTGTTGGACTTGGGGTTGAGTCAGCGTGCCCTCATGAATATTCATGGCACACTGACATCATACCGTTCAACTGCAGCCTCCGAGTAAGACTTATTTAGTTTTACACTGAGGATTCGTGAATCTGGGGGACATAGTAAGGTTACAGAGGGAATAACTAAACAAAAGTTGCTACGTACAGTGGTATTGCAGTTGCATGTACTCAGATGATGTTTTGACAAAGGAATACATGGGTTAGATATATAAACTAACACTATTTAAATACTGATTGATAAGTGCACCTCTACAGTTCCCACTTCTAATTTCAGCCTTTTATTTTATTAATTTAATAGCTACGCAAACTAATCAAACACAAAAATGGCCTTTTATGGATTAACACAGAAACTTTGTCTGAGTAAATTATTTGACCAGAGTCTAAATAGTTTGCAAGTGCAGGATGAATGAAAATAACATGGGAACATTTAGATAAAAAAAAATAGAAATTCGTAGCCCTACTCCATGTATGCTAAACTGTCTAGCAGACTGCTTTCTTGTAAACATGGCCACAATTCTTACCTAGAAGAAAATACAAATGTTTATATTTAAATAGAGGGGCAAGGTGACATGAGTGATGCCAGAAAAGAAGAAGAATGTTATATTGGTCATAATACTAGATTTGTGTTACTACAGTATGTGCAGCATACTGACAAACAAGAATGCCAGCTTCATCTAAAGTGGCATGGAGGGACAGCATAAAAATAGATCACATGAGAGCCCACAGGGAGATAGCATACATTTCCTTAATTGAGTTGCTGGCAATAATTTAATACTCCTATCTGTCTTCACCACTGATATAATGAATTGTATAGAAACACTGTTAGCAAGTTCAGTAAAAAAAGAAATGAATAGAGAAGTATACATCATGTTTCTGTGCAACTGTGGTCATCCTGTGACAGAAATGCTCCCCACTCAAAATAGTCATATCACTGATGCACAGAAGCAAATCTTCAGTATGAGTAAACTTCACAATGGAAATAATGAAAAAGCCCTACAGCAGGTGATTAAATAAAAGAACTCTGCCCCTTGAGAAGGTGCTTGCATTTGATCTGCATTTCTTGACATTGAGTTTTAACATGCACAGAACACCAAACACTCTTAAAAAGCTAGTAGTTTGCAAACAACACAGTCATGTGGCCTTCCAAAACAGTGCAGGGATCTTCACCATACCCTTTTTAAGATTGTATGATACCTGAACTTCAGACAGATATGTGAGCATACATTACTCCTTATGATGCACTTTTCTTTATGTTGTTCTCCAGTATGGAAAAAGGTTAAGGTGATGAAGGGACACAGGTGAACCTAATTGCTTCAATGATGCAGTTGGTAGTGAAACTAAGCAGTATTCTGAAGGGACATTTTAAGTCCCAGATGAAACGTGTAATTATCTCTCACTTGTTTTGTATGCATTTCCTCATAGATGTTCACCACACCTCTGTGTTTGTAATGATTATATACATAGTCACTTCATTGTTCATTGAAAAAGGTTAATATGCTGAATTAGATGCAGGTGCAAAGTAGCTTCAGTGGTATAGCTCATAACATAATGGCGAGGCACTTTGAAATGCCTGGGTTCAAGTCTGAGCTGAGGCACTTAATTCTTCCTTACTTTTGTAGACATATGTTGCACGCACATTACATTCATGTAAAGTCTGTGAGACTCCTTTCTCAGCAATATACTTCTAGATATATAAAATATAGCTTACCAATGACATACCACAGAGGTGCCATGGGAGTGAGAAGCAGTCTACAAGACTGACCTTTAAACTTGGGCTGTGATCCAGTGATAATACAAATAAAAATATAGATGGCTAGGAGTAATAGAAGTTACCATTTATAGATGGAAATATAAGAAACTCATACGGCACAGCCATCTACTCAGCATTAAATATTTTGCATGTACTAAAACATATAACAAGAAATAAGCTTGGTTTGCAGATTAAATTTCCCACAACAGTGTAATCTCACACCACTGCACTACTTTTCTGGAGACTGCATCCTTCTTCACTCATCACTAGTCCAGATGAAACTATATATAAAGTTCCTCAAAGAAAATGCACCCCTGTGGCCTTACTGGACAAACCCTGACAACATTTTAGAAGGCATACTTTTATATCAGGAGTTAGAATTAAGCAATAGACATTAGGGACAATATTGCCAGTTACAGGCACGGATAAGCTGAGGAAATGGTCTTTAAATTGAGGAATTGTGTCCAAGCTATGCAATTTTTATAGACAGTAGATTTACTGCTAAATAAGTCACTGGTCCTCTTCATACATCATGAAAGTCGTGCACTGAATGAATGTTGCAGTGAAAGATTCTGGGGCCCTCCTTGACTGGCCATAGTTCATCTCCTCTGCAAATCAGTATTTTATCTGTTGCCAGAAGTTCCCAGGGATGATGTATACCTGTGACAATGCACCTTGTGATGTCATACATCAGCTACATAAGTGCAGTCATCCCTTGAGCTCTCCATTTCTTTTTTTTTTTTTTTTGCTCTAGTTGAAGTTCAAATCTTGATTTTTATACTTACTATTATAAATGGGAAATATCAAAAAATGATAGAAGGAGGCCCATACAAAACCAGTCACAGAGTTCCCCTAAATGCCTGTCGGGTGAGTAGAATTTTCACCTAAGATTATCTTTAGAGTATTTGTTAGGACTGCTGTCTCTTAAAAGAAGGTCTGCATTGTCTAAGGTTTCACAGGGACAGGGATCACCCTGAATTAGCATAGCTCTCAACTGTCCAGATTTTTGCCTCATATTTTTGATCTGTTCCTCATAAAATTTATGGTTTTCCTGTAAATCATTGAGGATCGAAATCACTAAATAATTACTGATATTTGAGTTTCAGACTTCATATCCTTCAGAAAATCCATGCTAACACTAAACCTTTTATTCTAGCAGCTTTGTAAGTTTATAAGAGCAATAATTAGAATGTGCCCCTGTTTTTGGTCCTTTGTGCCCACATTATTTTTGGCTTTGTCCAGATTTCTTGTGCTAATAGGTGTATAATTAGCAACACTTGGTTCCACTCAGCTCTCTCATCTCCATGAGGGCCTTGTTGCTAGGAAGGGGAAACACCATTAACTTTGAACCAAAGTGCATGAATCCTGGGATGTTTCTGTCACCTTACCCCACCTGATCATTTTGATTCTTTGTCTACTCAGCCTGATCACTTTGAGTGACTCTGTAGGTCATCCAGTTGTGGATCCTAGTTACTTGGAGGCAAGAATTTTTCTCCTAAGGTCTTGTCTCAGTCCAGGTCATGGAGGAGTCACAGGATGAACCTGTACTATAGTCTAGTATGAAGGTACAAGAGATCAGGCATTTCTTCACTGGATATAGAATTGTGGGTGCAGGGTATCACTCAGAGAGATTTCTATTAGATAGCAGCGCCTGGCTCAGTACTGGCCTGTCTCCTTTGTGTAATGTATGTGGCATGTATAAGACCATGTATGGGCCTTTTGGGCATGACTTCTTGCATATGCTGATCAGTTGCCCCCACAATCTCACAAGTTCTGGCATAACTGGATGGCACACTGGCACAGCAGTTTACATTGTTGCTTCACAGCAAGAGGTTCTCTGGTTCGATTCTTGGCTGGGGTGTCTTAAGTGCAGAGTCTGCATGTCCTCCCTGCATTAGTGTTTGCTTCCTCCAGGTGCTCTGTTTTCATCCCATACAAAGACATGTGTCTGGCGCTGTTCTCCCTGGGCCTCTACTGAAAATTGCCTCATTCCAAGTCAGACTTTCCTAGTAAACAAATATTAAATAAAATAAATAAATCAAAAACTTAGACACATGACCAGGGGTTAAGGACTTCCTTCACCATTGGCTATTTGGTTCCCTGGAAGTGACAGATGTGGGGATAATCTTCATTTCTGAGAAGGCTGAAGCTACAGAATCCTTGAATTTATTTTGCTCCTCAATCAATAAAGCCTTTTTTAATGAGATTATATGCACTTCATCAGGCTGAAGGAAGTCTGGTGTTAGGGCCTTCAAGCACCTTGGTCATCCATCTCATGAAGCCAGCCTTTGTTGACAATGTGACAGCCTCTCTTGACCTGGGCCAGTAATCAAGGCAACTCAATCCTTACCATTAACAATGGTGAGAGATGGTCACTAAGAACAGGAATAAATTTAGATAGTATTTTCAGATGTGGCTCTCTGCAGCCAGCACAGATTCCCCCAAGAGCATACAGGGAGCACACTCCAGACCTGGGACTGGACGTCTGTCTCTCCAGATCCCAAACAAGACTCACTTTGGAGCAC
The DNA here is from genome assembly GCF_019279795.1 of Protopterus annectens. Classification (NCBI taxonomy): domain Eukaryota; kingdom Metazoa; phylum Chordata; order Ceratodontiformes; family Protopteridae; genus Protopterus; species Protopterus annectens. The sequence continues at coordinate 827,660,283 of NC_056731.1, read as the reverse complement.
TGTGCCCCAGTTTCAAGTAGCTGATACACCTACACCTGGGTATTTGATTTTCACACACACACACACACACACACACACACACACACACACACACACACACACACACACACACACACACACACACACGCACACACACTCATGGGAAAGGCTGGTACAGATTTACTAGATGTACCCCTTCTACCCAGACTATAAAGTAACTTCACTGCCGCCAGTCAGCTACTCAGGCTCTTACAAGGGTATCCAATTATACTGAGTAAAATCAATACTAATATAAATGGTAGAGTGTAACCAAAACAGCCAGGCTTTTTGGAGTGCCCAAGGCATCATTAAAATAAGCAGAAGTACTCTCAAGTTGTTAAAAGTATTCTCTAAAAGACCAGCCACAATGAAAAGTATAAAAATATTTAATAATAACTAATAAAATAGAAAACATGAAAATAATAAATACTGTATATAGGTACAATAAACACCAGAGTTTCAATCACAGGAGAAATAAAATAGCACAGTTGGACAGATTCAAACAGATGCAGAAAAACACTATTTAACTAATCTCACTGTATTTCCTGACTGTCTTAAAGAATAACTGTTCCCTAGCTAACTTTATTAATACAGCAAGGCAAGATAGGATGCAGAAATGCTTACTTCCAAAAGGCAGGGTAATGAGCTTCCCACTAACTGAATTCAACTAAGTCAACTAACTGACTGTGATAACTAAATTAGATCTTTTATAGCAGGTTCCAAAGTAAAGAAAAGAAAAGAAAATGAACTGCGGTGTGAGTTCCATCCTCTCAGTGCTGTTATAGAATGACATCACATTTAATCACCTGACTCTGGTACAATACACATTGAGAGCTTTGCTAAGATCTGTTGCAGTATTTTAAAATTATAGAACAATTTCAAAAACTTTTACTCTTCCCTTCTAGAATTCTATGTTTAAACATAGACATTTAATCAGTTATAATATAACACTGTTGATACATTTAATACAAGCATCTGTACAAGTCAGTGTGAGAGTCAAATGACACAAAATTGTTTACAAAACTCCAGCAAACTATGTTGGCATATGTCATACATATACTGCCCTATTTTCCTTGGTACAGATGGAAACATCTGACATCATCATAGACAATATCACATAAGGCTGTGGACACCCTTGTAATTCTGCAGCTGTGTCCAAGATGACTGATACCCTGTATTTTCCTCCAGTAAGACATTGTTTCCACTAGAAGGCTGCCTTCTCTGTTGTCTCAAGGGGTACACAGCACTCCCTGTGCCACTGCCCCACTCATGCCAAACTGATAGACATGGAGAGGGCTGGTAAAAAATTGCAGTTGTTTGCTGCACTGGGGAAATAGAACCCCCACGGATGCATCTTACCTACCCAGGTTCTAGATCTTCTTGGTAGAAGCCATCATGACTAGTCTGGAGATCTGTCTTAAGTTTGGGTCTGGGAGGATATTTCTTTCATCATGTAGACTGCCATGTTGCTGTAGCCATCACCCTTTTAAATGTTTATTGTAAATGTATGGTTACTCAAGGTTAGGGTTATTTGCATTGGAATTTGCATTCTTCATAGATGTTAGGCTGAATTTATTCTTTTAGAAGTAACTTTTAGAGCAGTTTGAAAAACATGGACTGTTTGGGCAGGGGCTTCTTTCCTAACTGGATGCTTTTGTGTTTGCTAGATACCTTTCCATCAAGTCAGCATATGCACTTCCACTATTACTGGCTTTTCACTCTTCTAGGTAAAAGTAGACAAGGCCTCAAAGGTTCCCTAAGCATAGGAACACTTGCTTGCCACTGGTTCCTGCCCTGGGATGTCTAGTTTCTGATAGAATCCTAATCTAGTCCATAGCCCTTGTGTTGGTCACACTATAATAGATGAGGCGATAGGAGGCAGCCTGTTAGCATTCCAGAGGGAGCCACCACCTAAAACTTGACAATGACTACCTCTTCTGCTGCAGTACAATGCTTATTTTTATAGTTCATGGGTGAGCCAGGTCATAGGCCCGAGTTCCACAACAAGGGATACAGGAAGCTGCTCTACATTTTGATGAGGGAGGTCACACCTGCCTCACAACTTGGCCAATGACTCCTTCTCCAGTCTTTGGGCATTGGTGGTCCAACCTGCTCCACTTTCCTTGAAAGAGAACAGTTGATGAGACCTGGTGGCAGCCTGAGTAGGCTGCCTTCACCTTCAGTAGGGAAAATTGACCACTGAAGTCTTCACCCTCAAGCTTTTGCCAGTGGAAATTCTTCACTCCCAGAGTGATTCAAGCTTTTACCAGTGGAAATTGATGGCAGTGTAACCCCTGTCACATCTACTCCTGGAGGGGCCAGTCTTTAAGTCCTAGAATGATGTACTATCCATGAGTACCCCAGGTTTTGCAGGGTTGGTATTTTGATCAACTTCTTTTAATAGTTGGTTAAGTTTGGGTACATCTCTCTGTGGTCCACTCCATGTAAGCAGCTTGGAGATATGTCCCATAGCTCCTTGGGAGAACTGTTTCACCCAGACTTGGGCAACAGAGTGTAGATCTGGTTCCATGAGCCTGGACAACTTTGTCTTGTGGGTTGCTGACTTCCCTTACTAATGAATAGAGGCTTGGGAAAATCTTTGTCGGCTCTTTCCTCATGGCTTGTGTCAAGGTTCAATGGAGTTCTACTGAGCCTGGAATTTGCCTTCCTCATGTTCTTCTCTAAGTAATATCTGATAATGGGAGGGGAGATTGCCCATATGTTCCACCTTTTCCATGAGGGCTTCTTGACTTTTTCAGGTCACTTTAGTAAGGGATTTTATTAGGTTGGCTATCCCCATCTCTATTCAGTGTGTGGGGGAGGTAATTTTAGAGATCTGTGGATGTCTCCTTTCTGCCTTCTTTATTGTTCAGAAGCTTTTACTTCCTGATGCTTCTGGCTTCTGGGTAAATTTTGATTGCATTTCTCACTCTAGTGAATGGGAGTACAAGGTCAACCTGTGGTACTTTCTCCCATTCTCCTTAAGTGGGGAATGCATTCATCTAAGAGCCCCATTGATGACTGAGTCTCTAAGCTAGATCACTTAAGAGTGAAGTTCTGTCTCCTTTTGAAACTGGTCACCTTCCCTTCCCACTGGGCCAGTGGAAATTTAAGGGATCATGACCTTTCTCAAGAAGTTTTACTCCTTGCTGTTCCATGCCCTAAGCTTCTTCAGAAATGTGAGTTAACCTCTTCTTGCTTCCTATGGATCAGGAGAGGTGGTAGCTCACTGTAGTCCTTGATGGCTTGGGAGCCTCTTAGACAGCTGGTCAAGGTGATTCCTTCCATCCTTTCTTTATTGATGAGGGAAACGTGGTTCCTTTTTTGCCACCTGGCTAGGGACTTGCTCTGCTAAACCCCATCAGTCTTTGTCTGCAGTCTAATGGAAGCAGTTGGGAGCTGACAAAAGGTGTCTGTTTTCATGTGGGAGTAGACCTCCATGGAAATGATGAGTGCTCATTGTAACTTGGTCATCTGGTTATGAGAATCCAGTCTCACTCTGGGTTTGGGATTGGGGATGATACTGTTCTTGATCCCAAATGGGTACCGGACTTGAATTTAACAATGACTGGCTGGCAGACCCACTGTTCCTCATGGTGATTCTCTCTTCTGAGGGTTTTGAACTTATAATTCAGATGGCGTTGTGCCTATCTCCATGTAGCACAGTTCAACGACATCAGCTCTAGCCTTGTTAGAGCTTCCCCTCTGTCTAAGCATCTAGATGCTTCTGTATTTCTATCCTTTTGGGGGACCCCTTCACCTCTTTTTCAACCTTTTCTTGAAAAAGTGGTCAAAATGCTTCATCACTCCCTTCTTCTCCTAGTTTTCAGTGGCGGTTAGGATGCAGTCAGAATGGGGTCCTTCTCAATCTTGTTGGGGGTTCTCCTCAGAGATATCTACTTCTGGGACTTGTAGTTGTTCTCAGGCACCAATGGATTGATGGGCTTTCAAGCCATTTCATCCCTCCTGGGAACAGTATTTGGTTTTCCACATCAGTATGCATTCTACCCATTGTCCCAGACTATGTTTTTTCCTATGAGAAGAGTAGCTGCCTTTAGTGCATGCTTTGTCTGCCCTTGACAGGCTTGGTAGCCTTGGCCTTATGACCCATAATGCTCTCTTCTCAGGCAGCCTTTCCTGCTAGGCCTTGTTTTTGGCTGTTTTCTCTTACAATCCCCGAGTACTCATCCTTCATACTGGATCTGCTGTGGTTCTGTGACTTCTTCCACCCAAGTTGTTTTACTGCTTGGAATCAGTTCAACAATATGACCCATCTATGAGAGTATTCATTGTTAAGTATTTATCTGTTTTATTTAAGAAGTACCACAGGGCTCCATCCTAGGACCTCTACTTATTAACTTTTTTATCAACAGCTTGAACATAGCAGCCAAAGAGGCCATCAAAGTACAGTACAATGATGACTTCACTCTAATATGTGCTGGTAGTACATTACCCATGCTCCAAATATTCATCCAGAAATCCTTCTCCGCCATAGAAGCTTGGCGAGACAACTCACAATTCCTGCTCTACCACCCCCAAAAGTAAACTACTGCTGTTCACCCCCAACTCTCTATCCACCCAAAATATGTCCTTTAATATACTGTCATCCAACAAGACCAACATAGAACTGGCATCCTACACCAAACTGCTAAGTGCAATTATAGTTGACTACTTGAAATTCGATCTTTACCTTCAACAAGACATAAAGAAGAAATGCCGAAAGCTAGACTGCCTCTATGGAGTAAAACAGTACCTTACTGAGTCTGCTAGTCTGCTAGACAAAACATAGTCACTTTTGTTCTACTCCCACCCAACAATATGCCTATCTTAACCAAGTTCAACTAGAACAATGCTACAATAAAGTAGCCAAATTCACTTCCAGCCAATGATATATACACATCACTGCCTCTCTAAAACAACTAAGCTGGCTTGAACTAAATAATTTTCTATTATACTCATAATTAATTACAACTTTCAAAGTACTGCAAAACCCTGAAAAAATTCCCAGCTCTTCACTTCGTCATTCAGTCTTACACTACTAAGAGACTTCTACACTCCACTGTGAAATCATTACTCCCATAACTAAAATTAACACCAGTGCAGGATACCTGCTGTATTCACACTGCATTGCTAATAGCTGGAGTACCATCCTACTCCACTTAAGAAGAGTCTGCACTCTGAAAGACTTTAAATGTCAACTGAAGCAGCACCCGATAGATATATGGGTCTGTAACTGCACCACCAATAGCTACAATGTTGCTAATATAGCTATATGAATTTGTGCACAAAACCTAATGTACTATTTATCACAACTACACCTTACTCTATAATCTCATCTCCTTTGTATTCTTTGTGCCTCCTCCCCCTTTTCTTTCATTTAGCTGCTCTTACTCTATATCTTACTTACTGTGTCCAGCAAATATTCTTAATGTAAAATCTGACAATCTGTGCATAATGATGATACTGAACTGCATATAGCCCCTGTATTTAAAAAAAATGTTATTCACATACAACCCATGTAACTGCTTGTACGTGATGTAGCTGATGTCAAGGATGCCTGAATAAAGCAACTGTTGCTCATGAATGAACTGATGCTTACAAATGAACCTGTAAACTGATGAAACAATGCAAATGATGGCCATGATTTCTGTCCCTCACCAGGCCTTGGCTGAAACAGGGCACTGCTTATTCAGACTTTCCTGGTATACTAATGCTAATAAATAAAATAAATTTGAATGTACTAACTAGGGCAGAGGATTGATCATGGACTGATCTGCAAAGAGAATCCTCCTCATTGCATCAGAAAACACTCCCTTTATTGATGTCCCTAGTCCCTGCACCCCCCACACTCCCAGCTACTTAAATTTACCAACTCCGAGACCGCACTTTAGTGAAGTGAGATCGCCATAGGGAATATTTCTGCAGTCTCAGAGTTGGTATATTTACGTAGCGGGGGGTGCAGGGGGGGCTTGCCCCCCTGCTTACAACATTCAGGTAACTTTCTTTTCATTCTTTTTTTTTTTTTTTTTTATATGTTTGAAGTTTTAAAACTTTGGTCATATAAGTTTGATTATATGAAGTTCGAAGTTTTGAAACTTCGAGCATATAATATAGGCCCATTTATCTTCACCACAATGCTGGCATGTGTATGCAGTAATGGTCATTTGTCCATTTATGAATATGGGAACATAAAAAGCAAGTTGCCAAATGAAACTTGCCAAAGGAATTAACAAGAAGAATTGTTTTTGTAGATCAACAACTGATGGTGCAAGACTATATTTATTTTTGTCTGGGGATAGTAAAATCTGGTGAAATCATGAGATCAAATCTGACAAATGAAATGCATGATTATAACTTTGTTTTGCAATGTTTTTTTCTCTATATGTTCACAAATTCTTGTTAAAACAGCTTTAAAATATTTTTATTTCTTCTCTGTATCTTCACGTATTCCTGGTACAACATAGCTAAGTAAATGCAACTATGTTTATGTCTAACTCTAAAAGATTTCACACAGTGTATTTGAAATGTTATTTCAGGTTATAAATCATCATTTGGACTGTTCATAAAACATTTAATTACAAAGCACTATGAATAAATAACTAGTATGACAGCAGCCCAAAACATTTAATATTACTGTATTTAGAAGGAAGCAGTCACCAGTCAGTAACTTAAAGTTGAGTTCATAACATTGTTTAGTACTTTTTTTCCATCCATCATATTTCATGGCCATCCATCCTCCATCACAGCCATATCCATTCATTCTCATCAGAAAACCAAGAGTTGGTGATGGGACGGTCATTATCCTGACAGCCAAGAGGGAATTTTTGTTTTTCGTCCCTTCCTTCAACGGATGACATGCACATTCACTAATGTGAGGGCTTGCTATGCCAACCTCTGTGGTCATGTGCCTGGTGAAAGTTATTACTCTTGGCTTAGCAGGGCCAAAACAGACCTCTCTGGCCTACTGCCTTTGTCTCTACTAGGTGCCAGCACTGCAGCATACCAGACCACCGCTCCACATTCCCTCATATGTTGGTCTGTTCCTGGTAAAACTTGTGGGTTTCTGGCAAATCACTGAGGACTGACGTCACTAATTAATTACATACATTTGAGTTTCATACTTCATAGCCTTCAGAAAATGCATGCTAATAGAAATACTATTATTCTAGCAACATTCTGAGTTTAAAAGAGCAATATTTAAAATCAATCCCTATGTTTGGGTCTTTGCCCCCACCCCCATTATTTTAGGCTTTGTCCGGATTTCTTGCACTAAGAGGTTGAGAGGTATGTTTACAAGCCATGTAAAAAAATATACATCTTTCAAGAATGAATTACATAATGGATGTAACATTTCAAACTTCAGCAAGTACAGCATGTTAAAGTTGACGGTATTTTCACCACAGAGTTCTTTTATTTGGGTCCATACATCATAGTCATGTGCTTTATAAGCTTAGCTGACTGCACAAATTAGTAGGGTAAGGGAATGAACTGTAAAGAGATTTTATTCTGTTGACTTCAGTGGGATTCATATAATCTCAAGCAGTATACAGCATGTCCTTGAGCATGTCATTCATCAGACTACATACTCCTCAGTCATCCTTGAAGACAGGTGTTTGTATGTAGTGAGTTTTATTCAGTTATTAAAAGAAAATAATAACGTCAGCTTTATTATATAGCTTTAAACACAACACTTAAATAAAACATAAAATCAAATAAGAAAAGCAACATAAAAATAAAATATATAACACACAATGCAAGTGGTTAAAAAGTGCAAAACAATGCCAGAAAGATTATGATTAAAATAAGCCAAGATATAAGAAGAAATCTTGTGTCTGAGCCAAAGTATTGTCAAATTTCAAGATGAACTGATAATCCTTGAGTAACCTATGGAAACAGATCAGTGTTTAATAGTTCTGTAGCCACTGTGGCAGTAAGTTCCACAGATGCAGTTCTCAACAAACAAGACACATCTAAAGAACTACTAACAGGTGAGGCAGAACACAGCAGCCAGGGAGGGTAGTATGAAACAATAAGCTCCCTCAGGTAAAAGGAGCCCATATCATGTGGCAGTAAATACAGTGACACTAAGATTTTGCAGACCATATGACTCTGACCTAGAAGCCAGTCCAGGCTCTGCAACATGGATAAAGTGCTGATAGTATGATATACCTTTATGTAGCCTGGCACACTACCTGTAAATAATGAGTTGTGGTGTCAAAGAGATTCTGGTAGAGGGTGTTACAGTAGTCATATAGAAGGAGACCATAGCATGAAGCCCTCCTGAAAGCTCCTTCTGAGGTATTAGGTGCTAGACTGAGGAGATTTCCCCTAAGATGTAGGCTAGACAATTTGATCAGAGCCAGCACTTGGACCTGAAATGTCAACTGGTTCTCCAGATCATGCCCAAATCACACAGTTTGATAACAAACATAAGTCTGTTGCCACTATAAAGCATGAAAGTAAGCACTGTCAAAACTGCTGCATCTCACAGTATAACATCAATTGACATGGCCTCAGTCTTGGAAATGTTGAGCTTTAACTGATTAGCAAGACCCATTGATGAATGGCCTCTAAGTTAGAGAATACAGGCTCACTATTTTATCTTGAGCAAAACAGAGTCAGAGTTATCAGCAGAGCAATAAAATGTTAAACCTCTTCTTTTAATGAGATCCTCTAATGGAGGTATAAACACTGTGAACAGCATATGACCCAAGATCATATCCTGTGGTACTCCGTGATCCAGATAAAAGAAATCAGAAGAATTTAGTCCCAAAAATCACCTTCTCGGAACAAAGGCACACTGCAGAAGGTAATCCACAGTAAGATATTAAGTGCGCAGTTGAGATGCCAAGGTCGATGGCATTGTATGCTGCAGCGGGAGCCACAAGATACAGGCCAGAGTAACAACACTGGTCTCTGTCATCAGAAGATATTCACCATTCGACTATGAGCAGAGTCAGTGCCATGGTAAGGGTCTGTGAGTCTGCAGACTGTAAGTTAGAATTAATACACTAAATATAAAACTGAATTTTTAAAATTGTTTTATTGTATTTCCTTTATACTTAGCCATCTAATAATTATTTTCCAAGGAAAGGGCACAAAGAAGGAATGAAAGATTATATATCAGCAAGAATAAGTGAGACAGCATCTGTATCAAATTAGATTATGTGTTATCTGACTCTGACTTGGACCTCACATCTCTTCAAAAGGCTAGACTGGTTCAGCCAGAAAGGTTAGACTGGTTCAATGAAATGTCAGCTAAACCATGTCCATATCCTTCTGTGCAATCAAGCTTAGAATCCTAACAAGAAGTAGCAATGACCTTGAACTTTATATCAACAGAGTGGTTTTGCAACTCTTGACTAAATCCCTCTTAATCAGGGTGAAAAGAAACAGAAGCAATATCTAGCCGGGATACTAATAACTACTTTAGCTGAAAATGGTCACCTACTTCCCATTTGAAATACACATAAATATGAAAAGCACTCTAGTTTGTTTAAAAAACATATCCTGGGAGTTATTAATGTCTGCACTAAGTGTGTCCTTTTCTGAGTTAGCAGACAGCACAAGCATAATTCACATCTTCTTCCTCCTAATTTTAATTTTCCTACTGATTTTCTTGCAGCCTTAAATATCAAGGGGGGGATTCATAAAGGTTAACACAAAGTGTACTCTATGGGTACCCTTAGTATAATCTTTCAGAGTGAATAGACAGCACAAAAATGTGGTAGGGATGTTCCTGAATACAGATCTTGTACACTTACTGTAGGCATTAATGAATATTGAATTTCATCAGAAAGATGTCTAGAATACAAAGCAATGGCAGTCTCAGTTTTGGTACATTAAAATAACTTAAGGATAGCAAGTCAAATTTAATCTAATACAGCCAAGTGCAAAAGTCCAAAGGCCAGGCTTCTAAATTAGGTATCCTTTATCGACCAAATGATTGCTGGTTCTTTTGAACTTTGGCAAATAATTTCACAGCTCATCCTACTATTTCTGTTGTGTCCTTTGTCAGATTTGGGATGTTTATTTAAACAAAGGCCTTCAAACAGAAAACCATTAGCTGAACCCTTAAGTCTTCCATTATTACCCTGTTCCTACATGAAGACAGACCCAGTCGCACAAGCTTTTCTTTTAGTTAACCTTTCATTTCAGATTTTTATGATGGAAACCAGAATGGATTGTCAGGCTTTAGCTTAGTTCCTATCCCTGCACATATTATTATTATTATTATTTGTTGTATCTTTTGGCTTTTCCCGGTTAGGGGTCGCCACAGCGGAACTCCGGTCTGCTAATGATTGGCAGTAGATTTTTACGTACTGAGTTGCCAGCCCTGATGCACAACCTTCAATGAAGGTACGCCCATTCATGCATGTCTCCACACAGAAGACGCTTTAGCTGAGAATCGAACAGGACAACGTCTTACTGTGAGGCGACAACGCTACCGCAGCACCACCATTATTATTATTATTATTATTATTATTATTATTATTGTCTTGATTGTAAAACGATAAGATTGGGTCCACAAAAATGCCCAAATCATAACACACCTCAGCTTTTTCAAGTTTGCCTGACCCTACAGTATAGCAAGCTTATACTTTTGTAACTTATAGAAGTTAGTTTTTTCAAATTCAAATGTTGTTGATGGGCAGGAGAGGTTTCTCTTCCCACTGAACTTGAAGTTTGTTAAGTCTTGCTCTATTTCACTCCCATGCAGTCGGCTTGGGTATAGCTTTTTTCTTGGAATTTGACAATGGTCATTTTGTGACCCTGGAGTTTTATATATATATATATATATATATATATATATATATATATATATATATATATATATTCACTTAGGAACATTAAAAGCCCATAACACTGAAAATTCAAAACACTGAGACCAAAATCCTGAAAATTCAAAACACTGAAAACTGAAAACATTGAATCCCATAACATTGAAAAAAACATATGAAACCAACACTTAATATATGCCAGCACAACTACATACAGAAACAAATAAAAAATAAACCATATTATACTTCTTCAAATATAAGCAGGGGGCCAAGCCTCCCTGCACCCCGCACTACCTGCTACTTAAATATATAAACTCTGAGATCACACTACACAGAACAAAACGGCAACCATACCATTCCGTGCTTCATGACTGCCTGTTTAAATTGTAAAAATATATCCTGAACCTTCTCTTAGAAACACTACTTCACTGTTAAACCATTACACATTACTATATATCTCTGTGATACTTACCAGAGTTTCCTAGGTAACCTCAGTCATGTTCCCTTCTTACTTGCTATACTACAACATAACACATCTTAGTGTAGTGTAGTGCAATCTGGGAGTTGATATATTTAAGTAGCAGGGTGTGTGTGCATGTGTGTGGGGGGGCAGCCCCTCATATGGGGTGGTGCTGGGGGGCTCACCCCCCAGCTTATATTTGGAGAAGTATAATATGGTTTGTTTTTTATTTGTTTCTGTAAGTAGTTGTGCTGGAATATAGCACATGTTGCTTTCCTATGTTTTTTCAATGTTATGGAATTCAATGTTTTGAGTTTTCGGTGTTTTGAATTTTCAAGATTTTGGTCTCAATGTTTTGAATTTCATTGCTATGGGCTTTTGATTTTGTAAAGTGAATTTATATATATATATATATATATATATATATATATATATATATATATATATATATACATATATAGGATGTTATTAGTTGGGTTGTTTGTTGTGGTATGTGAGCTGTAATTTGTTGCATTTCTATGTGCGATCATTGTAAGGTATCCAGTGTTAGCTGCTGTTTACTAATAACACAAGGAAACCTATCATGTTTCCTTTTATGATCAGTAATTATTCAGCACTGGAGATTTCTGCTAGGTTGTGTTGTTGACATCTTTTTGTTTTTATTTGTCTGAAGTGCGTGTCATATATAAACATCTGGGGACATGTGATGTTTATATGCTCATGCAATACCACTGATGACTACAGCTAGAAACAACTGACAATCAAAAGAGTAGTTATGACTTTATTCATGCTGATGTTATCCATATGACCATATAGACTCGTCAGTCATTATGTCTAACAAATATTGAATGGGTACAGTCTTAAAACTGATCCCTATAGTATTCCCTTATGGGTGTAAATAGTGCCCCTTCAACTCAATCCACCATTGCCTTCCCAATATCAGGTTGCAATCCAGCTAACAAGCTTTTCTAAAATTCCTAAGTTGTACAGTTTTTCCTGTAAGAAACTGCTTATGGTTTATGTGTCAAAGCATTTAACAAATTGATGAGGATGACATCTGATTAAATTTTCTTATTATTTATTTGCACAATGTTGTTATTAAACTTGGTTTCCTGTAGCTTTGAACCTCCTTTGAGTATATGTACATTGCCAAATATTTCTGGAAAATCTAAAGCATTCAGCTTTTTCTATATGATATTTAGCATGCAACTTTCCATAGTTTTATTCGTACTTGACAGAACACACTGTCAGCTTCAATTTACATTTGTCTGTAAGCAATTCAGTCAAAAAGCCATTGTTCCTGGTGTTGATATAATGATCCAAAAATGTAATACTCAACCACTTTTCATACCTCTTAAACTCTTAGTGCAAGAAATCTGGACAAATCTTAAAATAATGGGGGGGACAAAGACCTAGAAATAAGGACAGATTTTAAATACTTCTCTTATAAACTCAGAAAGCTGCTATAATAACAGGATTTGTGTTAACATGTATTTTTCTGAAGGATGTGAAGTCTGAAACTCAGATGTGCATCATTATTTAATGACTTCAATCCACACTGATGTGCCAGAAAACCACAAATTTTATGAGGAACAGACCAAAAATATGAGGCAAAAGTCTGGACATGCTGTGAAAATATGCATAGTTAGGAGCTACGGGATGCAACATGCCCTTGTAAACTTTTCCCTAAATGCTTAGTGGCAGTTTGAGTATTTTTTCTCTGTCTCCCTACAGCTTGTCATCAGCTACGACCAGTTCCACTTCTTGTTCACTGGGTCTACTGGTGCTGCTATAGCTTCCTCAGGGTCAACCCATCCCTTGAACATGGTAGTGGATAGATTGAAGATACTAGGTGCAGCATCATACTGTTGACAGAAAGTATGCATGACACAGAATTTCCTTTGGAAACCTAGCAAACTCCTCAATGGCTAACTTCAGGAAGTACTTGTGCATGTCTAACTAGACCTCTCAGCCCTAAAGATAAAGGCCTACTTGTTTCAATTAGATCACACAAGGCTATTGTGAATGCTCTTTTCTCCAATAATGTCTCCAAAATATGGAATGGAATTCCACCTCCACTCAAACAGCTCAACAACATACGTATTTTTAAAATGCATCTTAGACAATTCCTAACAGAATCCTGGCTCTGCACAAGGATGAAATGAATAAATGTACTCTACTCTGTCCTTCTCCTCCAACCTGCTCATCACATATTTGCTGGTATACCTTTTGACAAAATATAAATACTCCCACGCTTTGCACTCACTTTGCACTCACTTTCTCTGCTTTTCTCTTTTTCTCTTACAATTCTTCTACTCTTCTACCAACAAACTCCCACCTTCACATAAGGTTACAATTACATCTCAGTCTCCTCAGTATATATATATATATATATATATATATATATATATATATATATATATATATATATATATATTCAGCCTCACTACTACACCTTTCCTACTGCACTATATTAAAATCTCTGCCTACTCCCAGATATACTTATTCACTTCCAGTATGCATATGTTATCATACCACCTTGCATATCACCTACAGTAGTATGATCAAGTTCTGCAACTACATGCATCTTTAAAAACACTTGTGTTTATTGATCTCCCAGTTCTTTAAACTTGTTCTTGTATATAAGTTTGGATCTTTACTTTTACAGTTTAAACTGATATTTAGCCCTGTGGTATTTAATATTTATAATACAATCATTCTGTTTTTTGGGCTATTAAATTATATTATACTTACATGGTCTAACCTCCCTCTTTAAATACAGATGATTTTATTAAGACATTGATCACCATTTTTCAAAGCAGGCAGTATTTCAGAAATGACTGTTGTGTTTTTTATATTAACTTATAAAGTGTCTAATAAGTTCCTATCCCTTGAGCAGGCATTAATAATTTGAACTAATTCCTGATTAATCAGCAAACCAGTAATAACTTTCCTTTGAGTGGAAGTCAAGAATGCCCAAAATGTATTGTGTAAACCTAGATCACCAACTAGAAATTTTAACCTCATAATCTGTTAAATAGAAAATCAATAGAGTTATTGAAATCACTAACCCAACAGCCTGGAGGTCTGTATAATGCTATAAGATTAATGTTAAACTTGCCTTTTAATATTACATTTATAATGCAATCATGCTATCATCTGTGCTATCAAGTTAGATTATCCTTTATGGGGATACCTATCTTGCAAAGAGAGATACAGTAAACTCTCAGTTAACCAGCACCCAAGAGGATTGGTAGATGCCAGATAACTGTAGTTTCTGGTTGCTTGAGAGTTACTATTAAAAATAAGCTTGACTAATACATTACCCTAGACTATTTGTTTGGTTTGACTTGTTCTCAGGTTGGGGAGAGGGGGAATTTATTCCTACCTTCCTTTTTAAAACTCAAACTCTAAAACCATAAGGTATGTGTCTGTGGTGGTAAAATAGAAAGTGCAACACATTGAAATTGTACTGCATTTCTTTGATTTTTTTTGCCAGTTGCTTGAGAGTGCCAGTTGCTTGACTTCTGGTTAACAGAGAGTTTACTGTACATCATTACCCCCTTGTCTTTGCACTTTTCCTCTGACATCTGTATAAACCTTGCAACAGCAGGGAGACTGATTTAGTCAGTTTATTCCACTTTGTCTAACAAACTCTGTGTCACTGTTGCTACCTCTTAAATTCATGATGCCTTGATAGTGTTTTGTTATGCAAATGTTTGTTATTTATAAGCAATAACCTGATTGTCTAAGAATCTACTTTACTTCTGTTAAGTCCATGATTTCAAAAAAAGGGCATTTGAAATCTTGGATCTGCATTTTTTTTGAAGCTTTGACAGCCAGAGACAAATGTCCTCATTGACATATGCAGTCTGCCTATAGGCAGACATTTGAATTTATTCCCTGGTGTAACAGAATCAGCAGGAAATCCTACCACTTGATTAAACAGTATTCAAAATCTAAACATTTATTCTGCTAATTTTATTACTCATTTCTTTGAAAGAGCCAGACCTGAGAAAAATATCTGTAAAGTACCGTTTAACTTCCATGGCTTTGATAGTAAGTAAATTTGATGCCACAGATCTTTAGTACTGGTATGGAAAATTTTCAAGGTCATGCTTTGTTCTTGTTTTAAAATAATTGATAATCCCTTTTGCATATCCTTCACACCGTCAGCAGGTGAAAATGTCACAATCTTCTGCATACTGCCACCAAGGCATAGCTGCCAGTTATTGTTCAATACACGTAGCTTTCCATAACAAAAATGAGCCTTATTGGATGCATTTCCCTATCATATATGATAGATGCGCAACTTTTTACATTCCCTCCTCATGCTTTTGAGTCACTGACCTCACTTTCACTCATTTGATAACCCTGAAGCTTTAACTAGTCTTTTCGTGACCTCTCTTCTTCCTTCCTTGTTCACTATTCTCAAAGCATTTAATGTTTCTTTCTCCATGTCATATTCCAAAACCACTTCTGACAGAGCACTTCATTTTCTATGACACTTCCTTTTGCCTTCCAGTAAGACCAGATCCACTGAAATTTAGAAGTGGGGAGAGCTATCATCTTCCCTTAGCCTATCACTAGCTTGTGATTTATCAGAAAAAATGCTACCAGTTAAGCCAGAAGCAGTTGAAGGTTTGGTCATAGTCTGACCACTGAAGGCTCAATCAAGCTCTGTCCATCAGTTTTATTTATGTCCCTAGGAGTTCATAGATTCATAGTTATATACCAGGCTAATGACCACCACGGCCTTTATAAGCCTAGCCATGCAATCCAAACCAATTGTCTCCCTATGTTATGTTAGGAAGTTTCAAGACGTTATGTGTGGTGGGGTTATATTAGTTTGGACATTATTGTCTGCCTCTGTCTATTAGGGACATGGAGATCAGACCTGGGGTACATTTCCAATTTCCGATTGGTAAAGGTTATACTTAAATAGGGTTAAGAATGGACTCTGCTTCACAAGGATGGGGAGCTGTTTAAGAGCATGGGGACCCTCTGAGTTAAATATCTGTCTTTCCAACATGTCTTATTTATGTCACAAGCAAAATTTAAATCCTTGGATCTATGGTGTTGATGATCTTCATTTTGCAGGTGTTCAAAACGTTCATCAAAGCTGGATCCTAGGATGCCTTGCATGCCAGGCATAGATCAGCTCTCAGTAAACTGTAGGAGATAGAGTATAGAGATAGGGCTTTAAGGCAATCCATATAGGACAATGTGTTTAAACCCTGGATTCTCCTGATAAGAAATCTTTATGCCAGCTGTTCCATGTGTTTGATCAGGTGCATGCCAAAGGGGGAATTATACTCAGTGATGGGTCTAACAGGGCCGAATAAAGTGGCACTATGGCTTCCTTGGACCTGGATGCCATGCCCTTACGTATAAGTTGGGCAATATAGAATGATTTTCTTACTACATTGGCCATACGTTGATCAATGACCATATTACTGTCTACATATGTGCCAAGATCCATGACTACTGGGTCAGCTCTTAGGGGTGTCTTATCAATGGAGTAGTTAGCCTGGGTAGTAGTTTTACCAAAAAGCACAATAATGCATTTCTTGGCACTGAGTTTTAGTCCGTAAATTTGGCACCAGTCATTTGTCTTTGTTAGATCTTCTTGTAAGGTATTTATTTCATGCAGGAATCTATGAAAGCTCCCAAATTTCAGTCATCTGTGAACTTAGTCAGCCAAAGGTCCTTTACATTAGCCATTACAAGCCCCAGCAAGGAGCCCTGAGGTTCCCTGCTGGTGACTGCTCTCTCAGTGGAGGTGGTAGCACCAGTCTTGAATTACTGGGTTCTATCTGTGAACCAGCTGGCAACACAGTGAGTTATATAGGGGTTTATGCTCAGTTTGGTGAGTTTTCCAACTATATCCGAGTGGGGTATTGCATCAAACACCATAACCAGATTTAGGTAGGAAGTATGCAATGTTTCCCCTCATCCATTGCCTTGGTAACTTTCTTAAAGAAGTCCACCAGGTTTAGTAGGCATGACCTTCCCTTGACAAAGCCAAACTAGGTTGGGTCTAGTGTCTGAAGTTTGCCTATGTTGATCATTTCCATAATAATTCATTCCATGGCTTTGCATATTAGACTAGTCAGACTAATAGGTCTTTAATTTCTAGGATCGGTTTTTCATCTGCCCTTGTGAAATGGGATAACCATTGCAATCCTCTATTTTTATGGTACAAAGCCTGTTTTGAGACTATAGTTAAAAAACGACTCAAGTGGTCCTGATAGGTCATATTTCCAGCTATTTAAGAGGTATTCCAGGATACTGTCGGGGTCTATTGAGGCTGTGTTTTTGGCCTTAGTGAATGCCATTAGGGCCTGCTCCCTGTTAATAGTTGGGGGAATTATGCTAGTAGGTATTTCATGAATGGAGGTGGAAGGGAGTTGGGGGGGGTGAAGTTTGAGCTGAATTTATCAGCCAGAAAGTTTGGTATTGGCACTCTGCTCAGTAAAAGCGGCACCATTGACCACCAGTTCAACACACTGATCTGAGCTGCTTTTGAGGCTTTGGACATAGCTGAGGCTATGTTGACCTTTTAACTGGTCATGTTGGACTTAATTACTCCTCTTAGTTTCCTCTTTAGTTTAATTAGAGAGCTCCTATCATTATGGCAGTTGCAGTTCCTGATTTTAGCCATAACTTTTTTCCTTTTGATATATACCCTATTAATGATAGGATTTCACCAGTGTAGTTTATTTTTAGAGTTTGTTTTGGAGTTACTTCTAGTAGGTACACTAGCCTCTATACATCTATTTACATGGTTGTACAGGGTCTCTGTGAATATTTTTGCATACATTATTGTGAACTCAGCATTGGGAGGAGTACTGAATTTTGCTAAACTATCACTTAATAGTGTGTAGCTGATCTGGAATAGTTCCTAACTGTTACAGGGTTTGCTGTGGTCACCAAGGTGATTTTCATTTCGAAGGACACAGCTTTGTAGTCTGATCTCACCAGTGAGGACGTGACACTGGGGGGTGGGGGGTGCAGTGCTCTTCAGTACTGGTGACTACCGGGTCCAGTATGTTTGAACCTCTGGTGAGTGTGTGCACTATCTGGTCAAAGCATATTTCTGTTAATAAAGTCCAAGAATCATTGTGCCTTCAAGTACAAGGCAGTGTATGCTTCCCAGTCTTAGAGGGGCAGTTAAAGTTTCCCATGAATAGGGTATTTGGTTTAACAGTTAGTGTCTCCAGTAGGTCAAGGTACAAGCTATGGGATTCTGGCAATATACAGGGTGACCTATAGCTTTGCTAGGATATGGTATGTGACTTTGTCTATGGTGATTTGCACATGGATAAATTCAAAGGCATCATCCTGTTAAACCAACATAGTTATGCTTGTTGCAAACATAGATTGAGACCCCTCCATGTTTTGTCCCTGTCTGAGTAGCTGATGGTTTAAATGTGTGGAAGGTACTTGTTGCTCGTCCTTCTCTATCAAAGATGACAAGCAGGTGGAGTATTTCATTTAGATGCTCTAATACATAGAAACACATCAGGATGGATAGCAACATCATAAAATACAAACAAATTAGCTAACAGACAGATCTTACATACATACATGCTTACATCTCAACAGCTTACTACCAAATGGCAGTCAGGCTTGCACATGCTTAGCATTTATACACTTGTGCAAGGCCTTGGATAACTTCTTAAAGGTACATACACACATTGATCTACAGTACTGAAGCCTTGCACTGCTGCAGTGCTTTCTATTTGTTATGTCTGTAGGTTTGTCTATATGGCATTGCCTAACAAAGGATCTAAGGGGTGGATAAAGTTTTAGACAATATTCAGAAGCCTTTTGGAGGAAGGTGCAAACCATCCTTTGCAAAGCAATGTGGTCTGTTAAACATTTCCTCCCATGCTGACAAATATTGAATCACCCTAGAAAGACACCAGAAACTAAGCCAATTATTGTTCATACTGTTGCATCATCCTCATTGAAGGTTAGAATGCTGCTCAATGCAAGGCACATACCTGCCTTAGACACATACTGAGAGAGAGAGAGAGATCAACACATCTCTTCATATAGTCCAGGGAAGTATGTCTCAGGTCATTAATACCCACTTAGACTATGACAGAATCATACTGGTACCTGTGGTGTAGTGTGTGCAGTGCATGTGTAACCTGGCAGATCCAGGCTCCAGATAAGCAACTAACTGTCATCTTCTCCCTGTTCAAGTCTGGGGAGTTGGGAATCTGTGTGTCATACAATGGAGTCCCCTATTACAAGAGTCTTGGGTAATCTGTTGGCTTGCCTTAGGGGCTTTGCTGTTGGGCTCCACTGGGTGTAGCAGGATGTGCAGTGTTCGTGTTGCTTTTGGTGAGTGCTTTAGAGATGGCTGAGGATAGGTGTTACTGTTTATAGGCTTAGGAGCTCTGAGATTTTGGAAGATTACTTTTTCGTGCCTCAACATAGGTTGGTCTATGTGTATGGTGGACACTATGTGTAGTGTGTGTGTTTTTAACAACCTTATTTGTATGTGAGATTTTTGCCTCCAGTGAAATTCCATATGTGCATCTCTCGCATACTGTTTCTGTTTTTTTAAGGATTAAATGGTTGTTTGTGAACATGAGACAATTGTTACATTGTTTCAGAATGCCCATATCAAGCTGACTATGGAGACATTTGGAAATTGCATATCCATGTTGACCTGACCTGTATTTGGGTGGGCTACTGTAGGTCATGGTGTGGGTTATACAGAGGTCTCCTTGGGTAGTCTCTGGGGTGTGGCACTACACTAGGTGAGACTGTGATAAGATTTGATAACAGTGCTGTTTAATGTACATACTATCTGCTCTAAGCTTATCTCAGGACAAGGGTTTTGTTTTAGTCACACTAAGCTATGGGTTTCAGTACTAAGGGAAGTTTTATAGATAAAATTTACTTTCTGGGCATTTGTGTCTGTACAGGGTACTGCTAACTCTTAATGTAATAACAGGAAGAAAGACTGATTTTAAGTAAAATGCTATAATAAAACTTTACCTTGACAAGGCAATTTCAAGTATTAGGGACTTTTAGAATGATTTAAAGACAAAATCAACAGATAAAGCAAAAATAAACTGGTAACTGAAATGAAAAACAATAAAGTAAATCTCTTACCTGTCCATAATGAGGCAGGATTAACTCAGGAACCCCTCTGTGGCAAGGGCACCAAGTAGATGAGAACTCTGAGAACACAAGCAGGACACAATGGGTAGTAGGGGAGGAGACAATGGGTAGTAGGGGAGGAGACAATGGGTAGTAGGGGAGGTTTAAGTGCAAAACTGGTTTGCTGGGTCAGCACTTAGTATTGCATATATATGGAAAAAATAGGTTACACATCAGACAATAACAATGAAATAGGGGAGGAAGGGATTTTGGAAGTCAAATTACCATAATGGGTGGAAGCCAGAGACACAGTCTTTTAAAAGCACAACAAAAAAAAAGGGTGGGAGGATTAGGGAAAAATCATACTCGAGCTCAACTCCTGTGGTTAGAATTTCAGAAATGTTTAACTTAATGCCTCACTTGGAGTGGGGGGAAGGACTCAAAAAACAACTGATAAACATGCAAAGTTAACAGAAAGTCACTGTAATGCAACTTTTCTGCAGGTATATCCAGCTATAAAAAGTACCGAAGCACAAATCCTGGAACAGAATTCACAGTAGTGCCATTAATGCAATCCTACCACAGATTAAGGCCCCAGACAATGCAGAAATTTACCAGTAACACTAATAAATGACTAAATGAGTCATATACGCTATAACCTACCATTGAGAGACATTTTAAGCCTAGCTAATTTCTCTTTTGATGCTTTACTTAACTTATCCCACTAGGTGTTAGATTGATCTTTTCCATCCATTGGTTTACAATTACATATTACCCCTAGCTAAAATAACTGGGATCATACCATATATGATTTGACGGACCCATGAGTGGGATAAAACATTTAGGAGTAGGGTTGCTACCTTTTCAGATGCCCAAAGTGGTTCATGTTTTGTGAAAACGTGAGATTTTGCTGGACAAACCATACCCACAACCACTGAAAAGGACTGAACTTGACATTTTTTTCCAAAATAAAAGCTCATGTAACAGTATTTGTGTTGTTTATTCTGCTTAATACTATATTTAGGTGTTCTGATAGAAAATATTTGTCTTATGCAAATGTTAATGAAAACTTAGGAAATATTTTTTCCTAAAGTCTCTGGACATCTGCCATTTTTCATGTTTTATGCAGGACACAAATGCCCAAATAAGGGCTGTCCTGCACAAAGAGGGATAGGTGGTAACCCTTTTTAGGAGCTGCATCTGTCCATTAGTAGTACAGAGATGCAACTTTAACCAGTCTTGGGACAAATTTTCTATTACCCATCCATAACTCCAAGTTGCCCTTGAAAATGGACAGGATGAGCATTGTTTTACTTGGATGGGGTGTCTGTTCCACACCAGTGGTATCTTCTGTAAGTATACCTTTCCATACAAACCATTTTGTTGATGTTGAAGAAGAGTTTTAGAACCCCAGACTGATTATTTCTGATGCCATTTGATCTGCTGATGTGCAGTAAATACATGAATATTAGGTCTGAGGATGCATTGTAGGCCAGACACAGGTCACATTTTAGCAATCTGTAGGATACCGAGTATAGTGACAGGGCTTTGAGACATTTCACGTAGAATATATTGTTTACTTTGAGGCAGTCAATGTAGGACATATTGTTTTGGTTACTTATTGCTGCATTTTTACATAAGCTGTGTTACTGGTGCCTTGGATTGTAATTTGGATCGCAATAGCAACAGCATTGTAATGTTTGCTACAAGATTTGTGCTTGTATGCCATAACAGCTGTTTGCATTCCAGGTTTGATGCTAGAATCTCTTATTCTGCTTTCACTTGCCTACTTAAAGTTGCATTCCAGTGCCTTTCTGTTTGTTACATTGCTATTTTTCCTTGTTCTCAAGTCAGCACCTATTTCTACTAATACATTAAGTACTGCTCTCCCTGCTACTCACAGCTGTTTGTACACTAATTACAGTTTTTAATTGATAATTTCACACTGGCTGTTATTTGTAGATGTGTCCATACAGGTGCTTTACCCTGTTCATTATCTTCTCCAGTATTGTGCATCTGATCTGAAACTTGTACCCACTATGGAACCAATCTGAAGAAAAGACCAGATCATAGTTCCAGCTTTGTCATCTCTGTTCATAGTATCTTTGGTTTCATCAGACATTATGGTGTACACACTAGTTAATTTACCATGGTTCTATCCTAGAAAGACTACTTATGGATAACTTAATCCGTCATGAATTACTGCTGTTGCTGGGTTGGGAGGGTGGCCTAATGGTTAAAGTGTTTGCCTTACAAAAACAAGGTGCAGGGTTTGAGTCTCACAAGGGATAATTGGCAAGGCTTAAATGGCTTGCAAGGGCAGTTAGCTTAGTATTAATCTATGAACCTATGAATCTAGTCTCTGTACATGTTTGTAACATCAGAATTTTTGATAATTTGATCGCAGATTTTTAAATTTACATTTTTATTAATCAGTGTTTTGTGTAATACAAGTGAATGGCAGCAGGCCTGTGTTAAATTTGTTCACAAAGCTGTAGAAGAGAACAGTCAAACAGATAACAACACAATTTTGCTACAGCTCTTATCAGGTACTATACTCAGAATAAGAGGAGTGTTAATAAGGTATTTTTTTCTGAAAGTGTTTTCAGTGTTTCTCTACAAACCTATGCCCCATGTCCAGAAAACTCCCTGTAGCCATATGTGTAGAAGGAAAAAAAATTGCAAAATCCTGCAACACCCTAGGGTCTAACTAAAATAAAAACGCAGTTATAGAATTTCAGATATGAGTAAAATAATGTTAAACCAATTCAGCATAATGGCATTAAATTCCAACTGCAAAGTAACTGCATAAAATAAAATTTACAGGGAAAGTATACTGGACCTGTGAGCCCCATCTTGTGATATTGATGGTACCTGTACCTGTGCTAGTGGTGTTAAGGAAAATGGCTGAGACTTAGGTCACTTGTCTCCAAGGTGCTCTGCTGATTTATATAAATTGATGGACAGCAAGATATGAATTTAACTAAAATAATACACCATCTTGGAATTGTCCCTTTAACTGCTATAAAAGCAAACACTATGTAACACACACAAAACTATGCATGAGTGCCTATACACACAGACACACGCAGACATATAGACACACACACACACACACACACACACACACACACACACACACACACACACACACACACACACACACACACACAAACACACACACACATGTAAGCTTTTTTTTACCTTTTTTTCTGTTGCTTATCTTGACAATTCCCTCATTCAGGAAGGGTGAGCCAGCAGCAGTCATTCTCCCCATATGGCTTCTGCAGCACACAGTCTGTCAAAGCTACTGGAAAAAGCACATCAAGACTTTGACACAACTTGCTGTGAGGGAAAGGCTCGTTTGCTTTTAATTTCTTGTATTACTTTATTGCCTTCTTCTATTTTTGTATACTGTGATTTGTTTTCTTTACACTGTGTTTTACTTGTATTCTGCTTTGAACTGTATATTAAAACTTGAAAAGAAACCACAGCTTTGTCTCTTGTGAGTCACACATAATTTTTCCCAGCCTTCCACCCTATCGCTGATGTGTTTTTAAACACAACTGCCTTTCTAGTTGCCTACCCTTTATGTTGATTTGACCACATATGTATATCCTTCCCTCTCCCCTTTCACTGGCCATTGTGAGTAAGCACAAAATTATCATTTTGTGAAATCACTCCCCTTCAACTGTTTAAATTTATTGACCATCCTACTGTATTCCATAGAGCCAGAAACCAAAAGTGCCCACCCATTTTCAATCCATCTTGCTCTTTTAAAATTCGTGGCTCTCCAATTAGACAGCTGAAATTTTAGTTTCCCCCTTTTTCATATCTAACTGCTTAGTGCGCACTGCAGTGTTTATAATATTAACCGATTTTTTTCATCTTACCTGTAAACATCTATTGCAAGACCACCAGCTATTGTAGAGCCCACAGTCAGCCTCTCAGAAGTCATCTTGGGATTAGTGCTTCTGTTTTCTCCTGGTGAGAAAATGAGCACAAGGACATTATTTCCTGGAAACTGCTGATCACCAGAAAGCCTAATAACTACTTCATAGGTGACAGCTTGGAACATGTGGTTATATTCTGCTCCTGGTGAGAGAAAGAGCAAAGGGCATTGATTCATAGGTTCATAGGTTCATAGGTTCATACTAGGCTATCTGCCCGAGGGCATTTACAAGCCTAGCCCATAGTTTTGTGGCTTACGCCACCCCTTTAGTATGGGGAACTATACCCATTATTTTGCTGTGCCTCTGTCGAGCAGTGACACTGAGGTAATCCCTGGGGTATATCTGCGATCTCCCATCCATTGGTCAAGATTTCTCTTGAACAAGGCCAGCGAGGTGCTCTGCCTCACATATACCGGGATTTTGTTCCACAGCATAGGGAGTCTTTGGGTGATGAATCTATCCCTCCAGCACGTCCTATTAATAGCCGTGTCGAGGTTTAAGTCTCCCGCCCTTGTGGCTCTGACGGATCTAGATTTTTGAGGTGAAGCATATTCATCAAATCTGGGTTTGACATGGCCTTGTATGTTAGGCAAAGGTCACCTCTGAGCAAGCGGTAAGCAACTGAATAGAGCTGGAGTTCTTTCAGTCGGGCAGCATAGGACAGATGTTTGTGACCCTTTATCCTTTTGGTAAGGAACTTTTGTGGCCTCTCCAGCTGCTGCAAGTGTCGGGTCAGATACATTCCAAATGGGGCATTGTACTCAATCATTGGTCTGATGAGTGATGAGTATAGGGAGACTATGACCTCCCTTGATCTAGATGAGAATCCCTTCATGATAAGGTGGGCAATGTAGAAGGTCTTCCTAACTACTTTAGCTACATGGGTGTCGAATGACAGACTACTATCAACCTGGGTCCCCAGGTCCCTGATAACTTCTTCTGTGCTCAGTGGATTGCCACCTATTTGGTAGCTAGGGGTAACCTTGTTTTTCCCGAAGGGTATGACTATGCATTTTTTGGCATTTAACTTTAGGCCATGGCTCTGGCACCAGTTATCCGTTTCTGTGAGACCCTTCTGAAGGATATCTGTGTCAGATGTGTTTCTACTATGGCGCCCAGTTTGCAGTCATCTGCAAACTTTGTCAGCCATAACCCTCCTGTGTCAGCTTGTACTTCGGAAAAGTAGATGCCAAACAAGAGTGGGCCCAGGACTGAGCCCTGTGGTACACCACTTGTGACAGGCTTTGAGTCTGACATGGCGCCAGCAACTCTGACCCTGTGGGTTCTGTCACTCAGCCAGTTTGCAACCCATCTTGTGATGTATGGGTTAACATTTAAGCTGATGAGTTTTTCAATGATACCCGAGTGGAGTATTGTATCAAGGCCTTCGCCAGATCGAGGTAGGCTGTATGGACTGCCTTTCCCTCATCAATGGCTTTGGTGACTGTTTGAAAAAGTCAACCAAGTTTAGAAGGCATGATCTGCCTTTGACAAAGCCAAACTGGGATGGATCCAAAGTCTGCAAGTTCCCTATGTCTTTATTTATGAGGTCCATTATGATCCTCTCCATGGCTTTGCAGATAAGGCTTGTCAAGCTAATGGGCGGTAATTTCCAGGGTCGGTGGAGGCACCGCCTTTGTGAAGTGGGACCACAGTTGCAGTGCGCCACTCCTGGGCGTATCCAGAGGTAAGACTATGATTAAACAGCTGTCCTAGCTGTGGGTTTAATTCCTCGTTGAGTTCGTGGAGCGCATAGCCGGGGACACCATCAGGTCCCATGGATGCTGTGTTTTTTGCTTTGGAGAGAGCAGTTCTCACTTGGGCGTTGGAGAAGTTTGGGGGGGTGAAATCACTTGGTATAGGTATCTTTCCTTTTGGGGGGAGAAGTTTGCACTGAACCTGTCAGCCAGTATGTTGGCAATGTCTGTAGGATCAGTAATCTTCACATCATTTTGAACTAGTTCTGAACATATCTGGGAGTTTCCTCCCAGGTTTCTAACATACCTAAAGAAGGCCTTATGATTGTCTTTTGAGTCTTTAGCTATTTTTCTCTCAAAATTTGCTTTGGATGATTTTATGAGAGCTCTTAGTTTTTTACTTATAGTGATCAAGGGTGTCTTACCTTTTAAGGATTTTGCTCTATCTTGTAGTAGCTTCCTCCTTTTGTTGTAGAGTTTGTTTATGGCTGGGGTCCACCAGACTGGACGCTTGCCTTTGGTACAAAGAGTCTTTGTTTTGCTTGGGATTGCCTTATCCATGCAGTCCTGCAGGTGCTGGTAGAAGGCATTTGTAAGTGATTCAGCGGCTTGAGTACTATTTTCCGCCAGCTCGGGGGCCTTAAAGGAGACCATACTAGTCTTTAGAAGTGTCAAGTCGGCTTTCGAGAAGTTCTTTACTGTGGTCTTTTTTATTTCAGGTGGGGGTGGGATGAGGACCTCCAGCGAGATTAGTTTGTGATCTGATCTCACCAGTGAGGGGTATACTTCCGGTGTTGAACATTGTGCTCCCATGTTCGTGATGATGAGATCAAGTATGTTTTCTCCTCTTGTGACTGTTTCTGGTTGGACAGTGAGTGTCTGTGCTTAACATTCATGATTGGTCTGTTTGCTATTCAAGCCATCTACCAGGAAAAGGCTATGACAACCTTACAGACCCTGACATCATCTGGAAAAATACTGTAGATCACCAAACAGGATGTGGCCTGCTTCTCATCTTGGAATTGGTGCTAACGTTTTGCTTGTGGTGAGAGAAGAACCAAAGAAGCATTGTATCCCAGCAGAGTGAAGCTGTGGTGAGGCCATCACTTTCAGTAGCCAAGCAGTAGCCATTCATGTGACTCCCCTGTTTTCATCATTCTTGATGAGCTAATTCTTTGTTTCCAGGAAGTACTGCTTGACTTGTTTCTAACTTCAGAATATCTGCCTAAATACTTCATCCTTAAATTTTCAAGGTTGACATATTAGTTTCCCCTCAAGTGTTTGGCCATGAGCTGTACAGACTCAGACACCTTGAGTTACATTTTTCCTGTTAAAGCATGATTGCACATAGGACAACTAGTTTGCAGTGACAAGCACTGCCCCTAAGTTGGAAACTGAATACTCCTGAAATTGCTTTACATTCTCACTCCAGCTAGATAATCAATATAAAAGGGTCTCTGCCATGGATATGAACTTTCCCACTATCTCTGTTACCAAGGTGATCATTTTGTTACAGGACCTAAACTGGGACACTTGAGGGCCACCCCAGGAAGCCAGGTCTGCAATCCCATTCTCCCAGCCCCCATGGGAGTGGAGATAGGGCAGCCATGTCATCTCACACTGGGGCAGGCAGGTTTGCCTCCTGTCCTTCACC
This sequence comes from Protopterus annectens, assembly GCF_019279795.1. NCBI lineage: Eukaryota > Metazoa > Chordata > Ceratodontiformes > Protopteridae > Protopterus > Protopterus annectens. Next base: position 827,632,597 of record NC_056731.1, on the reverse strand, counting down.
AGGCACTGTGGGGATGCCACTCTGTGAAGAGCACCCCCAGGAGGCAAGAGGCCACATTCCAGGAGGCTTGAAGCGATGCACATTCATCAACACCTGTCACTTTGGGTGGTGAAAGATTGAGGTCTGCCGCAAAAAGTGCAGAAATGGGGGGACCCAGGGCCATCTCCCCTCCAAGTTTGATAGCCCTAAGTGCAAGGCAAAGTGGAGAACCATGTCACAGAAGTCTGGATGATGGAGTGTCTGAGGCTTCATGGCCCAGCTGAGTTCCATGAGGCTGGGAAGATCCCCTGAGAGGCTTGAAGAGCACGCATGACACTGCATGATTTGGCAGCAGTTAGGAGGTATGTAACCCTGGAAAAGAGCTCGCTCTCCTGGGTAGAAGTGGAACCCCAGAGGGGGACAGTCCCGATGGAAGTCTGGAAGAGAGAGAGAGAGAGGTGGAAATTGACTGGTACAGGACAGCTCTCGCCTAGGTGAGGGGGTACAGACCATGCCCCCTCTGGAATGAAAGTCTGGAAGGGGGAGACAAGCAGATAGTGGCAGGGCTGTGTGAGCTCCTACCTGGGTGAGGGATGTCAGGCAGAGCTCCCCATAATGGAAATCCTTAAGGGAGCACTGGGGCGGAGATCAGCGGGGCCTGGAAAGATCCTGCCTGAGTGAGCGGAGTCAGGCACAGCCCACCATAATGGAAGTCCTTAAGGGAGCAACTGGCGGACAGTGGTGGGGCCTAGAGATCTCCTGTCTGGGTGAGTAGGGTCAGACAGAGCTCCCCATGATGGAAGTCCTTGAGGAAGTGCCAGGGTGGATGGCAGAGGGGCTTGCAGAGCTCCTGCTGGGGCAAAGGCATCCAACTTCATCCCATAATGGACAGCATACTTGAAAAATCTCAAAGTCCCCATAGCTGCTCTGGATGGGAAAGCAGGAGGACTCTGAAGCTTTCATGAGATAGGATCTGCCCCTTAGCAGCCGAGGGGAGTTCTGGAAGAGCAGTCAGGATCAGAGGGAAGCTCCCCTGAGAGGGTCCAAGGGCATGAGTGATTCAGCATGATTTGGCAGCCTGCAGGAGACATGCAGGTGGCGGAGTCTCCTGACATGGGGGGACTGCAGCTGGGGAAGGTCTCTTGGCCAGGTCGAAGGGGAGAACTGTAGGGTTTGGCCCTGACAGAAGTCAGTATGGGAGTGCCAGGCAGATGAGTCTAGGGCCTGGAGAGCTCCTGCCTGGGTGAGTGGGGTCAAGAAGATCCCCCCACAATGGAAGTCCTTGAGATAGTGACTGACTGATGGTGGTAGGGTCTGGAAGGCTCCTGCCATGGCAAAGGCATCTGACCTTACCCCATATCCAATGGAATCCCCAAAAAATCTCAAAGTCCTTAGAGCTGCTTTGGATGGGAAAGCAGGGGGACTGTCCACCCTGGGAAGCCAAGTCACCATTCAGACTGAGCGGTCTAAACTGAGACATTTCTGTATCTCAAAGGCAATGTTTGGGATTCTGGGATAGAGACTTCCAAACTGGGACTGTCCTGGAAAAACTGGGACCATTGGTCACCTTGTCCATTACCAGCTTGGTGGCTATGGGCATCCTGAGGCAATGTAGAAATTGCCTCATGTTTACTGGCAACCAGTTAATTCTCGAAGAAATTGATATGGTATGTGAGAGATGTATTTACATAATGTCACTGGAGGCAAAGCTCTCACATAAAAGTACTCCTAATGTCAATGAGGTTGTCAGTAGTACAAACACTGCACCCATCACACACAATTCAAATCAGACATATAGACCCACATAGGCTAAGGCATTTAAATATAACCTTCCTGAACCACAAAGACCTCCTAGATGAAGTACACATAAAAAATGCCCTCAGTGGCCCCATATGCATGCTTTTAAAACAACACCCACATTAGCACATAGAGCCAAATCTCATGGAGCCTCTATCTCTAAGCCCACAAGGCAAGCCACCACACAATCCAACATTCTGGTCATTGGAGACTCCATTGTGAGACACACTGATATCCCTCTCACCAGGCTGAGTAAGGAGAAAGTCACGATCAGTTGCTTATCAGGGGCTAGGATGTGCCACATTATACATGCAATGAGGTCATTGGACCACAAGTACCAGTATGACTCAGTCATAGTCCATGTGGGAGTAAATAACCGGAGACGTACCTCCCTGAGCTATATGAAAAGAGACATCATGGAGCTCTCAGAATCTGTGTCTTAGGCTGATACAAGCCTAGCATTGAGCAGTATTTTACCTTCTCCAAGGATGATGCCACAACATGAACATAAGATGATTGACTTTAATAATTGGGTTAGTTTCTGGCGTCATTCAAAGTGGGTGCAATATTTGTCAGCTTGGAAGGAGATGGTCAACAGACCATATTGCTTTGCCAGGGATGGTCTGCACCTCTCCCCTCTAGGCTTTTGATTATTAGCTAAAGCATTGTCTTGCCCCATAGTGCCCTTTTTTAGGTAATACCAAATTGAGAGTACTTCCGACATAGCAAATCAAAACCAAGAAAATCTAAAGGTATTACTGCTCAATGCTAGGAGTCTAAACAAAAAAACTCTACTCCCTAGAAGCTCTCTTCACCCTAGAGAATACTGACATCTGTGCAGTTACTGAGACATGGTTTAAAGCTGCAGAGAGCACACCAACAGTGCAAGTGTTATAATGCCTTCCACACATTTAGTGTGGAGGTGTCTCTATTTACATAAAAAATAAATATACCTCAACGCTGGCCAAACAGGACAATGCACTTGAGCTGCTGCATGATCAAATTACCATAGGCAAAATCCAAAATCACTTCCTTGCCTGCTATAGGTCCCCCTCTATGACCCAGGAAACCCATACTATGTATTTAAACTTATTAGAAACTTTAACCATCCAATCCAGTACCATATTCATGGTCGATTTTAATTACCCCACTATTAACTAGGAATCCTATACCACACCAATAGATCTGGTCTTCGCTAATATGGGAGAGTGCTGCACACCCCCTACTGTAATGTCTTTCCTGATAAGGTCAGACAACAAAATGGTCTCCTTTGAAGTAAAAATAAAACCTGGACCCCCAGATAAACCTGGAATATTCAGGAAGTATCCTAATGCTAACCTCCTGCTATTAGGTAATAACCTGTCAAAATGTCAAGCCTCATAAACCATAAGAACACTACTGCCTATGCAGAACTGGTCACAGAAACCCTGTACAAGCATGTTAATAGCTGCATAGAGGCAGCTGTACCCACCAGGAAGAAGTACAGAACTAACTCAAAAAGCAAGCCACCCTGGTGGAATCACAAAATCAATAGGTTGTATAACAGAAGGAAGAAAATCATGACAAAAATTAGGAGGTGCAGCACTCAGCAGGATAAAAGCACTCTCATCAAACTAAACAAACAACTCAGAGGACAAATAAAGTCTACGAAAGCCAACTCTGAGGTAAGTTTGGCCTCCCTGGCCAAGAACAACCACAATGCATTCTTTAGCTATGTCCGCAACCTTAAAGGCAATGCACAATTATGTACAGAGCTCTATGTAAATTGAGTCACTTATACTGAGTCAGAAGATATAGCAAACCTCCTGGCTGATAAATTCAGCTCCAAATTTACCCCTCTCTCTCCCTCAACTTTCCATCAGGAAATATCATCAAATATAACTCCCTCTACTATCATTAGGGAACAGCTCTTAATGCTCTGTCTAAGGCCAAGAACACTGCATCAATGGGCCCAGACAATATCCCAGGATGCCTTCTAAATAGCATAAAACATGACCTATCAGGGCCTCTGGAATTACTATTTAACTGTAGCCTCCAAACAGGCTTCATGCCTCATGAATGGAGAAAGGCAACAGTCATCCCTCTGCACAAAGATGGGCCATCTACAGACCCTGGAAACTACATACCCATAATCTCACTAGTCTTATATGTAAAGCCAATGAAAGAATTATCACAGACATGATCAATAGTGATATAGTAAACCTCCAGAGACTGGACTCAGCCCAGTTTGGTTTTGTCAAGGGTAGATCATGCCTACTCAACCTGGTGGACTTGTTTGAGAAGGTCACCAAAGCAATGGATGAGGGCAAAATCGTTCACACTGCCTACCTTGACCTGGCCAAGGCATTGGACACAACACCCCACTGGGGCATTGTTAGCAAACTCAAGAGGTTAGGTACAAACCCGTATGTCACCCAATGGACAGCCAACTGGTTCACAGATAGGACCCAGGAAGTTAGAATTGGGGAATCCACCTCTACAAAGAGGCCAGTCACAAGTGGAGTCCCTCAAGTATCAGTCCTTGGACCGCTCCTTTTTGGCATTTACTTCTCAGAAGTTAAGTTCAATTTCAGTGGTCTCTGGCTGACTAAATTTGCAGATGATTGCAAATTAGGACCTGTCAATGAATCCCACACTGACACAAATGTTCTCCAGGAGGGGCTGACACAGACAAACAACTGGTGTCAGAGCCATGGACTAAAAATAAGTGCCAAGATGTGCATAATAGTATCCTTTGGAAAGACATCCATCCCTGGTAACTATCATATTGACAACCCACCTCTTACAATTGACGCAGTAGTCAGGGACTTAGGGACATACATAGATAGTAATTTAGCCTTTGACCATCATGTATCTACAGTGTTGCAGAAATCATTTTATGTTGGCAACTTATAAACAAAGATATGGTATCTAAGCCCAAAGAAGTCATTGTTCCACTGTATTCAGCATTCATCAGGACTATCATTGTGTAGAATGCCCCCATTGGTATGTACCTAACCAGGCCTATCCAACAATTGGAACGTCCACAGAGGTTCCTCACTAAAAGAATACAGGGCATAAGTAAAATGCCTCTTGCAGACCAACTCAAGGCCCTATCCCTGTATTCTGTCTACTACAAGATTTTGAGGGGAGATCTATGCCTAGCATACAGGGCATTGCTAGGCCCCACTCTGAAGGACCTCCTGCATATCCACAAAACAAACAGCACCAGAATTACCCATTCTAAAGACCTAAACCTTCCCTGTGATATAAACAGGACCTGCTGGAGAGATAGGTATGTATCCCAGAGACTACCCCTTCTATGGAACAGGCTCCCCATCCATATGAATCAGAGTTCCTCCCTAACCCATTTCAAGTGCAGCTTGGACAATTGGATGGGAAATCAGAAATTCATCCCTGGTTTGGCACCTATGTCTCTAATAGACACAGGTAACCTGTAAATGGTTCATGTCCCAGGCCCATGCTTACACTTATCAAGGGTATCAGAACTTGTCAGAGATTTGGGATGCATGGCTAGGCTTAAACAGGCCCTTGTGGTCATTAGCCTAGTAAGCACCTATGAACCTATGAACCCATAAAAAATGCTATTTTTCTCTCCATCTCTCTCTCTCTCTCTCTCTCTCTCTCTCTCTGCCCCTCCTTTCTGCTTCAGTAAGTTTTCACAGTATATGAAGTAAGAGTTTCTTTGCAGTGTGATGAGATAATGCTCACATGTGTAGACTGACTTTTGCATACTTTCAAGGGTTCTAATCCAGGCATTAGCAGTCTGTTTTTAGTACACAATTGTATATGTAGCTGTTGCCTACATATTCAAATGAGCAACCATTAACCTACTTCTTTCAGAAGCTCCTTGGTTCCTACTTCCCTCTACCCCTGTCTATGTATCTTCTCCCTTCTGTGTCATTAGACTTCCACTTCTGCATTTGCAGAATGTCTGGCACCAAGCACCACCTACACCTCAGGCTAAATGGAAGTACACAGCATATGGCAGCATCTTGTGAGTTTTTTACTTTGGCAGCATTACTTTGGTGCACTTCTCACTACTGTCCATATTTAAATATAGTCAGACTAATCTTCTGTTGAAAAGAGATGAATGTACAGTATACAGCTGACATGAAGATAATGAAGAGTAATACAGAAATTCTCCTTTTCTGCAATCTTTTGTCATATTTAAAATTTGAGAAGCAGGAGTTCCTGTGTGGTGTGGGCATATAATACTGTAGATTGTTTTCTGGGGATTGAATCTAGATGTATGCCAGTGTGTTTCTGAATGTTTTGTATGACTTCTGTAGGTGTAAGAGTTGGCTATGCATTTTCTTAACAAAGCATTTTCCTGCTGCTGTATTAATGTTCTTACTCCTTATTCTAAACACTGTCTGGTACAGGTCACGCCTGAATAATTATGATGATACAACAAACAGTAACACAACGCAAATATGTACAGAAATGAACATAAGGTAAGGTCTTACTATGTCTGTATGTGTATTCCTGTCACCATCTGTCCACCTCTGCACACCCTCACCCCTTGTGTGTCATCCAATAAAGCTCCTTGACTATGATAGGTTTCCATAAGCCATGTTTCCATCAGCAATAATATGCTTAGTCCTTCATGTGTTTCAGAATATGCCTATATCATACGTATCAGTACTGAAGGACTACAACTGTCATGACAAATGTGCAAATCATGACATATGAAACATGACCATGACACATATCTGCTCAGTATTCTATCAGATTCAGATGTAGTGCTATGTGTATAATGCTACTTTATGTGAAGGTCAGCATACGGGTACCATAGGGTGACACAGCACATTTGATGTTCACACACTGCTTAACTGTCACTAGAATCTCCCCACCACACACATACAAGTTCACAAGAAGTATGATTCTTAAGGGGAGACTCTAATGACAGGTAAGCAATGACTCAACATCAAACATGCTATGTTCACTTCTGTTCTGGAAAAAAAATAACTTTGGATACAGCTCCCTCTCTACTTTATCCCATAACAATCAGACTTCTGCTGTGGTGCTTGCAGCTAATACTGTGTTTTCTAGATTCTATGATTAGACAGGTAGGAGTTTCACTTCACACAATTGTGAGCTTTTGCATGTGTGGGATGGGTTCTAGTGTCAGATAAGTAATGCTTCAACATCAAATGTGCTTTGTTCACTTTCACTCCAGAAACTATATTTAATGCTGGACACAGCTCCTGCTGGCTGCACATTATCCACTTTTAACACAAGCATCCTCTCTGCAACACAGTAATGAGGTCATCATGTTAAAAGTGCACTTTCTCCCATTAAGAGTCAAACTATTCTGTTCCACTTGTGGCTAACAGTGCACTTTATAGAGTCTGTAATTAGATATGTAGGAGGTTCAGATCTCACAGTAGTGAACTGCTGTGTATTTTTTTCTATGTCAGGTATGTACAGCTTGCTTAACAAACATACTTTATCAATTTTCAAGCAGGGGAGTATTTTAATATGGGACAGGATGCCACCATACTCTTATCCACTTTTACCATAAATGTCTTCTCTGCATCATGTCATTTTGGATATTGGCTAAGATTCATACAGCGATAACAGAGTGTACAGAGCAAAAAAGCCAGGGAAGAAGCCATGCACAGGGTGTGGGTAATTCAAAGACACATATTGCAGGAAAGCACACTGTTAAACACTACACAATATAAAGCAATGCAAATGAGTGCATAATGATATGCAAATTAGAAAGCTCATGCAAAGTAGCAGCGTGGAATATAAAATTGCAAGATGTCAAAATGGAGGACTGATACAGAGATGTACAAAATGGCAGTGATTTGTATTTTATAGCCACCCATTTTTAACAGTGTGATTTACAGAGGACATTATTTGATTCATGCTAGGAACAGCATTAAAAACAACTCAACAGCATTTGCTGGTAGCCACCATCAGAACCAGTGCTGGCAAGGTCATACATTGTGGTTGTGTATGTCAACAAAGAAGATACAGTCTGTTGGTAGCTACCACCAGAGCAAGTGCTGGCAAGGTCACACATTGTGGTTGTGTATGGTTGTCTATGTCAACAAAGAAGAGAAGATACAGGCAGTGACTCAAATATCAATATATAATAGGTCACCAAGTAATTAATCATTTCAGAGTGGATAGTGATACACTGTAGGACCTAGAAAAATTGTTGAACTCCAAATGGATTTTAATGGTACAATCTGGATGCCCATTCCTGTGAATACAAAGGTATGTGTAGCATTTTAGCCACCCTATCTACAGGGACCTAACAGCAACCTACAGGAGGCAGATTTGGCAAACTATGCCTTGCATTGTCTCTCACCTGTAGAAACTGTCTTTCAAACAAAATATTATTTTCACACACATGAAAACACACACACACACACACACACACACACACACACACACACACACACACACACACACACACACACACACACACACACACACACACACACACACACACAGACACACACACACACAAAGCAAATGTTGATAGAATAGCAAATACTTAACCAGCACCTTGACATTATGCAATAACATGTGGAGGGGCTTATCCATTGTGCAAGACTGCATGTTTCCCAGAGGTCCTGAATATCATATATTGTATCCATGTTGCTGTTAATACCCTGCCTGGGTCAGATGCAAAAAGGTACATAAATAGCAAGGGCTGCAACTCCTTGATCTGCCAGTTTACATACAATGCCCAGGACATTAAATACAATGTGCTTGTGCAGTTCAACTGGCATGTTGCATGATTCACACAGTTGTCACACATCTGAAATATGTCAACAGTTTCTATGAAGGGGACTTCCAAAAGGGTCAACTAATTGGTGGGTGCACATACATAGCAGACAGAATGAACTATAGAGACAGCTACCATGCAGGCTGTGAACAGGCCACATCTAATGTGTTATGTGTGTTACAGGCAATGCAGGATATGCCCTTAAACTATGAAAAGTAACTTCGACCTGCAACCTGCAAACTATGCAGAAAATGACATACAACATGGTCCATGCCAAAGTACCTATGTGTGGACTTCTCACAGTAGATTTCATGGCTTAGATAACTTTGGTGTGGTACTACAGTAAAGTCCTGAGATATGCAGAAAAATATCTGTAGTGTATTCCATACTACACAACATGGCCCTTTGAAAACAGGTGGTGCAGCTGGATAGTGCCATGGCAGGACATGATGTGTGTGACACAGCATCAGTAACAGAGTAAGGTAAAGATACAGCAGAAGACAACATGGCACCAGATATATAGTTGAGGCAGCAATGGGTGCAACATATTGCAACACTAGCAAAGCTGCAGCATCTGTTCCACAACTATGTGACTGGACACATCAAATACAGAATAACATAATTCATGCTACTATGCAGGTCAGTGTATAGTCTGGTCATACTGTGCATCAGATAGCATACCTGTGGTGATATTTCTGACATTCATGGGGGTTGAATCCAATCACTGACAACCAGTGTACAATCTGGGCTTGTGAGGGACAGGTACTATAGTGCTTCAATATCTAGATCCACTCCACTGCCTCAAATTGGTCTGCTGTCCACTGGATGGATGGTCTAATGAGTTACATTACTAGTTCTTAACAGTTTAACACAAAAAAATTACACGTAATACATTTTTAACATTAAAAAATTACACATAAAATACACATTTGATCCAATAACAAATTCATCAAATGCAACCTGGTCCCAAAATGATAAATGGAATATACATTACTGCCATGAGTATGGCTTAGAAGATCCACACCCAGACTAGGGATACACACTGACAACTTACAGATTTGGATGTCTGGCAGCACCCCATGCCCCTTTCTCACCACACTAACTGCAAACCACAGTGCCTTCTAGTGTTCTTCACCTATGGTAACTGCCTATGAAACAAATTATTATGCTCACACACACACATGCACACACACACACACACACACACACACACACACACACACACACACACACACACACACACACACACACACACACACACAAACACACACACACTGAATGCTGGTAGAATTATTTAATTCCTCACAGCTTTCATTCTGGCAAGGTAGTACTACCACTGTCATAGCGTATTGGGCTAGAGACCCACCAGCTACTGTGCAGCTCTTGAATGATAGCAAAATAATAGCAAACACAAATCGTAATTCACTAAGTGATCCGGCCAATTAGAGGCAGATACCACTGCTTGACAGCTTAGATTGCTAAACATTACCCTCTCAAAAGGCAAAAAAGAATACATAAATAATTAAATACCAGCCACAAGATTTTAAAAGTGAATAAATAATGATTATACTTAGACAATGAAATGAGTCAATGTAATGTTGATACATATATTCACAGGCAATATTTTGCACAAAGAATAAAAAATAAACATCAGTTGTATAGACAGAATATCTAAGAAAAATCTAATTTTGGTTGATAAATGTTCTAGCTGTCACTACCTGAAAGGATGCTAAACCCTTAACTATATTACTTGTTAAAATATTGCACTAAGCAGTATGCAGACATCACATACATGGATGTGGACACCAAGATTTCTCAAGCAAGACTGATTGACTTCGGACTAGTTTCAGCATTAAATATTTACTGCAGCTTATATTTTGTTTTCCAGTTACAAAGGTAATTATATCAGTTCTTTCTCACATGATTAAATAAATATTAATTAACACTAATGAGGATTTCACATATATTTGTTAAATTCCTGCATAATTAATTGTTTGCATCTGGCCCCTTTCACTTTACTGAGCTAAAGGTTCTTTGGTCCAGTTTTATTATTTCCACTGACATTTCTATAACTTCTTTTCTGTGAAACTGCATTTCTTTCCAGCAGAAAGTAGTTACAGACAACAATTAATCAGAAGAACCTCTTAAGAATTAGTGCATTTTTCAGCAAAATGAGGTTGCAATTTCTCTGCGTATTTTTCTTTTATATAACAGAGCAGATACAAGTAACAAAATAATGTGACTGTATACTTTTATGTGCATTAAGTTGGTGTACTTCAGGAATCTGTACCTTCTATTTTAGAGCTTCAGTCTGTTTGCCATAAAATATTAACAGTTTTAAAACTCTTACATTACAAACACCTTTCAGATTATTTTCTGCACCCAGGCAGAACACTTGTTTTATTTTTTGATGAATGTTGAATGTGTGGAATGGCATGCTATAAGTGAGACTTTTTTAGACTTTCTTTAAGAGGGTTGATAATTTATATCAAGCCAAGTGCTTGCATGCCTGAACAGTTGATGATTTTATTTTTTAATTTTTTTACTGGGGCGCAGTATTTTGCAGAAATGAAACTTTGTTGTTATTACTTGAAGTGGGTACAGCAAAATAATTTAGAAATAAGGTCTCATGTCAGCAAATTTAACAATATGAGCTACATTCACTCAGCTTTGTTTGAAAAAGGATTTGAAGAGCCTGTGATGATCCTCTCTCTGGGCCAGTAATCAAGGAGCATCAGACCTCACAACTGACACTGGAGAAGGACGTTCACTTGGAATACAAATGGATACACTTAGTATTTTCAAATGCAGACCTCTCTGCATCAAGTATAATTTCCCTTAAGAGCACACAGGGAACACACTCGGCCTGGTGTCTGGATTTCTCTATATCTGTCTCCCTCCAGGTCCCCAATAAGACTGCCCACTGGTACAGCTGTAGGGTTAGGTCCTCAGCCGAGTGTCCAAGCCAAGTCCTCGAGCAACCTCTTTGTGAACCCAGTGCTCCATCTCCTTGCTCAAAGTAGCTGACACACACAAACACACACACACACACACACACACACACACACACACACACACACACACACACACACACACACACACACACACACACACACACACACACACACACACACACACACACACACACACACACACACACACACACACACACACACACACACATACACACTGGTAGATTTGATTTTTCACACACACTCCTGGGAAAGGGTGACACAGATTTACCTACTTTGCCCCCTTCTGCCCAGAGTATAAGGTAGTTATTACTGCCATCAGACACTCCAGAATCAGCTTCCCTAAGGCCTTTAACAAAGGGTGTCCAATTATCCTATGCAATATTAATACTAATACAAATGGTAGTAGTTGACCAAGACAGCTCGGCATTCTGGAGTGGCCCACACAGTGTCACCAAATAAATATAAGCACTCTCAAAGATTAAATACTATCTAAAAGGACCAGCCACAATCAATGTTTTAAATAATAAAAGAGCATGAAAATACTGAATACATATTTACAGTAACCCACATGGTTCAGATCACAGGAAATATTGAAAATAACATTGATGGACAGACTCAGACAAATAAAGAAAACAGTATCTAAACTAAGCTTCACTATATTTTTTGACTGAATTTTGCAGAATTACTATCCCCTACTTATTTAATAGAGCAAGGCAGATAATGTGGTGAATGGTTCTTTTTGCTGTCAGATCCAAGACAGAATATTCAATGCTCAGAGATTACTCCCTGTAATATCTAAAACATAATTTCCAAAGTAGCTGGCAGAACAACCCCATCTGGCCATCTGACTCTAGGTTCTTACAGTATCCCCCCTTTGAAACTGAGACATGAATTTAGCATAGATAGCCACAATACACACCTAAATGTTTATGGCAGTGCCCTGGAGCCATAAAACAATGACAGTACTTCCCTTCTTCTTTACAGAGGCTATTAAACAATGGCTTCTTCCAGAACTAACATCTCTGGTCCTATTCATCACTGTGGGATGTCATTTTAATGGTTTAAAGTAAGCTAGCTGGTTAACCTCTGATCTTCCAGGTTCCTTTGCTAAAATATATACATACAGTTCTAATACATTTATAACATAAACATCTGTACACGTCAGTCTGGTATTTAAATGCCATATAGTTCTAATTGATTTGTAACGTAAGCATCTGTTCACACCAGTTTGATATTGAAATGCCATACAGTTGCAATACATTTGTAACACAAGCGTCTTGTATGCATAAGTATGATAGTCAAAGGATATCATTCTTTACAAAACTCCAGCTATCTATGCTGGCACTAGTCCATATCATCAAAGAGACTACTTAATTTTTCATAGTTTCTTGCATCAGTATTCAAGCCTGAAAGCTACTGAGGAATACTGATTCATTAAAGGTGATGTTATGCATGTCATTCCCCATCCAGGTATAAAGTCTGATCTTTAAGGAGGAAATAGTAGGTGATAGTCTAATATCAACAGGTAGTTTATTGTAAATCTGGGAAATGACAATCATCAATTATTTGTTCTGCATATCCTTATAGCAACATGGTATATTGAAGTTTATGTTATTATGTCTGTGAGATTTTAGGTTAGTAGATAAAGAAATGTTGGAAAAAGATTAGAGAAACTCATTTATATAAATGTTATGTGCAGTTATTGTTTTTCACCTCATGTAATGGTAGTGGATGTGATGCCCCTGCACTGGCCCAGTAATCATGGAGCCTCAATCCTCACCACAGTCAACAGTGAGGGACATACACAATGGGAGGATTACAAGTACACACAGTAAAGTGCAATTTCCCTTAAGAGCACACAGAAATCACAGTCAGTCTGGGTTTGGTTTCTCCTTCTCACTCCAGATCCCCAATAAGACTCCCTACTGGCACAGCTATAGGGTTAAGATCTCAGCCGAGTGGCCAGGCTAAGACCTCCAGCATGCTCTCTGTCCAACCAGTGCTTCGTGTCCCTGCACAAGTAGCTGACACACACATACTTTGAGATTTGATTGATATACAAACAAATACACACACCTGAAAAACACTGGCAGAGGTTTACTAGCTATGCCCCCTTCTGTGCAGACTATAAGGTAGTACCAGCTGCCAGCATCCACCCTTACTTATCAGCTACTATAAAGCCCTTACAAAGGGTGTCTGATCCTACTGTGTAATGTTACTACTAACCCAAATGGTAGTCTAACCAAGCAAGGCTATTTTAGGAGTGACCTGTACAGTGTCACCAAATACATATACAAGTACTCTAAGAGCTTAAATATGTCTCAAAAATATCAGCCACAAAGATAGGTTTAAATATATTTAATAATACATAATAAAAGAACATGGCAATACTCAGAAAACAAACACAGTTACTTCAGAGTTCAAAATCACAGCAAATATTTCAAAACAACATTGCAGGACAGTCTCAAATAAATACAGAAAACATCTAACTAATCTTTACTATATTCCTATATATATATATATATATATATATATATATATATATATATATATATATCTATGAGCAATACTATGCCCTAAGTCTTACTTACAGACAACACAAAGGCAGAAGTGCTGAGTGGATGTTTCTAGGTCCAAGACATGATACAAAATGCCCAGTCTCTCTCTGAGAGAGTTCTTAAATAATAATAAACATTACTGCTGGATTAGCTTGAATTACATCAATCTTTGTTACCTGACGTCAGTTCCCAGGCTAAACAGATACTAACAGAATTTGAACATCTCCGTGTGAGAAGTACATATCTCACAGAAGCTTTCAAAACATGGAATTCATAAAACAATAAAACGCTTTTACATTTGAAACTTAGTAATTATTTCTGTTTCAAGACAATACAAAAACTTCTAGCTGTAGACATTGTGTCTGCTATTGAACTGAAGCTCACAGATAACACAATTGTAAAACACTTTAATTTCAACTTATTTTCTTGAAGTTTTGCAAATTAACTCTGTATATTCCAGCTTCTAATATTAAAACATACATTTGCAGAGGTATATAGTTTATATACATTTCTGTTCTTTTCCAGTAGGGTACACTGTGGACGCATTCTTGAAGCTCAGTACTGTACAAACTCTGTTCAACACACAATTCTGCACCAGTAGTTTAATATACACATAACATATAGTTCTCTTACATTTGTAAGACAAGCATATGAATCATGTTGATATTCACAAATGACATATGATTATTTACAGAATTCCAGCTAGCTGGGCTGGCAGCATTTTGGTTTGTCACAGTGGATGGAAAATAATTTATTTTCCTTATTTTGAATTTGTTAACCAGGGGCAGCCGTGGTGGTACAGCTTTTAGCCTTGCCACCTCACAGCAAAAGGTTCTCCGGTTCAATCCTCGGCTGGGGTGCCTCGTGCGCGGAGTCTGCATTGTTTCCCTGTGGTCGCATGGGTTTCCTCCAGGTGCTCTGGTTTCCTCCCACATCCCACAGACATGCTGTAGATGGATTGGACACTCTAAATTGGCCCTAGGCATGAGTGCATGCATGTGTGTGCCTTCTGTGGAAGGTTGGGCGCTGGGCTGGCAACTCAACACTGTAAAACTTCACTGGCAATCATGAGAGGATAGGTGATCTGCTGTGGCGACTTCTAACCGGGAAAAGCCAAAAGAAGAAGAAGAAAAATTTGTTAACCAGGGCAGAGTACTGAACCCACTGGGTCCATCTCAGTCTCAACCGCAAGGATAACACAATAGATACACAGGATTATATACAGATGAAATAACAAAACTGCAACATATACATATATTATATACAAAATGAGTATCAGAGGCAGCTTTAATGAGCAAAGGCAATACATAAATGATATTATATACAGAGTGACTGAAAAAAACAGTATATACATGCATCATATATATAGAGTGGCATCAGAGCTGGCATGTTGAAAGAATCACAATCAAAAATAGAGACAAGGTATGTAGACAGAAGAAGTAAATGAAGTGGTTAAGGTATGTGAGGTCCCCATACTGGGCCAGTAGTCAAGGAGCCTGAATCCCTATCACTGTCACTAGAAAGGGATGTGCACTTGGAATACAAATGGATACACTCAGTATTTCCAGATGAGGACCTGTCTGCATCAAGCACTATTTCTCTTAAGACCACACAGGGCATAAACTCAACCCAGGGTCTGGGTGTCTCTATCTACCTCTTCCCAGGTCCCCAAGAAGGCTCCCCATTGACACTGTGAAACCAGTGCTTCATGTCCCTGCTCTAAGTAGCTGACACACACACTCTTTGAGATTTAATTTTTAACCACAGACACACACACACATACTTGGGAAAGGCCGGCACACGATTACCCACTCTAGCAACTTTGCCCAGACTATAAGGTGGATTCACTGCCATCAATCAGTTATTCTAAGGCTCTTAAAGGGTATCCAATTATGCTGAGTGAAGCTAATATTAATACAAATGGTAATGTTGACCAAACATCAAGGCTTTCAGAAGTGGCCAGAGTTATCACCAAATAAATATATGCAAACACTGTCAAAGCTTAATATTTTCTGAAAAAGACCAGCCACAATAAAAGTATAACTATATTTAATAATAAATAATAAAAGAACAAGAGAATACTAAACATATATTTATGGTAAATAAACCACAGAGTTCAAATCACAGGAAATGTTGAAAATAACACTGATGGCAGTGCCTGGGACTTATCCTTTTTTACCGAGCTAATGCACAAAGGCTTCTTCTAGACCCACCATCTCCAGTCCTATTCAGCACTGTGGAGTGCCATTTTAATTGTTGAACAGCTCATTTACAGTTCCCTTATTTTTCTTAAAGTAACCTAGCTGGTTAACCTCTGGTGTCTCAGTATTCTATATTAAAACACATAGGTTCATAGGTTCATAGGTTCATACTAGGCTATCTGCCCTAGGGCATTTATAAGCCTAGCCAGAGTGTGTTTGGCTTTTGCCACCCATTTTAAATTAATTTTGCTATGCCCTTTTTCGAGGTTAGTATACTGTGCCTCTGTCTAACAGTGACACAGAAGTGATACCCAGGGTAAACCTACGATCTCCCATCCACTCATCAAGATTCCTCTTGAAGAGCGTCAATGAGGGACTCTGCCTAACCTGGACTGGGATTTTATTCCAGAGTAAAGGGAGCCTCTGGGTTATGAATCTGTCCCTCCAGCATGTCCTATTTATTTCAGTGCTGAGGTTCAAGTCTCTCGAGTGCATGGCTCAATGGGATTTGGATTTTCTGAGGTGCAGCATGTCCATTAATTCCGGGTTGGACATGGCTTTATACATCAGGCACAGATCGCCTCTGAGCAGGCGGTATGCCACTGAGTAGAGCTGGAGTTTCTTTAACCGGGCAGCATATGTCATCTGTTTGAGCCCTTTGATCCTCTTGGTGAGGTACTTTTGGGGTCTTTCCAGTTGCTGCATGTGTCTGGTAAGGTACATCCCAAAAGGGGCATTGTACTCAATTATGGGCCTGATGAGGGATGAGTAAACCGGCATGATGACCTCCCCTGATCTAGATGTGAATCTCTTCATGATTAGGTGGGCTATATAAAATGTTTTTCTAACCACTTTGGCCATGTGGTTGTCAAATGAGAGATTGCTATCAACTTGGGTCCCCAGGTCCCTAATTACTTCTTCTGTACTTAATGGATTACCACCTATGTGGTAATTTGTGGGCACTTTGTTTTTGCCAAAGGGGATGACTATACACGTTTTGGCATTTAGCTTGAGGCCATGGCTCTGGCACCAGTTGTCTGTTTCTATGAGGCCCTTTTGGAGGATGCTTGTGTCAGCTGGAGAGTCGATTATGGTGACCAGTTTGCAGTCATCTGCGAACTTGGTCAGCCACAGTCCTTCCATGTTGGCCTGTACCTCTGAGAAATATATACCGAACAAGAGAGATCCCAGGACTGAGCCTTGTGGGACACCACTTGTAACTGGTTTGGAGTCTGACATGGCTCCAGCAATTCTAACCATGTGGGTTCTGTCCTTGAGCCAGTTTGCAACCCATCTAGTGACATAGGGGTTTATATTTAATCTGGTGAGCTTATCTATAATGCCCGAGTGAGGTATTGTATTGAAGGCTTTTGCGAGGTCCAGGTAGGGTGTGTGGACCACCTTCCTCTCGTCAATGGCCTTGGTGACTGTTTCAAAGAAATCGACCAGGTTTAAGAGGCAGGATCTGCCCTTAACAAAGCTGAACATGAGGTCCATGATGATCCTTTCCATAGCTTTCCAGACCAAGCTAGTCAGGCTTATGGGGTGATAGTTTCCAGGATCCATTGAGGCACCACCTTTGTGGAGAGGGACCACTGTTGCTGTACGCCACTCTTTGGGTACATATCCTGTAGTAAGGCTGAGATTGAACAGTAGTTTTATGTTTGGGTTTAGCTCTTCTTGGGGTTCATGTAGGACGCAGCCCGGGACACTGTCTGGTCCCATTGATGCTGTGTTTTTTGCTTTGGAGAGGGCGGCTCTTACCTGAGCATCTGAGATGTCAGGGGGGCAGCACTCTGCTGGGATAGATATTTGCCCTTTTGGTGGGGGGGGGAGTTTGCGCTGAACCTGTCAGCTAGCATGTTGGCAATGTCTGTGGGTTCGGTGTATTTTTTGTCATTTTGGACTAATTCTGAGCATATCTGGGAATTCCCACCCAGGTTACTAACATAACTAAAGAAAGCCTTGTGATTATCCTTAGTGTCCTGTGCAATCTTTCTCTCAAAGCTGGCCTTAGACGATTTTATGAGTGCCCGTAGTTTTTTGCTAATACTGATCAGAGATGCCTTTCCTTTTTGGGATTTTGCTCTATCATGTAGTAGCTTCCACCTTCTATTGTATAGTTTGTGTATGGCTGGGGTCCACCAGACAGGACATCTGTCTTTGGAGGATTGGGTCTTGGTTTTATTTGGGATTGCATGATCCATGCATTCCTGAAGGTGTTCATAGAATGCATTTATAAAGGATTCTGCGGTCTGGGCCGTATTTTCCACAGGCCCGGGGGCTTTGAAGGATTCCACCTCAGTTTTGAGGAGTGTGAAATTTGCTTTAGAGAAGTTTTTCACTGTGATTTTCTGGGCAGGGGGTGGGGTCGGGATGTGAATATCCAGTGAGATTAGTTTATGGTCTGATCTTACCAGTGAGGGATACACTTCTGGTCTGGAGCATAAAGTTCCCATGTTGGTGATGATCAGGTCCAGTATGTTTTCCCCTCTTGTGGGAGTGGTAACAAGTTGTTCCATAGCATTTGAGTTTATAAATTCTAGGAACCTTTGGGCTAGGGTGTTGGAGCTAGAGTAATGCTCCCAGTCTATGTTTGGGTCGTTGAAGTCGCCCAATATAATGGTGTTTGGAGAGACCTTCATATTTTCCAGTGTTCTCAGGAAGGCCAAGTGAGGTTCCTGGGTTTGGGAGGGTGGTCTGTAGCAGGCTATAAACTGGAAGGCAGTTTTGCCCACTGTTAGTTGCACATAGATAGTCTCTGATGCTTCGTGCTGTGCCACCAACCTGGAGGTGTGGGTATCTTTGAATATTGATACTCCCCCTCCTTTTGTGGTTCGGTCCAAGTTTTGGGGCCGAAAAGCATGGTATGAGGTATAACCTGGTAGTGCTGGGGTGCTCTTGGGAGCCTTGAACCAGGTTTCTGTTACTGCACAGATATCGATGTTCTCCATGCTAAGGAGAGTTTCGAGTGCATGCATCTTGAGGTTTAGACTTCTGGCATTGAGTAGCATTACTCTTAGTTTCTTATCCCTTGTGATACCTATGGAGGTGGGTTTGTCTTTTGAGCCTTGCCTAAAAAAGGCACTATGGGGTAGCAAGAGCCTTTGCAAATATCCGAATGCCCAGGGGTGACAGGGCAAGCTGTTGCTAGCGAAGCATCGTGGCTTGTCTAGCATGTCATCCCAGGCTGACAGGCATTGGATCCCCTTTGAATGACACCAATACTTAAGCCAATTGTTGAAATTGATCATCCTGTCTTCATATTGTGGCATCATTCTTGGTGAGGGTAAGATGCTACTCAAGGTCAGGGTCATACCGGCCTGGGCTACATGCTCAGAGAGCTCCTCTATGTCTCTTTTCATGTAGTCCAGGGAGGTACGTCTCAGGTCATTCACACCAGCATGGACAATGACTGAGTCATATTTGTACTTGCCTTGGAGTGACCTGAATGCTTGAGTTATGTGGCGGATCCTAGCGCCCGACAGGCAGCTCACCATGACCTTCTCCTTGTTCAGCCTGGTGAGCGGGACGTCAGTGTGCCTGACGATGGAGTCACCTATTACAAGTGTATCAGGTGTGTTGTTTAGCCTTAAGGGCTGTGACTGTTCGGCTCACTGGCTTTGTGAGCTATGTGTTGCAGGTGTTTTGTTTTGGGGTAGCGGTTGCTTGGGTGTCTGCTTTGGAGGTCTCTGCTGCTTAGGCAGATTTTTATTTAGAGCCTCCGAGTATGTTTTTGTGTGTTTATGTGTTTGGTTTGCTGTCGTGGTAGGTCTATGTGAGACTGGAATTGTAGTGAATGTGGTTTCCTTCTCCTCCTGACTGGTTACGCCAGTACTGAGTTGAGAGAGCTTAGCCTCCAGTTTGGCTATATGGTTGCATCTCTCACTTGTGTTAGAATTTGTTGGGAGGAGGAGAGGGTTGTCTGTGTACATGAGGCAGTTGTAACATTGCCTCAAGATTCCCAGATTCACCAGCTGGACTGGAGAGGAGATTGACAACTGATCTTTGGACATGCTAGAATAGTATTGGGAATTCCTTTATAATTGAAAAAAAGAGCCAATGGGGAACAAGGTACTCAAGGGGAGTTTGTGAGGGTGTAGTGCTTTTAATTTTTTTAGTGCTGACTTATATAATTGCTTTAGTGAGCAAGTGCCAGGTAACTTAAATGCAATGTGTTACAGGTAACTTAAATGCAAAAATGACAAACAGTAACTTTCTTTCAAGTGAAACAAGGAAATAAGTACAGTAAGCAATGCAGATATCACTAGGCATCCACATAAGCACTGAAAAGCCGCGTTTTAGGTGGAATTAGCTTTTTAGGGAAATAACAAGCAAACAAACAACAATTGCAGTAATACATTTGCATTTCTTTTCATTCCAGTAGGGTGCACTGTTGACACATTTTAACACAAGCAAACCTCACAAATACAGTTTCAGCACACGCATCAGTACAAATCAGTTTGATATACAAATGACATATAATTATTTACAAAATTCCAGCTAGCTGTGCTGGCACATGTCATACTTCCACTGCCCTACTTCTCCTGCCATGGCTGTCAGTACCTGCTATCGTCACACCTTTCCACCCCTTTGAAGACACAAGCTAGTTTTTCAAGTCACCCTTGAGAAACGTGGCTTAAGAGATATAAGCCTGTCTGGGAATATGTTACCCCATTCCCTGTCTTGAGATAGTCCATCTGCATTGGCATTGTTGACCCCACTATGGTGTTGTACTGACATATCATATGCCTGCAATCCTAAGCTCCACCTTAGGAACTTGGCATTTTGCTGGCTGGCTCTTTGTTTCCTTCCATACAGATAAGGTTGAAGTTTGTGCAGTGCCCATACTATGGCTAGGCATTCCTTTTCTACAGCTGCATAACATTCCTCCCTGGTTGGAGTCTATGGCTGAGATATACCACTGGGTGCTCTTCTTTCTCTGAGAAAACCTGGTGTCAGGCCTCATAACATCCATGGGCAGGCATTAATTACACATTAACACACACCCTGTTGGGCATTATTACTTGCATAATACATAATGATAGACAGGAGTTTATGGTATATTGAGGAATAGCATGATGCCAGCATCTATGACAAATGCTACTGTTGCTGCACTGTTAAAAGGAAAATTAAACAGCAAAGAGTAAATCATTTTAGATCCAGGTCATTGCATAATGTTGATGCAAATGTTTTTGTTAGGGTCTTAACTCTGAGATAGGAAAGAGTATTATCGAAAGTGATAGGAACAGAATAAGTTGTCATTATGAAAATTATGTCATCCAGTGATCACTGAAGACTTATGACTGATTTAATGGAATGGGTAGACATGGAAAGTGGAGGTAACTCAATCAGTGTCTTACAAAACACATCAGATACAGTGAATTGGCCTTTTATTTTAAAAATGATCCAGCACGTTGTAGAAGGGAAATGGGTAAAGAGACTTCAGACATTGTACTCTTCTCTCAGTGCTTTGATTATGACAAATGAGGAGTTGTCAGAGAATATGATACTATTACGAGGAGAAAGACAGGGCTGCCCTTTATCACCGTGTTTTAATTGTGAGAGAGGAATTCGCACAAAAGAAAAGAAGATTGTTGAAGGAAAGGATAATTTTGAGTTGTAGTATACAGCTTTTCATAGATGAGTGCATGTTCCTGTTACAGGACGTGGAACATGTGTTACCTGAAATATTAAAACTGTTTAAAACTTTTGGAGTGGAGTTGGTCTTGAAATTATGCTTTAAAAAGTCAGTGATTATCAAAATGGGGAAGGTGGAAGGAAAAGCTACATTTGCCAAAGTCAGATGGAGGGGATAAGTATTTGGGATTGAGGGCAAAATAGTAAAGGAGATTGTAAAGCAGAATGAAAAGGTGCTGGAAGTTAGAGTAAGAGAGTTAGTTATTAAATAGATGGTTGAATGTAACAGACTCATTAGGAGAGAGATTATAGATAAGGATTATGATTTTGCCTTTGGTAATTAATGTGTATATATATATATATATATATATATACACACACACACACACATACGGCTCCACTTGAAAACACTGAAATTTTAAACCATCGAAATTCATATGGTCGAGACCATATCATCGAGTGTTTAGAACATCGATGTTGTCAAGGGGAAGAAAAAGGTAAGTAAAAAAGGGAAAAAGCTAGTGTTTCTGCAAGGCAGCAAGGTGCCCTGCACACTGTGTCTGTGAATGTGCCATCTCTGTGATGGCACTGCAGACAGGGTACGGGAAATCTCCCGTTTAGCGCTTCTGCATATAGCGTTAAAGCGAAGATTTCCCTTTACCCCACTGTAGTGCGATCTCAGAGTTGGTATATTAAAGTTGGGGGGGGGTGAGGAATACAGGGGTGTGAAGCCCCCCTGCATAAAATAGTTTTTAGAGGTTTTTTTTTCTTTTTTTGACGTTCCCTTTGAGTCTCCAATGGTTTGAAACTCGATGTTCTGGTCTCGATGATCAGAATTTCAATGTTTCAAGCTTTTGGTGATTCAAAGTGGAGCTATATATATATATATATATATATATATATATATATATATATATATATATATATATATATATAGATAGAGATATAGATATATTTTGATACTTACATGTATGCCTTCAATTTGAAATTTTAAATAGGGTACAGTGAATAGGTGATAGGTTCGTGTGGAATGGAAGAATTGGAGAGTATGGAGAGATGGGAAATAAGATTAAGAAGGAGAGAGAGATTACAGACAAGAAAAGGAGAAAGAAGATGGGGAATGATGGACTCAAACAATATATCACAACTATAAGTCTAGCACAATGTAGAACAGGTCTTCAAAATCCAAAATGGCTGAGATAGGACAAGGAAGTATGTACAAAAAAAAATACTAAAACCATGGAAGTGTTGAGAAGGGGACAGAGAGAGAGCATTATATAAATGTTGTGGATTGTCAAAAACAAATAGAAAACATGGCAGGAAAATGATTAGATGACTTATGGAATAGTGTATTATGGAACACGAGTTAGAAGAATGCTGAATAAAGGTATTTAGGACTGTATCGGATTTAGTAGAAGGAAGTGAGTAGAAATTTGTAGAATTGAAAGAGAAATTCAGGGTGAAGAGATGGTGGTTGGTTGCTGTATATGGCAGTCAGAAAAAGAGATAAAGTGATAAGGGAGTGAGAGTAGCAGTTGGGAAAACAGAGAAATGTTGGAGTGATATGGGGAAGAAGAAGAAAGTAGATTGCAATCAAAATGAAGATGGAGGTGGATAGTAATGATCTATAGAGGTATAGAAAGGAATGGAAGAGATAAATATTTTTAGGCAGAGATATGTGGGAGAAGATCTGGAGTCAAGGAGAGAATGCATTTGAGATGGACTGTGGCAAAAGGTGCATCAGTAAGTGGCAAGTCCAGTATATGTTATTTAACTGATAACTATATACAGGTAGTACAGGACACCTGATATGATAAAGAAAGAAGTTTGGGGGAGAAAAGAAAATGCTGGTGATATGGGAAAGAGGAGTTAGACAATACATATATATATATATATATATATATATATATATATATATATATATATATATATATATGTCGTGGGACTACAAAGAAGAAAGGGGATTGTGGAAGAATATGGGTAAATGGCATAAGGAAATGAGAAAATTCCATGGAAAAGTTATTTCTTCTATGTCTTTGGGGTGCAAAAGAATGCAGCTTAGTGGGCAGTGGAGGAGTGAACCGAGTTGTGGTTTATGTCAATGTGTGATAAAAGAGTAATTGATAATGAGTGGAAATGGTTTGAAATCTGAAAATACATAGAGGAAGATATTTATGTGAGGATGAGGAAAACTATGAGATTTCTAGGATGGAGCAAAGACAGAAAGAAAGATAGTCAGAAGAGAAGCAGTAGAGAAGCGATGACTGAAGATAAAAGTGTGAAGACATTCAATTCATAACTTGAAGAGTGTGAATGGTTTCAGGATGAGGAATGCATGGGGCACCAGAATTCTTGGAATGGGGATTTTATCTAAGGCATGGAAAGAAAGAAGTTAGTTTTTGTAGGGGAAGCAATAGGGGCATCAAGCTGTGTCTTCTGCAAAGAAATTGATATCTAAATTAATGAGTGGGGAGAACATTCCTTTATTTATTTTGATTTTAAATTACTAAGATCACAAACTGAGAAATATGCCTGTGATATATACCTTTACTAGGTTCAATCCATTTTTCTTCATTATAGGTTTGTGATAAAAGGTATTGCATATTCTTGGTAGATAAAGATGTGAGTGATGAATTTTGCTGTTATATAAAGTATATGGGAGAAGTTTCTAATAGTGCAAATTTTGATCTATTTCTTTTGTAAGTAACTGTATTTTTATTTGTACTGAGGTTTAAAACTGAAGTTCATATAAACTTCTATGAAAAAAATAGACAAGTAATTTACTTGTCTTTCAGATTTTCCTTCAGACTGAAGATTTAAATGACAGCAAAGCTAGAGGTGATGATCTTTCTTAAATCTGATGCAAATAGTATGAAATATGCATGTGATTATGAGATTACCTTTTAAATAACTCAGGAATAAAGTAGCTGAAACTCAAGCTGACAATGTAACTCAGAAACCCCGGCTGTGTAAAAGAATTCAGACTGGGTGAACATGAACATTACACAAAAAATTCACAGCAGCTATGCTGCCATTTATAAAACTAAGCAGAGAAACTGCTGTCTCAAAAGTAAATTTGATAGTACAATGAAAGATCTGTGACAGGAAAGGTCAACATGAGTTCACTCAATTGTATATCAGAGCTCATATGGAGAAAATCTGATTGCTCTAATAGCTTTCATTAGTTTTAACATGTACTCACTTAGCCAAACAGGTGAAACTGATTTGTGCCAGGTTTTAGAAGCCCAAGGGCTTAAAGCTAAATGGAGTTTTGTATGACAGGCCTAGGCATCTTCTGGTTCTTGTCCCAGGCTGAAATTGTGAGAAATTCAATTTGTGAGAGCACCCTTTTCAACTCTGAGGCCAGCCCTCCCAGCTGAATCAAAACCAGATGTACTGTACTTATCAAGTCTAAAGATAACAAATAGCATTTGAGATCCTGTCAGTGGAAGACCACCAGAGCAAGACTCAGAAACTAATTTTCTTTATGAAACTCTAGGATATTATATATTGCAAGAACAGAATTAGCCTGTCCTTTTATTTTTATTTTATTTATTATTATTTTTTTCTTGTTTTAATTGTGCTCTGTATCTTGGTGGTGTGCAATGGTCATTTGAGAGGGTTTATGTGAAACCTAAGCCGCTTTTCTGCCAAAGTAAAGCCTTTCAAGTGTGCCCGTGGCAGGGGATGGTTTGTTTTGGCAAGGAGAGCAGGTGTCTACCCAGTTCTGAGAACTGAATTGTCAGCAGTGACCTGTGGGCTTGGGTGGCCGACTTCACACTTTCACTTCCCCTGTCAGCTGATATACCTACCACCCACATGTAGAGAATTTCTACAAGTTCCAAAGCACTTGAAAGAGACTTGAACCCTTGAAGTGCTGAGGGCCTTATAAATGTAAGCATTTTGCTTTTAAACACAAAAGGCATTCATTCTTTCAAAACCACAGTTGTAACATTAGCTTCCTCTTTGTAATTAAAAATTATAAGCCTGTTAAAAGTGCCTTTTCCACAAGCCTTATAGTTCAACGATGGTATCTGAGGAACATGTATAATACATAAACATTTACTGGAAATATTTGAAAACTTTCTTCTGTTGACACTGTGAACCTAAGCAGATGGTATTAATTTAAAAATGGAATCAGATGGTAATTTCACCTTATTAAGTTAATCTGACAGTAAGAAGTCCTGCAGTAGAAAATGTTAGAAAATGTTTTGTTCTACTGGCCTACTATAGCGAATTAATACATAGCAAATTATTTTATTTCTGTTATTTGCAAACAACAAAGGTTTTAAATGCAACAAAATGGATTTCATAGCCATCACTGTCAATCAGATATTCCATAGTAAGAGCTAAGCAGACACTTAAGTTTGACAGCAAAGTAATTCTGTTCTAGTTGTTTAATCAGCCAATTCCTATCAAAGCAAGACACTAGGCATATTTTCCTATATATGTATTTTATTTAATGGAAGAGTGCTGCTAAGTTATAACTTGTTTTTACTATACCACCCTTAGTATTGAGAATCAGATTACTGACCTCTGTAGTTTGTGGTCTGTAAGCATAAACGATGACTTCTCAGTTACACATTGTGCTTTCATCATGTGTTAAATACAAATGTGCCTGTGTCATTCTCATGTGCCCTGGTTAGAAAAACCCTTTTCATTTAATGCTAAGTTTATGACCTTATTCAAGCATCAGAGGAGTCAGTGTGTATATCTCAATAAGTAAAAATTGCCTTATCTTTATTTCTTTTTTAATGGATTTATAGAAGCTCTTAATTTCCATAAACATTTTAAATATTTTCTTTTATTACATTATATAGCCTTAAAACAGCAGCAGTGAGCATTATGTATATAAACATATTTCTTGTCTAACCTAAGCAAGGAATATAAGGCTTGCAAGGAGCAATTATACAAGATGTGCCATGCAGTTTTGGCAGACTTTAATAACAAAATGTCGCCACATTCAAAAACGCCTTCTATTTGTCATGTCTTGAAGTCCTAAATTTTACAAAAAATTTAAGTAGGTTTAAATGCCAAGTTTATTGGCATAAAGGGATAAAGTTCTGACTATGATGTAGGTGATCCTAGTATGACTAGTGGTTTAGGTGCCTGATGCAGCTGGAGTAGGGAAGGAAGGAAGGAAGGAAGGAAGGAAGGAAGGAAGGAAGGAAGGAAGGAAGGAAGGAAGGACATGACTCTATTGGCTGACCACTCTTTCAGGGCAGGGAATAGGATGAATGTTCGGATCCTCATTCCTGTTGTAGAATCGCTGGGTGACACCAGAGCTCTAGTAAGAGCACTGGCTTCAAGGGGGGGACAGGGAAGTTTCATGGGGCTATATCACCCAAGAAAATGAGTAGCATGTCCTCACTGATGCCTATTGTAATCTAAACCATGAGGCTTGACATCTGCAAAGGGGGTTACAGCCTTAAAGCCATAAAACGCTCTGGGTTTGGATGGCTAATGTCTTCACTGTCTGCTGCTCAGCTCCTACTCTCACCTTAAGGAAGAATGAATTGGTTATATATGGCAAAGCGAGCGGAACATGATGGTCTTGAATCAGGAAGGAAAAAAAGAACAACAAACATAGTTAAGCAGGCTTTCACGATAAACATTTCTATTTACTTCCATACAGTTCTAACAAAGTTATGAGACTGTAGCATGTGTAGTGCACTGTTTCTGTCCCACAACTGAAGAATGTAGGCAGATTAAACCACTGAAGACCTGGTCTTTTTAAATAGGTTCCAGCAGATGTATGTATAAGTGTATTTCAGCGGTCCAGGTGTGCTTAAGAAGGAGAGAGAGAGAGACAGAGAAACAGAAATGTAACCATGCTGCCATACAGCTGCTATATGACAGCTATATATTGCCTCAGCAGCTGTCTGATGAATGCACTCTGTTGTTATTCTAGGTATAACTCTTTATATTTTGTGTTAAATATTAATTAGTTTAATGATCTGATAACATGTGAAAAGGCATTGTGAGATCTGACTTTTTCAGCATATAAGCCACAGTGAGGAAAAGACATCATATATTCACTTTGCCCATGCTTTATTGGAAAATTCCTGTCTTGCAGGTTTGATAACTGCACAGTGTATTTTTAAATGTACATTTTAATGTATTTCTTATATACTTTTCCTTGGATTACATCTGTGATGAGCCTTGGTTCTCTGTATCTTTCCTAAGTTATCCATCTTGATATATATATATCTGTGAGTGTGTGTGTGTGTGTGTGTGTGTGTGTGTGCATGTATGTATACGCAAATATGCTAATTACAATTATTTTCTATCATGCTCTATAGCTTTTTTATGTAAGCAAATCTTATTCCTTATATTCTTATAAGTAGCAAAGTTCTATAGACATCTAACAATATCATCAGCTGAGATGCTGTTCTTCCAGTTTTAGATGCATAAATACATCTGTCAGTATATTATTTGGAAAATCATAAGAAAAGACAGATAACCATATGAAATTGTATTAAATATATCCATTTAATGTCTCTTCTAAATGACAGCACCCTGCAAACAATTTATTCCATAGTGATATTTACATTCTTCCTCAACATTGCACTGAATTTCATATATTTATTTTTTTAAATCCTGTGTGCAGTTTATTGGGAACTGAAAGAGAAAATGAGCATATCCCTGTCATTAAATATGATTGAATATAGACAGGAAGGCAATTATTCCTGTACTTTCAATAATTTTAACAGGAAAAGCTATTAGGATAAATTTAAGAAAATGCAAAAATGTGTGTGTAAAACAATTAAACTTAAATGTCATGTGCTTTCAGTACCTGGGTAGGTGAACTGGTCCATTTAGAACCCTTTTGAGTCATATTCCAGGGACAAAGCAAGGACACACACACACACACACACACACACACACACACACACACACACGCACACACGCACACACGCACACACACACACACACACACACACACACACACACACACACACACACACACACACACACACACGTGCCCCCCACATCCCTACTTAAATATTCTAACTCCGAGGTCGCACTACACACAAACACACACAACACCACCACACAAGCTACATTCTGCTCGCACACACACATCACAGCAACAGAACCCGCTAACACACACTGCAGCCCCTACCCAAAACCCTTAAGACACACACAAACACTTAGCTGAATCCGTAACCACAGCGAAACCTCAGAAGCGCAAAATTCAAAACCTCCGGTATTCGAGGCTTTGAATTTCGTGCTTCTGGGCTTTCACTCTTTTCAGGATTCTACTTCATGTGCTCGAAATACAGAATTTAGATATTTCAGTATTTCTGAGCTTCTAAGGTGAATCCATATCTATATCATCATCATCTTTTTTCGGCTGTCACCACAGCGGATCATCTGTTTCCATTTCTTCCTGTCCTCTGCATCTTGTTCTGTAACACCAAGCGCCTGCATGTCCTCTCTCACCACATCCATAAACCTTATCTTAGGCCTTCCTCTTTTCCTGTTACCTAGTAGCTTCACCCTTAGCATCTTTTTCCCAATATACTCTGCTTCCCTTCTCAGCACATGTCCAAACCAACGTAATCTTGCCTCTCTGGCTTTGTCTCCAAACCTTCCAACCTGGGTTGACCCTCTAATATACTTATTCCTAATCCTGTCCACCCTCATCACACCCAGTGCAAATCTTAACATCTTTAACTCTGCCACATCCAGCTCTAACTCCTGCCTTTTTGTCAATGCCACTGACTCCAACCCATATAACATAGCTGGTCTCACTACCCTCTTGTAGACCTTCCCTTTCACTCTTACTGGTACTTGTCTGTCACAAATCACTCCTGACACTCTTTTCCACCCACTCCATCCTGCCTGTACTCTCTTCTTCACCTCTCTTCCACATTCACCATTACGCTGAACTGTTGATCCCAACTACTTAAACTCATCCACCTTCGCCACCTCTACTCCCTGCATCCTCACCATTCCTCTATCCTCCCTCTCATTCACACACATATATTCTGTCTTAGTCCTGCTGATCTTCATTCCTCTTCTCTCTAGAGCATATCTCCATCTCTCCAGGGTCTCCTCCACCTGTTCCCTACTCTCACTACAGATCACAATGTCATCTGTCAGCTGTGATGAGTACTCATGACTGACATTCCTGTCTTAAATCTCCATCAAATTAGTAAAAAGTGAAACTGCACTAGATGAATAAATTGAAAATAAAACAAGATCTAGAAAGATACTTCCCCACTGCCAAGGTCTATCAAAGGTTAGAAGCAGAGATGTTGGAGAGATGTAGAAGTTTCTTTGCTGTAAGCAAGATTTCAGGTGATGTCTTTACCTGTGAGGATTGTAGTAATGGTTTCAGCAGTTTTCTCTATCAATTAGTTTAACTTATACTTCTGATTCAAGAGATGTTCAGAATATTATAAGAAAAAAATGAAGTTTTAAGCTAAGTAGTGGGTTCTGAACAAATTTTCTGTATAAAAGGATAAATAATTTGAAATTGCATTTTAAAACAAAGGTTCAGGTGCTTCCACTATGAGTGGACAAAAGCAAATGCATTGAAGATTGAAATCCCCTAACTGCATCTGCCAAAAAATTGCCAAAAAACACTTATATATCAACTCCATGGTCACACTAACTCAAAGAAGGGGGAATTTCCCCTAAAAGGGACATCAACACTGGCACCACTCACCAACAGTAATTTCCTATGGAGGAACTCCAATCATTGGCTAGTTGAACCTCAGGCAGTTGACGCTTGTACCTTCAATCGTCATCCATCAGTAGGGTAATGGGTTCAGATAGGGGTTCAACATATTAATAAACAAAAGGAGGTATAACAGTTGCGGTGTGTACTTCCAGTGGCACTTTATTAGTAACAGACTGAAGGAGGTTGATCCCAACACTGGAAGGGTCTATGGGTTCTGATAATAAGTTTACATGCTCTAGTAGATTTTATATGTTTACACAATCTAATAGATTTGTGGTATACATGGCTCAATGCACTTATTGTTTTTTTTATTTTGCATAGGATAAAGGAAGAAGGCGCAGTGCTTTGCAACAATGCATTTTAGAATACAACACAGCCATTAAAGAATCAAACTGGAGAGATTTTATAAAACAGTATTTTATGTAAAAAAGGGAAATATTAGTTTTATATTTTGCAATAGATGGTTTCTGACTGCAGAGTGGAAGATTTAAACCTGCCATTGATGACTGCAAAAATGTGATGTCAGTTGCATTTCCATGCCTTTATGCAATCAAGTTTAAATGACAGTTTACCTATAACTGTGTTTTAAAGCCACTTTTTTTGTATTATTGAAAAATATTTTAATTGACCAATCAAAAATAGTAGCGTTTGCTGTCACGTGATGAAAATGAAGCTTTAAAGTCATTTGAATTATTTGTCTTTTGTCTGATGTGTAATCAACAAAAGTGCTCAGCTACATTAAAAGCTTGAATTCTGTATGCCCTTGTGTAGTTTTTGTATTTGCATTGTACAATAATTTATTGCAATTTGATAAGCATAAACAGAAAAAATGGTGACAAATAATTAAAAAAGGTACTGGTTAAAGCAGTAATAAAAGAAAAAAAAAGTAGCTCTTATAAGGAATAGTAGCGAAACTATAGGTGACTACAGTCAGACACACAAAACAAAAAAAAACCCCACAAAATCAAAAATGTGGTCCAGAGGATGAATGATTCACTCAAAAGAGACAAATACATGCAGCAAAACAAACGTATGAGTTAATCAATACAATGAGATGACCGAGAATGATAAAAACTAAAAAACAATGTCTGAAGAAGCAGTATTACTACTGTAAAAGTTCTAGCATACTGTATATTGAATAAAAAAAAAAAACAGTCGAAAACAAGAAAATACAATCAAGGAAAGCAGAAAGGCACATTTCTTATGAGATGCTAATTCCAATTACAGTAGGAATAAATACTGTCAAAGTAAATGAAAACTGCAGATATTGAGCAATTACAGTAGGTCCGTAACTTTTTTCTCTCTGTTACTGAAGATTATTAACCCTCTCCGAAACTTATTTACTCTTCTGCTCCATTGGGACTCCTTGGCACATAAGTGATAGCCAATAGGAGGAAACCATCATCCTGGCAGCCAAGGATGTGTTTGTGCCCTCATTAACATCAAATTATAGAAGCATTGAGGACATTGCTAGTTAGGCCTTAAATATGGCTGACATGGGGACCTGCATCATGGTAAGACCCTATTATGTACTCTATGTGCATGTGAGTTCCCCACTCAGATATTAATGAAGGCTATCATACCTGGCTCGGTACACCAAGCTCATAACCCTGATGAATGACTGCAACTTTTTTGTTTTGTCTACACTTAAATTGCCTAGCTAGCCTAGCTGTTTTGAAATGCCTGTGCATTGTCTGATACTGTTTTATATAATTTTAGTCATTTTGAACTGTTTTTGCATTGCCTCCACCATTTTTATATAATTTCAGGCATTTTTAGATGCCACTTCCTTACCTGATATTGCTGGCTGTTCTTTAACAATTTTGAGTTGCTCAGTTTTGTTTTATACTGTGTTATTACATTTAAATCACTGCCTTGAGCACACTTTTTTCTGCAAAAAAACTTGTTGACTTTAAAAACATAACAAATTAAAAAAAAGATAAAACAACTTAGTTGAAGTAACAACCAGAAACATGAAATGCACACAAAAGTCCTGGGAACATATACCAAGCAGAAACTTGCTATACCAAATAATTCTTTGAAAAATGTTCTCCTTGAGCAAGTCTTGTAGAATAAAAACACAGCTTTATTACAAAAATGCAGTAGGTAAGCACTTTCATGGGACTACCTCCCACTTCATCAGACCATTGAAAAGAATTATTTGGTATAGCAAGCTTGTTTTTTGTGAGTAGAAACATGAAATACCTTAATATAGAACTATGCACCAAAATGTAGTATACAGTAAGAAAGCATATATATATATATATATATATATATATATATATATATATATATATATATATATATATACACACACACACACACACACACACACACACACATATATATATATATATATATATATATATACACACACACACACACACACACACACACACACATATATATATATATATATATATATATACACAGACAAATATATATATATATATATATATATATAAATATAGACATATATATATATATATATATATATATATATATATATATATATATATATATAGTTACACTTCTGAATCTCGAACTACTGAAACATTGAACTTCAGTAGCCCAAGACCGAAGTATTGAAACTGCAATTGAGCGAAAGTGCAGAATTCTGAATGCGGAAATGTCGAATATGTGGTTGTGGAGGTGAGTATATGAAGTTTGATTCCCTGTGTTCATAATGTGTGGTCTGGTATGTGGATATAGCTGGAGATTCAGGTAAGTGATGTTTTACTAGGGGTTTTGGTTTGGGATTATAGTGTGTGTGAGTGTGTTTGGAGTTTTGAGGTGTAGGTTAAGGTAGGTAGGTAAGATTGTGACTGTGTAAGTGTTGAGAGTGGTGGTATTTATACGTATGTGGTGAGTTTGTGCAGGGGGAGTGTAGAATGTGTAGTGGTAGTTTTTGTGTGTTTGTGTTTTAGTGTGACCTCGCTCGGAATTAATATATATATATAAGTAGAGGGGATGTGGGGGGTGCAGGGGGGGGCTTGCCCCCCTGTTTATATGTAGGGTCCGCACGTATGTTTGTTTTGTTGTGTTGGATTGTAGTGTATTGAGGAAGGTGTATGTGTGATTGTGTTTGGAGTTTGTGTGTGTGGGCTGTCGCGATTTTAAATTTCGCGCTTTTGGGGTTTTGGGTTTTGAAATTTTCAGCTTTACAGTCTCGAGATACTGAATTTTGATATTTCAGTATTTCGGGATTGTAACGTGAAACTATATATATATATATATATATATATATATATATATATATATATATATATATGTATAAACTGATCTTATGCCTTGTGTAAGTATGTTTGGCCAAGAGTGAAAGCTTTCTTAGAATCATTTGATCTAAGTGAGAGGTAATTGTTACAGGTCCTGGGTAGTGTAGAGCACTTGGGCTTTAGACTTCGCCAAGTCTTCTTTGGGTCTTTTGCTTTCTTATGATCTAGTTACTTCTCAGAGGTACAGCGGGTACAACCCCATAGTAGCAGTATTTCCATAGCAGATAGTGCAGAGAAGTAAAATTCCCTACTCTTACACTGCAGAAGGGTACCTTCTTATAACATCAGTGCGCTACTTATCCATTCCTATTTTAACTAAACTGATTAGACTGAGCAGCACAGACTCATGCTGAGCATAAAACCAATCCCGCTACATTCCATAGCTCTAATATTTCCCCAGACACTCTTTAGATCCTTAATTACCTTAAATCTAGCCACATTGGTCAACACACAGTCTCTTCCCTTTATTGCCAGCCTTAGAGCACATGGAATCCTGAGGCAGTGTATCAACTGTCTCATGCTCACTGATAACAGGCTTCCACTAAACCCAATGGACTTTCTCTGTGGAAGGTAAAATGTGAGCTTAACACTGTCTTACCCCCACCTGCATCCATGCAGCATACATAAATGCATAAGCTGTCTAATGCCGATGCCATTAAAATATATTTACTTATGTCTCCTAGGACTTTGAAGGCTATGCATCAGCCTCAGCTCTCAAATTTATCTCCTGCATGCAACCCAGCATCAACATCTTGTATCCAATTTACAAATTACTCTGACAGTATATGAAATACAGACATCAAACATGAGTCACATATCTAGCATGCAGAAGCCCTTAAGGCAGCAAGACCAGGTTATTTCATCTGGCAATGTCCTGGTTATCAGTGATTCCAGAGTTAAATACATAGATGCTCCACTATCCAGGCTGAGGAAAGATGGGGTTACAGTCAGTTGCCCCTCTAGTGCCAGGATATGTAACATCACTAAAGCCCTGCATGTACTCTTTCAACCTGATCATTGCACATGTGGGAGTGAATGGCTTGAGATGTACCTGTCTGGAAAGGAAGTGAAAATAGTATTGAACAGTATTCCACCATCGTCAAGAATGATGATGCAATACAAACAAAATATAACTCACTTTAATGATTGGTTTAACAACTGGTGTCATTCTAAGGGAGGTGCAATTTATATCAGCCTTGGATACAATGGTTCGCTATTCCAGCTGCTTTGATAGACATGGTCTGCATCTGTCTCTGTCTCTCTCATGTCTTCTATACACTGACTAAGTCTTTTTCTTACCCAAGAGTCCTTTTTTATGCAAGGTCAGTCTCCTCAAATTAACCACATAGCCAACCACACCAAAATCATATAAAAGTACTACTGCTTGATGCTAGAAGGTTATGCAAAAAATTGCATTCCTTGCAAGCATTCCTAACCCATGAAGATATTGAAATACATGCAGTTACTGTAACATGTATTCAGAACAGTGAAAGCATCCCCTGTAGTGCAAGGTTTTAATGTCTACCACTCCTTCAGACCTTATACCGAATTGGGACATTGCAATCGGTGGGGGTATAACTGTGTTTCTTAGAAACCATTTCACCTCCAGACTTGTAATGCAGGACAATAACCTAGAACCTGTCCACTTTTGTCTTATGATAAACAAACCCAGTGCCACATAGTAGTCTACTACTGTACCCCTCCTATGACACTGGCAGATCATGAGGCATTTCTTAACAAACTGACATCCTGTGCCATAGAACCAGACAGTATCCTGTTGGGTGACGTCATCTATCCATTCATTAACTGGGGAACCTACATCATTCCAAACAAATATGCACAAAGATTCCTGAATTTAATTAATGCCAACTCATGCTACCAACTAGCCCGAAAAATAAGAATGGTGTCAAAGATATTAGACCTGATTTTCACAATTATAGTCCCTGTGCTCAGAGCCTATAGTTACCAAGACACCAGTCAAATCTAATCATTGTGCAGTACACTTACTCTAGTTGCAACACCTGAGTTATTTTGAAATCTCTGCATGTTGAGAGACTACTGCTACAACCCTCCTCACCTAGGTGACCCTGCTTCACATGCTGCAATTTCCATGGGTAAATTCAACACCCACCTCCAAGCTACAATAAGGCTTCGTACCACATAAGACATAATTATAGTTTCAAATTAAAGAACAAACCCATTTGGTGGAAACCCAGTATCAACAAACGTCAATAAAAAGAAGAAACTCCAAGTCCATAAAAGCAAATGTAACATCCATCAGCTAGAGAAAAGTTCAAAATAATCAACATAGAACTTAGAGGTAAAACTGAATCCTCCAACAACAAGTATGAATTGTGAATCATTGTTCACCCAAGGATAACCATAAAGCATTTTCACCTATGTCAGGAGCCTAAGAAATTATAACCAGAAATGACCTGAGATAATACAAAACAACATCGCATATTCTACCCCTCAGAACATTGTCAACATATTAGATGACAAATTCATCTCAAACTTAACCTCTTATCTCTCCCAAATTACTCACAGCATAATTGCATTCCTATGTCACCTTCCCATATCCCCTCCTAGCAAGTCCTAAGCACTCACTACCTCTCTCCAAAATTAAAAATACCAGGTTGATGGGGCCTGTTAAGGTGCAAGGTTGTCTTCTTGTCAGCTCCAAACACTGTCTGGCTGACTGTTTATAACATCTATTCCTTCTTGTCCTCTGCACTGGATTTGTGCTGTAAGTATGAAAAACAACTGTAGTCATTCCAATCAGTAAAGGGGAACCCATAGCTGACATGAGCAGTTATAGACTTATTAGCCTCACCAACCTTGCACTGGAGTAGATGAGAAGGAAATTTGTGGCACATAAAAGAAATGGAATGGAAGGGAATTAGTGGTACAGAATAGTTTTAGTAGCTCAGATAGTGGTGATAGCCTTGAGTAGATATTTATTTGAATATTTATGAGTACAGTTAGCACCTGGCTGAAAGAGCTAGTGTGATCCTATAAAGGAAATGATATGACAGTTTTAAGGATGGTTAACAGTTGGAAGGATGAGATAGGGCTTGTTTTGAAGCTATACAAGAAATTATGGGGGTGTGAGAATGAGGGTGAGTAAGGTAGGGGAGTAAAGCAGTGTACACTGCAGCTGGGATGTGTAGAGTAAGGCTAAACCAGCCATGTTGTAACTGCTCCAGAGAAAATAGTCTGTGGAGTTTGAAGGTCAGAACAGGAAGACGACTGAACTCTCCCAGTGCTATAGTCTATAATCATAGGTTTATAGGAGGCTACTAAGCTATCGACCCAGAGGTCATTTCCAGCCTAGCCATTTCATCCCATTGTAATAGCATAGATACTCTAGTCAATACCCAGGATTGTATTTTGTAATGACTGCCCATGTCCAGGAGGGTTGTGGGCTCTATCCCCAGTAGAAATTTATGGTGCCCCATCCACTTGTCCAGGTTCCTTTTGAACAATATCATAGGGGTGCTCAGCTTCACATGAATTGTCAGCCTATTCCAAAGATCCAGCGGTTGCTGGGAGACAAATCTGTCCCTCCAGCACATCCTATTCAAGTTGCAGGCCATATTTAGGTCCCTGGAATGGGGAACTCTAGTCCCATTTGATTTATGGATGTGCAGCAAATTCATTAGGTTTGAGTCAGAGATTGCTCTGTAAACCAGGCATAAGTCTCCACTAAGAAATCTATACAATACTGAGTATAGTGACAGGGACTTTAGCCAGTATGTGTAAGACATGTGCTGGAGTCCCTTGATCTTCTTATTTAGAAAACTCTGAGTTTTTTCCAATTGCTGCAGATGCTCTGTACATGCCGAAAGGGTGTTATATTCAATTATGGGCCTGATTAGTGATGAGTATAGAGGGGTTACAAACCTCCTTTGCTATAGAGGCAATGCCTTTACTAATTAAGTGTGCTACTTAGAAAGCCTTCCTTACTACAGTAGACACATGGTGGTCAAAGCTAAGGTCGCAGTCTGCTTGTGATCCCAGATCAGTTACCATTTTGTAGGTAAATCGGGTATTGTTGTTAATTTGATACTGTGAAGGGAACATTGTTTTTACAGAAGGGAATGAGGATGCATTTCTTTGCATTCAGTTTGAGACCATGACTGACACACCAATCATTGGTCTGTGTAAGACCCTCCTGAAGTATATTGAAATAATTTTGGGATTCAATAATTGCACCCATTTTGCAGTCATCTGCAAACTTGGGCAGCCACAGCCCCTTAATTTTGGTTTGAACGTCTGAGAAATATATATTAAACAGTAGGGGGTCCAGCACTGACTCATGTGGCATCCCGATGTTGACAGGTCTGATGGTTGATGTGGAGTCACCCACTTTAATAGTGTGTGACCAGTTTGTGAGCCAGATGGCAACCCAGCCTACAACAAAGGGGTTTAGATTCATTTTGCTAAATTTATCGGTAAAGCCCGAGTCTGGGTTTTGTCAAAGGCCTTTGCCATATCAAGGTATGCTGTGTGCACAGATTTGCCATCATCAATGGCCCTGGTCACGTTTTCAAAGAAATCCACCAGGTTTAACAGGCAGGATCTGCCTTTGACGAAGCAGAATTGTGTCAGATCCAAGATTTGGAGGTCGCCTATGTCTTTATTTATGAATTCCATGATGATACATTACATAGCTTACAGATGAGGCTGGTCAGACTTATGAGTCTATAATTCCTTGGGTCTGTTGCTAAGCCACCTTTGTGGAAGGGAATAACTGCTGCTGTTCTCCATTTCGCAGGAACAAAGCCTGTGGTTAGCCTGTAATTGAATAGGGTACTTAATGGTGATGCTAGTTAATGTTTTAGTTTGTTTAGAAGGCAGCTTCTGATGCTGCCTGGTCCCATACAGGCTGTGTTTTTTGTCTTAGACAAGGCATTAATGACCTGCTGTTTGGATATGTAAGGGGAGTTGGGGGCAAGGTTTGTGATAAGTTTGGAGAGGATAATGGAGTGAAATTTTGACCAAATCTATCCTCTAGCAGGTTTGCTTTCACTGTGGGATCAGTGTGTGTGATAATGTTAGTCACTAGTTTGGCACATGGTTGGGTCTTACCTTTTAGGCTACGTACATAGCTAAAAGGCCTTATAGTTATCTTTGGCAGTGATTGAAAATTTTTTCACAAAGTTACCATTAGAGGATTTGAAATGTTGTCTTATTTGCCTGTTGAGGCTGAGAAGGGTGCTTTCCCATTGTTGGGCCCTCACCTTAGTTTTCTTAGACAGCAACGTTTTGCATTTGTTGTTAGTTTGTTGATGCTGGCTGTCCACCAGGATGGCTTGTTTTTACTTAGGGATCTGGCTTTGATTCTCTCTGGGAGAGCCGAGTATATACACTTATACAAATGACTGTACAGAGCTTTAGTGTAGTTACCTCTTCCAGCTGGGATGGGGCTTGGAAGGCATTTATACCTTCCCCTAGGAAGGTATAATTTGTTTTGGTGAAGTTTTTTAGTCTGACTATGTCCTTTGTGAGTTCTGGTGTTTTACCCAGCTCAAGGTTGACTGATTTGTGATCAGATTTGACTAATGATGGTCTGACAGTTGCAGTGGTGAATCTGTTTGTCATTTTAGTGAGGACTAGATCTATTATGTTTGTTCCTCTTGTTAGGGTTTGAACATTTTTTTCCAGGGCATTTGAGTTAACAAAGTCAAGGAACATTTGTGCTAGTGAGTTAGGGTTAGAGTAGGTTTCCCAGTTGATGATGGGATAATTGAAACCCCCCTCTTCAATGCTGAAAGAATTACAGCACCCTTTCAAATTAATATTCACAAAATCCTCTGCATTATAGCAGCTTGCTTTCCCCAATAAATAACATAGTTATCTCTGAAGTGCTTTTCTCTATGGCCTCAAGCGACATCTCACTTGAGACAATTATGTTAGAAGAACTAAATATAAATTGACAAATTGTTAACAATAACAGTCCCTTCTAATGTCATCAATCATTCTAGGAGACCTGGATATTGATTGGCAAAGTTTTGACAGTAATGGTCCTTCCTGATGTAATTAACCTATATGTTTTCACTCAGTTTATTTTAACTCCAACATGGTACAACAAAAACTCTGGTAGAGCCTCTATCTTAGACTGGATTCTCTATAATACCCCTAATAAAATCCTCTCAACAGATGCCTTACTCAATACATTAAGTGATCACCTACATCTTTACAATAAGGCATTATAAACCTAATCAAAAACAGAATTGTTAGAACCTTGCTCATAACCTCTTCTCTTTTAGTAAGAACCAATTCATTGCAGCACTAATATCAGTTGACTGACATGGTCTTCAACCCCTTCCACATGATGAAGCTGTAGTTCTGTTCAACTAATTTTCCTTAACATACTAAATGAACTACCCCCAATAAGAACCAAATGAATTAAATGAAATCCAGCACCCTGTCTTTCAAAAAGTGCTAAACTGTTCATGGAGCAGTACGACATAACCTGGGTAAAAATGGAAACAAGTTAAAACCACATCTTCCCATTAATACAGTAAATGCCTCAGACAGAAACTGTAATAAAAATCAAATCAAAACGGATAAATCATACCATATTAATATACAGGTAGCAAATTATAACAAGCCCAAAGCTTTTTAGACTAAAACCAACCAGCTGTTAAAATCCAGTACGTCAGCTCAACCTACAACTATTTCATCTAACCATGCTGACAGCATAGCCAGTGAATTCAATGCCCACTTCATCTAAACAGTAACCTCTCTTATTAAACCCTCATCACAGGCAGACACAGGTTCCTCTCCTTCCTTGTTAGGCCCCAAATCACTTACACTCAAATCAGTCTCTCTTTCTACAATCATAAAACTATTACGAACCTTAAAACCTTCATTTCCTTGTTTTCTCTCCTTCTGCTGTGTTCATTTCCAAATATGTTTAATAGCTCTTTAGGTACTCTGTTTAAATGTTGTATATTTGCCAATTACTTGTATACCTCTGTTTACTATGTTTTTCATGTACAGTCTTTTTCACAACTTGTCACCCTGGAAAAAGTTTCACACCTTATTAAATGATACAGCCATTAAGTAATTTGTTCAAATTGTGTGTACTTGTTAATTACTTGTACACATTTGTTTACTATGTTCTTTATGTAATGTTGGAAATTTTCTGGAACTTCGCTCCCTGGTCTCTGATGAAAATGGGTAGCCTTCTGATCAGTTGGACTATCCCAGTAAACCAGTGTAATTAATGAATGAATGAATGAACTCAGTTGTTGTTTATTTCTCATCTAATATGAGTTAGAGGGATAGGTTAGTGAAATATGATAAATGTACATATCCGTGCATTTGGCAATATATTCATAGTATGTCATCACAGTGCACTTGGTGGTACTGTAACTGCGGTATTAAGACACAACTCTTTAGGAATTTTTCTAACATACAACATTTGGATATCCTTTGTGAAAAAAAAGAACAAAAGAAGATAACTTTACAACTGAATGTAAGTAGTTTTATGTGGAGCATGTTACTGGGAAAAAAGTTGTTACTTAGCTTTCACTACTTAGTGGTGAAAAAGAAAAAAAATAGAGTGCATAATATCTGCTGTGTTGTTAGCTACACTGATTTGTATCTCACTGTGGCTACCAAAAACTGATGGTTGGGATACAAGGTTTTTCATGGGACGGAGTGCAATGCACTTTTGTCAGAGCTCAAAATTGGCTGTTGTATAATTTATAATGCAGTTTCCTCATGTTCCAGTTGTCAAAAAGTGTTATTTATTCATCACCTGTTGGGAACCAGATAAGACTCACCAATTAGAATTCTCTTTTTCTAACATGTAATCCATGGAATAAGATATATTAACGACAAATAAATAAATAAATAAATAAATAAATAAATAAATAAATAAGTACACTCAGGAAGCTGCAAAGGACAATAATGCCATGTGATTTCATTAAAACTATGTATGCTATAGAAGTTATAAAACGTTTGCTATATGCCACTGGCATGGGTCTATGGCTAATCATCAATGAAAACATATTCTGAATGGCTTTTAATCAAATGCGACTAATTGAAACTGCTATTTGTTGTATAGCCTTTGCATCATAAACCAAATCATCGAACAGCAATAGTTGGCCAACATCAGAATCATCCAATGATGCTGTCAACTAAAACTAAACAAAAGTAACATTCAAAAATACAACTTCTAAAGTGCACACTGTTTAAAATAAAGTACAGAACACATTTTATATGTTAATAGATAACAATATTATCCCCTTATAAATGGGTGATCCCAGATTTGGTATATATAATTAGTTGGAGGCAATCCGGTAAACACCAGATACAGTTTATGTCGAGGCCTGCTCCCCCCCTCATCTCCCGCTAATTATATATGCCAACTCCAGGATCGCACATTTATAAGTAGATAATATTGTTATCTATTAACATGTAAAAGGTTTTCTGTTCTTTATTTTAAACAGTGTGCACTTTAGAAGTTGTATTTCTGAATGTTACTTTTGTTTAGTTTTAGTTGACAGCATCACTGGACAATCCTGATGTTGGCCAGCTTTTACTGTTTGATGATTTGATTTACGATGAAAAGCCTATCCAAAGAAAAGCAGTTTAGATTATTAGTATACAATTAAAAGCCATCCGATGGATGTTTTCTTTGATGATTAACCATAGACCCCACTGACACAGGGCAGATTGTCTGTCTGTGATGCTGATGTCCAGGCAGTGACTGGTGATCTGAGAGTGGAGTCCCAGCAACGGAAAGTAGGCTTGAGCAGTTGATATTCAGATCCGCAGCTTTTGGATATAGTATGTTTTTTTGTGGCACAATGTGATGGAGGCTGGAGAGAAGCAATTGTGTCTCAAACCTGCATGTATACACAGAGGATAGGACAGATGTCAATATATCATGGACAGTAGTATCCACTGGAGTGTGCTTATGTCACTGCATGCCTGTCCCCTTGGAGAATTCTAGGGCACATTAAAAGTTCTTTGTGTTTAGGAGCAGATGATGTAGGATCTGCACATCTCAATCTTTTCTTCCAATCCTGAAGGTGACTGAACGCTCCATCATTTGTGTTCTTAGGCTGGCAAACCCATTCCAGCGGATAAGTTGGATGGTTTAGAGGGGGGTTGGGGGAGAAAGAGAAATGC
The DNA here is from genome assembly GCF_019279795.1 of Protopterus annectens. Lineage (NCBI taxonomy): Eukaryota > Metazoa > Chordata > Ceratodontiformes > Protopteridae > Protopterus > Protopterus annectens. The sequence goes on along the minus strand of NC_056731.1, from coordinate 827,589,582 downwards.
TGATCTCGTGCAGATGGTCATCATGGTCAAAGGAAACAAAAAGTGAATTAACAAAAAAAGTTTGTCATGAAAGACAAGCAATGTCAGTGCATCAAGGACAGATATGTAGTCATCCTAATTAATATATCTTGGAAACAATCACTTAATTTTTTCTAAAAACAGATAGTTCTGTGTAGATGAAAATTATAAGTCATCTTTAACCTAACCCCTAAGTGAATTCAAAAAATAATTCAAAGGTACATACTGTATGGTAGTGAATAAAGTTTAAAACCTGTTATCAAGAAACATTACAACCAATATACATGGTTTGCATATTTTGTCTGCCATGTAACATGCAACTATCAATTTTTTAATCCACCTCCACTAGTAGTATGAAGACAAAAAAATATGAATGATGTATTCCAGAACATCTGTTAGTACATTGTCATATTTTTTATTTGATTATACTGTCTGTTTTAATTGCTGTTACTTTACCTTGTGTTAATATTGTGGGTATGCTGAAGGTAAGTGGTTGTAATAATACCAAGCTAGATACTGACTTAAAAACAGATTGAAGCTGCATAAAAATGTCGAGCAAGAGACTGAGTATGGAGATACATTTTTAGTGTTTTTTTCTAATTAGATTTACAGACTTTAAATTTTCTTTTGTTGAGATGCCTTAGTGTTCTTTCTAGTTGGACTAGGTGTTTACTTGAATAATTATAGGAGGCTATGCTTTGTTCAGCAATTATTTTCACCAGGACCATGTAAAGAGATGCAGGATCACTGAAGACCTGATAGCAATTCCATATTGGTGTATCACCTCGAAATGGACATCTGACCACTGTTGATAACATTATGATAAACAAATCAGGTCTTTGTCTATATACTAGTTAGTTTCCAGTTTTGCAATCCATTTTAATGATTGAGAGTCTATTCTGCAGGTGATATTCACATTTTCTTGTAACAATAGAAGTGTGCTTTTGTTGACATTAACATTTTAATTATTCCTTTTGCACAATTTATGTACATTAGCTAAAATGTCTTAGAGCATAATAGAGTCTTCTGGTGATAACACATAGTAACATACATTTATCTATGTATTTTGTTACCCACACAGAATTCCTAAATGGTTACTCACAGTAAAGATACAAATTATTATTGGCCCCAATACTAAATTCTGAGGAACCAGCTAATATTCTTAACTCTGCAGTACTTGCCACTTGTTTTCATCCATTTTTTTTCCCTAGCAAACAGCCAATTGAGAATTCACATAATAATTCTATTTTTATTTTTAAAAGCACAATAATTTGTAGTGCTTTCTGTAATATCAGAATGAGTGGGACAGTATCAAAACCTTTGCCAAGTCCAGAAAGATTATACCCTTATTCAGATGAGATGATACTTGTTTAAATATGTCACTAGATTTAGCAATCAAGATCACCTGATAAGAAACCTGTATTGTTTGAAATCTAGCAAAATTCCATTCACTAGCTTTTATTAGGAAGTTGCAAAAACTATTTCTATTCATTTGCATGTAATGTAGTTTGGGTTTTCACGCTAACATTTATAGTTTGATCCCTTCCCCCATGGAAAAAATGGTAATTGCCTCCTTTCATATTTCTGCTGCATTGTCATTTTCATTGGTCATGTTCCTTAAAATTTTAAGTCAACAATGATGCATTATCTTCTGGAATGTCAGTGATATTCTTTAAATTATGGTAAACTCTTTAATCTTGTCAGCTTTCAAGAAGACCCTGCTCCTATGGCTGACTGTTTTTGACAATGTTTTGGTTCCTTTATATGAAGGGAAGATATATTTTTTGGCTAATTCTTTTAAAATACTTGGGAAATCATATAGAGACAATTCTATAAAAAATGGTATCAAATGCATTCTTAATTTCAAAAACAAAATAACAGCTGCATCTTGAATATGAATGAAAAATCATTTTAGTGTCACATTATTCCAGACAAATTTAGTAAAAATGAAATATTTACATTTGTCTAGACATCCATCCTGGGATTGAAAGGGTGTTATCATAGTTGCCTTCCTCTGTCTACTGTGTTTGCATGATAAACAACAGCGCATGTAATGCCCTTTTTTCCGGCTGCAGCAGAGACTGTTTAAGAGTTGATAGCAAAACGGTGTAACCAGAGAGAACTAAAAGCACTTGTAGTGCTCATTAGCCAGGCTCACACCTTGATGATGATCTATGTGATCCCATGTAGTAGTAGTGATAAGATATTGAAGACATGCTGAAGCATTAAAGAATATGGGGCTGATCTATTTTGCTTAGGAATGGAAAGATAAGAAAGTGGTGAAAATGGGAAGCAAGCATAAGTTAGAACATAAGGTAAACAATTAAGGAATGTACAGGATCGAGGTTGTAGAAGAGGGACCTTTTGGGGGGTGGTGTCAGATGCCCATTTTATACATATGAAGAGAAAGTAAGGTGAGGAAGGTAACAATGAAAGGAATAGCGAAATAAGAGGGTTTGGATAGGCAGCAGGGATGCACAAACAAATATAAAAAACAGACAAAATTAACAAGGGAGGTGCTGACAAAATCAGGCATGGGAAAGATAATGGAGAAGGAGGAATCACAAACACACACACAAAAACCAATGGTGATAAGGAGTACTGGACAACAAACAGGGGCAGACATAAAAACAAAAGAGACAGGAACACTGGGATTGGAATAGGGTGGGGTGCCCAGCTCCAGTCCCTGACAGCCTCAACCCAGTGGTGGCTTATTCCCCATTCTGTGCTCCCTCACCACTGAGCCCTGGATCTGATGTTAATGTTAGTGCTGGACTGGGATGTGACTCCCTGAGCTGCAGGAGGAGGGTGTTTAGCTTGTCAATTTTGGTATCACGTCACCTATCAATAACGCCCTTCCTCACCATTTCCTCCAGCTGTCATCAGATGGCATATGTATTACCTCCACTCTCACTGCTTCTGGCAGGTACTGTTGCAGAATCTTACTCAGCAGGGCTGGTTGCAGTTGGGGTAACAGTGGCAGCTGGGAGACCAATGGCTGTGGTGTTTGCTGCAGTGTTGTAGTAACAAGTGGCGGTAGGGTGACAGGCCTGGATGGTGGCAGGGGCTGCTGGTCTGGATGCTGCTGTACATAAATATAAAATAAAAGGAGAGAAACAAAATACAAAATAAATGTATATAATGGAAAGGATAGCAAGAAAGAGGGTGAGAAAGAGAAAAGTACAAATACAGTGTAAAAATAAAGATAAAACATAACATGAGTCTGTCAATTTTACATGTACTTTAATGTCATGATCATGAAATACCCACTCCACTGTTACAATGATGTGCCAATGTACAACCCCTAGGGAACTTTAATCCACAGCATTCAGAACCTTCAACTTGAAAGGCAATGTGTTCACATGTTGCATTACATCAGCAGTCTAAGAAAACCCTACAGTGAAGTGTATCACACACTTGCAGAATGAAAGAGACAGCACACAGCTCATTGTAATCTGTACATCACATTGCTAAGGACACTGTATTCAGAAGGATAAATTAAACACCCCCCAGAATTTGTTAGCAATAGCTGGAGAAATGAGCAAAGGTTGGGAATAGAACATAAAGCCATCAGTGTATACAATGCATAGGATGAAGTCTGAAGCTGCAGAGCTGCCTATGCAATACTACTGAATGACGCTGTTAAACGTGCATTAATGTTATCATTTCAGACACTTTAATACATTATATGCGTGAAAAGCACACTAATGAAAAAAGACTGCAGCTGTGACATCATTTTTCAATGTTGAGCTAATATAAAGCCTGTAGGGGTCTTAAACCCACAGCCTTCAGTGCATGCCACCTGAAAGGTAATACATTTACATGCTGAACTATATTAACAGGCCAGTGGAAAAAAACCTCTACAAAAACACAAACTAATGATGTGTATCACACACTTGCAGAAAGAAAAGCCTTCCGAGGGGGAGGTGGGTAATGATTCCACTGCCAGTAGAAAAGTAGGACAGCAGCCTCTTAACAGTCCATGGAAGCATGCAACTATTGATATATATTAAATCAGCCCTATAGTGCTCCCATTCAGTATTGAACATACAACCTAAGGGGCAATACTGCATACAACAAGGTCTAACACCCACCTCCATTTATGCTGAACAGTCCCTATATTGGTAGTCATGTTTTTGCAAATAACAGGTAAACTCACAAATGGACCAAAGTAGTAGCTCAACAATATTTCCTAACATATCAGTTTCACTTGGAGTATACTATTAGCCTTGCATCTTAAAACTCTATAACATTATAGGATATACCCTAAGCATTCAGCACTGTACAACATAACTTGTCTGAAAAGTAACAATGTATTTATAGTCTATGACACTGGTGGAAAATCATAAGTATCCCCAAATAAAGTGCTACTCTGGATGTATGAAATGTGGCAGCCCTGTGGAAAATCCATACCTACCCTGACTACTGGTATGACAGCTGACAGAATTGCAAAAACGTAGAGCTACCCTACTTGTAGCAGGTATACTTACCATGGTGATCCCCAAGCCACTCAGTCCTCCACCTCCTGTGCAGCTCTGCATTCTCTGTGATCTGTTTAGGAGCTCTGGAGAAAGAAATGGGAATTCATTAAATATTTGCATGGTGGACAGTGACAGTTTCTATGTGGAGTGTTAAGCCAAGAATTTCTTATAGTAGCCTAGTATCAGCCAAAAAGGTCCAGATTTCTCCTTTCCATGTCTTTGTAATGGTGGCATCATTGCTCAACATTTCTTGGGATGCTGGTAGCATATCAGATATTGTGCCAGGGTGCTCCACGCCTCTGCCTTTTACTGATGTGTTGGTAGTCTTCCTCTAGGAGCCTCTAATACTGGTAGAAGAGGCGGACAAAGATTTTGGACTACTCTGGATACCATCTTTGAGCCCTGAACTCTTTAACTGCATGCATATTGGACATTATAATAGTTTGCAGAGAAAAAGAGAGAGAGAGAGATGGATGAAATTTTGGGGCTACACCCATTTTCCCATGTGCCAACTTTCGCGCAGTGAGGGTCAGCTCATGTGCATGACCAGTGATGGAAAAGCCCAATATAATTAGTGTATGATAGTGGCCAGGAACAGCAGTTTGGTGAAACATAGCAGTCCAGTTTCTTGATATTATGCATTACAGCAGCTGGACTCTTAGTATGTGTTGTCTGGAGTTACAGATATCTTCCTAGAGGTATAAACTGAACCATGCATGCACAGTATTACTTACATGTACCCAGGCATGTATATAATGTGGCAGGAAAGACAGCATGAAGTTTGGCCAGTGTGCATGATGAGAAAACTCAGTAATTCAGAAATTTGTACATTGAACCATAATTTTCAGCCACACATCAGAAGTGTGAGAGAAAGGTCTGCTCCTCATCATGACATGTACATGGGCAGCTAATATAACTGAGCTCAGGATCTCATTGACTTGCAACACCTAATTAGTCTCTAAGTTAGTAAATTCAAAGTTCTACACCTTAGCATACTAAAATATAAGGGTTTCATACTTGCTATGTGAGTAAGTCACATCAAAAGATGAAACACAACTTTCAAGGGGTCAGAACAAAACTTTACAAAAAAAGTAACATTTCCCACAATTGCCACAAACTAGACTCCAGGAATCAGTGATGGTTAATTCCACTGAGCACTGCTTATACATTTCTGAATACTGTCATCATCTTGATTTGATCCATTTGCATACAACAGGATGCTCATTTTAATACAATTCCTCATTAACATGTTGTTATATGGCCAGTAACATATACCGCAACCAGCTATACGACTTCTTAGTTAACCTTTACAAGATGTGTGCCTCTAAATTGCACACACCTTGCTTGTGGCTGTTTGATTCATAGGTGAATACTAGGCTATCTGCCCTGAAGGGCCATTCTAAACCTAGCCAATAATTCCAGGTCAGAATCAAACCCTGTACCTTGTGTCTATGAGGTGAAGACTTTAGTAACCATTATGCTAAACCCATCCATATGCTTGCCAAAACCACACATATTTTGTTGTGCAAATTCACTTACTGCAGTGCACCAAAGTTTTCTGAATTTAACCTACAGTCCTTTTAGACAGAAATTGATAACAACATTATATATCTAATATCTGATAGGTTTTATATTTGCTACTCAGAACAGAATTGTCAAAACTTTTATTTTCAAATGAAGGTTTTGGACATTTGTAGTTTATAAGTTTCTAATGACTATTAACCCTGGCTAAAAATGCCAGTATCATTAAACTGCTTTTGTATTTTTTTACGTAAGTTTTTTCAACATATAATAACTGGATTCTAAACATTGGATTGAGCAGCATTTTACCTTCTCCAAGGACGATGCCACAATTTGAACAGAAGATGACTTACTTTAATAATTGGCTTGGTTTCTGTTACATACATGGGGGTACAATATTTAGTAACCACAAGCCACACGAACACGTAGCAGCAAAGCACTTATACCAACACAAAAATGCAAGTCCACTGTTTGGCACAATAAAGGTTGTCCTCCAATACCACAGTACTATAGAAAGGCGAACTCTTACAAAGTAGAACCAAAGCTCTTTATTTCCACATAAAACACACAGATTGAGCATGCTTTCGTCTCGTATCACGAGACTTCATCAGAATCTAAAAATACAAGCATATCACATTCTTTAAATATGCTCCCAAAGAATTCAATGATTCAATTAATAAAATTCAAATCAATTATGTTGTTAATCCAATCCAAATCAATTTATGTATATAAATATATATATCTCACATTAAAAAACATTGTTAAAATACCATTGTTGAAGTTCATACAGCCCTGTCGGCATAATAAAATCATATTATGTATATTATGTATATATACACAAAACTCTAATAAATATCTGAATAAATAAATAAGTAAATACCAGATAGTAATAATTATGAAGGCTAAAACTAGATGTGGTGAATATGTAATACCCTTGAACAGTGTAAAGAAATATATAAAAACACATATTATTGGAACAATAATAATAAATACTAATTAATAAAATTAATTAGTAATAAATAAGTAATGCAAAATTGTTGCGTTTACAGTAAACAAATATGACAAAGTTATCCAAAATATTAAATATTAATACAAATTAATAAAGTTTAATAAATATTAAAAATCATGTAGTATAATATGTATAATGTTAATACTTATGTATTCTTTCTAAAATTCTTTTTAGGATTCAATGATAGTAGTTTCAAGGCAGGTTTTATCGAGATATGGTCATTCATTACTGGGTAAACGCAAGAGTCCAACTTCATTTGCCATATCATTTTGCGATACTCCAGGGGTACAATATTTGTCAGCAGAGAAGGAGATGGTCAGCAGACCAAGCTGCTTTGCTGAGGACCCCTCCCCTCTAGGCATTTGAATGTTAGCTAAAGCATTGTCCATCCCCCATAGTGCTTTTTTAGGAAATGCCAAAATGAAAGTACTTGCAACATAGCAAATCAAAACCAAGAAAATGTAAAGGTGTTACAGCTCATTGCTAGGAGTCAAAACAAGAAACTCCTCTCCCAACAAGCTTTTCTCACCCTAAAGATTGCTGATGTCTATGGAGTCATGAGGACATAGTTTAAAGCTGTGGAGAGCACACTAGCAGTGCAAAGCAATAATGCCTTCTACACATTTATACCAGCTACTACTTAGACAGGGTCTAAAGGTGAAACTGTGTTGATTTACATCAAAAATAAATATAATTCAAGGCTGGTTAAACAGGATGATACACTTGAGCTTCTTCATATTCAAATCACCATTGGCAATATCCCATATCACTTCCTTGTGAACTATAGATTTCCCTGTATGACTCAGGAAACCCATAACATGTATTTAAGCTTATTGGAAAAACCCACCATCCAACCCAATACCATATTCATGGGCAACTTTAATCACTCCGCTAGTAACCGAAAATCATATATGGCACCAAACATGCAGGTACAAAGATTCCTGGATTTTGTAAACACAAACTTCCTGGACCAGACTGTCAATATGCCAACCATGGGTGCAAACATATTGGATCTAGTCCTCACTAATATGGGATATTGCTGCACACCCCTTATTGTAATGTATTCTCTGGTAAGGTCAGACCAGAAAAATGGTCTCCTTTAAAGTAAAAATAAGACCTGGAACCCCAGCTAACCCTAGAATGTTCAGGAACTACTTAAGGCTAACTTCTTATTACTAAGTTATAACCTTGTGGAAAATTTCAAGCACCCACAACCACTGAGAACACCGCTGTCTATGTGGAACTCTTCACAAAAGCCTTATCTATACAGAGGCTGTACCCACCAGGAAGAAGTATAGAAGTAACTCATTAAAAAACTGTACTGGTGGACTTACAAGATCAGTAGTCTGAAAACAGAAGGAAGAAAATCATAACAAAAATTTGGAGGTGTAGCACCCTGCATGATAAAAGCACTCTCATCAAACTAAACAAGCAACTCAAATAACAAATAAAGTCTACCAAAGCTATATTTATGGTAAATTTGGCCTCCCAGGCCAAAGACAACTACAACCACAAAACATTCTTTAGCTATGGCTGGAACCTTAAAGGCAATATGTAAATGTGTGCAGAGCTCATTGTTAATTAAGCCATCTATACTAAGCCAAAAGATACAGCAAACCTATTGGCAGACAAATTCAGCTCTAACTGTACCCATCTCTCCCCATCAATCTCCCCTCAGGAAATATCATCAAATATAACTCCCCCTAATATCACTAAGGAACAAGTCCTCAATGTTCTCTTAATGTTCTCTGTAGGGCCAAGACCACTGTGCATGTGGGCCCAGACAATATCCCAAGATGCCTTCTAAACAGCATGAAACATTAACTATCAGGGCCTCAGGAATTACTATTTAACTGTAGCCTTTAAACATGCATTGTGCCTTTTGAATGGAGAACAGCAACAGTCATCTCTCTCTGCACAAAGGTGGGGCATCTACAGACCCTGGAAACTACAGACCCATAAGCCTCACTAGTCTCATAAGCAAATCCATTGAAAGAATCATCTTGGAATTGAGCATTAATGACATAGGAAACCTCCCAAAAACTGGAACTAACCCAGTTTGATTTTGTCAAAGGCAGATCATGCCTACTCAACCTGGTGGACTTCCTTGAGAAGGTTAGCAAAGCAATAGATGAGGATAAAATGGTTCACACTGCCTACCCTGACATGAGCAAGGCATTTGATTTAACACCCCACTCTGGCATTGTTGATAAACTTAAGAGGTTAGGTATAAACCTTTATGTCACCTAGTGGATAGGGCAGCTGACTGATAGACAGGACTCATTAGAATTTGGGAATCCACCTCTACAAAGAGGCCATTCACAAGCAGAAGCCCTTAGTGATCAGTTCAGGGACAACTCCTTTTTGGCATTTATTTCTCTGAAGTCAACAGGACCAGTATCAAGGGCCTCTGGCTGACCAAATTTGCAAACAATTGCAAATTAAGAGCAGTCATAGAATCTCCCACCAACACTAATGTTCTCCAGGAAGGACTCACACAAACAAATAACTTGTGTCAGAGCCATGGACTAAAACTATATGCCAAGAAATGCATAATAGTATCCTTTAGGAGTCATCTACCCTGATAACTATCATACTAACAACACACCTCTAAGAGTCAACTCAGTTGTCATGGACTTGGAGACACCCATAGAGAGTAATCTAGACTTTGACCATCATGTGTCTACAATAGTAAGGGAATCATTCTATTTGTGCAACTTGTTAGCAAATGTATGGCATCTATGTCCAAGGAAGTCATTGTTCCACTGGACTGAGCATTCATCAGACCTGTCATTGAGTACAATGCCCCATTTGGTGTGTATCTAGCCAGGTACAGCCGGCACCTGGAACATCCACAGAGGTGCATTACTAAAAAGATACAGGATGTAATTAATATATTCCATGCAGACCACCTCAATGCCCTATCCATTTGTTCTATCTCCTACAGGCTGTTGAAGGGAGATTTATGCCTGGCATTCAAGGCATTGTCAGTCCCCACCCTGATGTACCTCCTAAATATCTGTTAAATAAACAGCACCATAATTACCTATTCTAAAGACTTAAATGTAGCCTGTGATGTAAATAGGACCCTCTGGAAACACAGATATGTACATATACCAGAGACTACCCCTTCTCTGGAACAGTCTCCCCATCCATGTGATGCAGAGTTCCTCCCTAATCCAATTCAAGTGTAACTTGGACAACTGAATGGGGAAAAGGAAATTCATCCCGGGTTTGGTAACTATGTCTCTAATGGACACAGGCAGCCTGTAAATGGCTCATCTCCCAAGCCCCTGCTTGTAAATGTTTCATCTCCCAAGCCCCTGCTTGCACTTATCAAGAGTACCAGAACTTGTCAGAGATTTTATAAGCATGGCTAGACTTAAAAAGGCCCTTGTGGCTGTTAGCCTAGTAGAGACCTAGGTATCTATGAACCCATGTACATTTTATAGTAGACTGAGTGAGCTAAGTCCAGTAATAACAAAGAAAAAAAGAGCATTCAAAGTGTGTGGATATCATTATTTAATTGTAAAACCAGTTCTTTAGATATATGTACAATGACATAACAATATCTTTCTCTGAGAATAATTAGAATAATGACTTGCATTCTGGTGACATAGCCCACTAAATATCAGATTCTAATATTTAATGAGATTTTCAATAATGTCAAATGTCCTGTGCATACAAAATTGCTGTAAACTCAGTTGCAAAAATATGTAGGCTAATAACAATGTTGGAGTATCAGTTGTACCAATCACCAAGGAGAAAACATCACACTATTAGTCTTTCAGTAAACATTATTGGGAAAACTAAAACCTCAAACAGTTTCACATTAAGCCTGGTGCTGCTTTCTAATGGATATAAGGTATATCACTACTAAGCAGAGGCACTAAGCCAAACTGATCCAAAGTAGGAGGCTTTATTGTACACACATTGTGTTGTGTTTTTACTGACTGTATGTTTTTCATGTGTACAATAAATCCTCCTGCTTTGGATCGGTTCGGCTTGGTGCTTCTGTTTACTGGTGACATTTTACCAAGTTTTTTCTCCTTTTTGGCTTGTATATATCACCACACCAGCTGCTGTTGAGTTGGTCTTTGATTTATTGTCATCTGTCACTGTAGAAACTTATCTCTGAAACCATTTGAAAATTTCTAACAAAGTTGTCAGGAAAACATGGAACCTAAGTACAAAATAAAATTAGTAGTTAATTTTAGGTGTAAAACAAGTTATGTTCTTATTTTAATTTAATGTATGCACTTTCATATGAGTCTGTTTTGTGTGGGGTAGCACAATCCATTTACAGTGAATGTCACATTTCTATAGAATATATGTTTTTGTTTCATGGATAATGCAAACTCACTATAGATTTCTACACATGTTGCATTCTGTACACTGAAAGCATGAAATAAACTTACTGTGTAAAATACAATTTCACAGATTGTCACTCAAAACTGCCTGTAAAAGCCGGTACTTGGTGCCTATATAGAGGAAGCTGTATCTCATTAGCCATTGAAAGTTCTCAGAAAAACATTCAGGACATTATAACAAGGCAGCTTTGGTAACCAAGTACCTAACATTTCATTGGGGTATACATGCTGCTCAAAGATGAGGTTAGCATTGCCACATTGTCATGATCAGTAAAGGGAGCTTTGGCTGTGATATCTTTCCAGTAACAGAGGTCACCATTCTGAAGAAACTTTTTTTTTTTTATTTCTGCTATAATGAAACTTCAATGCAGATATATTCCAGACATGTGTTGCATTCCTCACTTTGAAAATAAGTCATATATCCACATGAAACATTAATGGAAAGTAAACACAATACCAGTTGGTATACAACCCCTGACTTTGTCTGCCAAGATATAAGAGGATTTATCTCAAACACCACTGACAGGTTTGTTAACAGATGAACAATGTAGATGGTTGGTTTATTTTGTTGTTGGTAGTACAGAGATTTGTTTTGGTAGTGGTATGTTTTCAATTACAAAGATGTCACTTTTCTAGAAAAGTGTATACTGCTTATAATTTTGTATAAAAATAACTGATGCAAGTGTATCCTGGACTCATACTGTATACTTCACCATAAAAAGAAGTTAAATGCAACTTAGTATTTAAGATTTCTGAGCTATTGTGCTTATGTCATTACAGAAAATTTTCTTGGACTTGTGATGTTGATAATAGCAGTTTGTTTCCCTTAAAAGGAAATACCACTTTAACTGAGAAGTATATATGATTTTTGTTCCTAATACAATTCATCTGAACACAGATATATTCTGGACTGTACTACACTTTAAACCTTTAACGGAATTCATATAACTACTCCTTATAGTAAATGGGTATATTGAAACTTGGCAGCATAGCACACTGTACCGAACATGTAGGCATCATGGTAGTCCTAATCAATGCAGAGTTATACCACCGGAAATATTTGACATTTTCAAGCAAATCTTTGGGCTATATATTTGAATACACAGGCAAATTCTGTACTTATTTATTATATTTTATTTATTTATTTAGGTCATCTACCAATCTACCAAGGAAGAGCAAGAATCATAACTGACAAATTTCAGGCTCAGCCTGGGTGGTAAACAATAAACAAAGGCATGATGCAAAGGTACACATACTCAATAAACAATAACAAAAACAGTTTGAATACAATAAGAAGTGATCTTTCATAGCTCAGGATATACTGTAAATACTGAAAAAGCATGCGGATAACAAAGGCTAGCTACAGCATGCACAAAGCTTTTACAAACCAAAGCTTCTGAACCTTGAATGATCTCATTATTTTCCATCTTTTCACTTTCTACTATATATATATATATATAAAAAAAATAAATAAATAAAACAAAAACAAAACAAAAGCTGTACCTCTTTCTACTTCATTGTGCTGTTTGGCATATTTATTACTGCTTGCTGGTAGCCTCACTAAATTGATGACAGTATTCTACTGAATTGCTGTTTTATTGGTGCTGTCTGATACTGTTGTGATTTGTGAGCTATTGTTTCAAAGCAGTCTACTGATTATATTTCATTGCTATCTACTGCAGTTCATTACTGTTTAATTGCATTTTACTGCATTTTGTTGCTGCTTAACTGCAGCAACAAAATGCATTCATTTTCATACTGCAAGTACTGTTCTTTTGACTATAAGTGATTAATCTGTGCTTCATTTTGAGTTTTTTCTTACTGAGTTCTTAACCTTAAAATTGAGTAGGATAGTCTAAATACAGGTCTGCAGCATCCAGAGCTTCAGCTGCATGGTTTTAAACCCTTTTTGAGGTATTCCATCTATAAGTTAACTGTTTTTTTTTTTTTGAAAAAAAAAGTTCTAAGCTTGTTTTCCACCTTTCTTGTTACTACAGTAGTCCAGATACAAATTTGCTGTATCCAAGACTGTTTTGTAAGTTTCTGAGTTCCCCAGACCTTTCTTTGTTAGAGGGTAGCCTTCCAGCTTATCAGTGGGAGTGGTAAGCACTAGGTAGCCTATCTATCACAAGAGTGGTTTCTGGCTCTGAAAGTGTAGTTTATTTGCTGTTTGGGCAGTTTTTTCTATCCCTTTTAACTTTCTCTTCTCTCTTGCACTTTAATTAGCTTATTCGCCTAGCACTTCATCAGGCTTTTTGCAGCCATTATTGTAGCACACATAAGTGCTATCAGCACCAGATGTCCTATAAGGAAACAGCTCCAGTACTTAGAAATGATGACCATCCTTCCTGGCATGTCTAAAGGTCAAGTTCTTGTGCTTTCTCCTATTAACCTGGTGAACTTGGGCATTCTGAGGTAGTGTAGCAACTACCTCATGTACACAGACAACCCTCTCCTCTTACCTCCCAACACTCAGACTTGTGAGAAAGGTGCTTATATCTACAAACTGGAAGCCATGCACTCTCCAGCCAAGACTGGAATAGCTGGTCAAGAGGAGAAGGTCAACACCTACACCACACCAAAGGAACACATAGCCCTCCAGAACATCCACTATCACAGCCCTCACATAAAAACACAAACCACACTCCTACCTTCACAGAGGCTCTCAATAGAAATCTACCCAAACAGCAGAGACCTCCAAGGTAGAAACACACTTGACCACTACAACACAGCACAAACCACAAGACACATAGCTCACCTACACAGTGTGCCGCTCAACCTAAGCCCCTAAGGCAAAACAGCTTGCTCAATACAATAGTCATAGATGACTCAATAGTGAGGCACACTGATGTCTCACTAGGTTGAATAAGGAGAAGGTAACAGTCAGCTTTGTATAAGGTGCCAGAATCCAACACATAACATACGCACTCAGGTCACTCCACGACAAGTAGAAGTATGACTCTATCATTGTCCATGTGGGTGTAAATGACCTGAGATGCACCTCCCTGGACTACATGAAAAGAGAAATGGTGGAGCTCTCAGATTATGTGGCCCAGGCAGGTATGACCCTAGCTCTGAGCAGCATCCTACCATCACCCAGAATGATACCACAGTGCAAACAGAAAATGATTAACTTCAACAATTGGCTAAGTTAATGGTGTCATTCTAAGGGGATCCAGTATCTGTCTGCTTTGGATGACATGATTGACAGACCTTGATGCTTTGCCAGATATGGCCTGGATCTTTCACTCTGGGTTTTTGGGTACTGGTTAAGGCTCTTGCCACCCCAATATTGCCTTTTTTAGTCAGTGTTCCAAAGACCAAATTGCCACCATAACAGCTATAAATAAATGCAATCTGAGGTTCGTGCTGCTCAATGCTAGAAGTCTAAATCTCAAGCTGCACTCACTCGAAGCACTCCTCAAAATGGAGAACATCGACATTTGTGCTTTAACAGAGACCTGGTTTAAAGCAGCAGAATGCAATGCTGCGCTATCAGGCTATAACTCATTCCACACCTTTTGGCCTCAGAACATGGACCAAAGCTCCAAAGGCGGTGGTGTCTCCATATTCATAAAGGATACGCACACCTCCAGACTAGTAGCCCAGCATAACATATCTGAGATAGTCCAGGTACAACTAACATTGGGTAAGATAGCGATTCAGGTCATAGCCTGCTATAGGTCTCCAACCATGTCCCAAGACTCTCACTCCACATTCCTAAGCATCCTGGAGACTATTAAGATTCAACCCAACACTCTCCTACTATGTGACTTCAACTACCATTCTGTCAGCTGGGAAAACTACTCATGCACCAATGCACTGGACCAACGCTTCCTACAATTCATCAGTTCCAATGCCTGGACCAGCTCATTCTTATCCCCACTAGAGGAAGCAACATCCTTGACCTAGTTATTACTAACATGGGCAACTGTTGCTCTACACCAATAGCAATTTCCTCCCTGGTTATATCCGACCACAAACTAATCACCATGGAAATCCACATCTCACCCACACCCCTATCAAAGGTATTCACCATGAAGCATTTCTCCAAAGCTGACTTTGGACTCCTAAAAGCAGAGATGGCTAACTTCACGGCACCCATGCCAATGGAAAGCAGATGCATGACTGACGAATCATACACCAATACACTGTATGAACACATACATAAATGCATGGGACTCACCATACCCAACAGAACCAATACCCTCTCCTCCAAAAAAAGGAAGCCAGTCTGGTGATCACCTGTCATTAATAAACTCTACAACAGAAAGAAGAAACTGTTGCAGAAAAAGATGAAGCTCCAAGACTGGAAAATTTCTCTTATTGGCCTCAACAAAAAGTTGAGATCCCTCATCAAAACCTCCAAAGCCAGCTATGAAGGCAGAATTGTGGCAGACACTAAAAACAACCACAAAGTCTTCTATATTAATATCAAGAATCTCCATTGCAATACCCAGATTTGCTCTGAGTTACTGCACAGTGGTACCTCCTATACTGAGACAACAGATATTGCTAACATACTGGCCGACAGATTCAGTGCCAACTTTACCCCTCCCCCCTAAAGGACCAATCTCAATACCAGAAAAATTCCAGGCATCCAGCATTACTGCAGCACAGGTTAAAGCTGCATTGTCTAAGGTCAAGAATACAGCTTCCATTGGACCTGACAATATCTCTGACTGTGTTCACTCACAGCCTCACCTCAGGTTCTGTCCCTACCAAATGGCACACTGCTACAGTCATCCCTCTCCATAAAGGAGGAGTGACTACAGACGCTGGAAATTTTAGCCTGATGAGTCTGATATGTAATGCTATGGAGCGTATCATCATGGACCTAATTAACAATGGCAAAGGGAATCTCCAAACTCTATATCCCACGTAATTTGGTTTTGTGAAAGGTAGATCATGCCTGCTCAACCTCATTGACTTCTTTGAGTCAGTCACCAGAATGGTGGATTAAGGTAAGGTAGTTCATACAGCCTACATTGATCTGGCCTAGGCCTTTGATACCATTTCTCACTCAGGGATTATTGATAAACTCAGCAAACTAGGTATCAACCCCTATATCATTACGTGGGTTGCAAATTGGCTCACAGATATACCCCACAGTGTGAAAGTAGCAGACTCCAAGTTAGACTGCTGACCAGTCATAAGTGGGGTCCCACAGGGATCGGTCCTGGGTCCTCCCCTGTTTGGCATCTACTTTTCAGAAATCCAGGCCAACATGGAGGGACTCTGGCTGACCACATTCACAGATGACTGCAAGCTGGGAGCCATTATTAACTCCTCAAGTAATGAAGACATCCTACAGAAAGGTCTCACTGAGACCAATGACTAGTGTCGAAACCATGGCCTTAAAGCTTAATATCAAAAATGAGTCATCATCCCCTTTGTGAAAAACTCAGTTCCCACTAATTACCACATTGATGGAGCCCACTGAACACTGAAGGCATTATAAGAGATCTGGGGACACAGGTTGGCAGCAACCTTCCCTTCGACCACCACATTGCCACTGGGGTCAGAAAGTCCTTCTATGTGGCACATCTCATTACCAAGAGTTTTGCATTTAGGAAGAAAGAGGTCATCATTTCTCTCTACTCTTCCCTCATTAGACCAATCATAAAGTATAATGCCCCATTTGGCATGTACCTCACTAGACATCTGCAACAGCTGGAGAGGCCACAAAAGTACCTCACAAAGAGGATCCTAGACCTTAAACACATGCCCTACATGGACAGACTCAAAAAACTCCAGCTATTCTCTGTCTCATATCATCTACTAAGAGGCAATCTCTGCTTGACTTATAAAGCCATGTCTGACCCAGCTCTGTTAGAAATGCTACATCTAAAGAAATCCAAATCCCTCCAAACCACATGCTCCAGAGACCTCAACCTCATTACCACAATCAACAGAACATACTGGAGGGACAGGTTCATAACACAGAGACTGCCCATGCTCTGGAATAGACTTTCCATACATGTCAAGCAGAGCACCTCACTAGTCTTCTTCAAGAGAAATCTTGATGAGTAGATGGGAAATAGAACGTTCACCCCGGGGATCACTCCAGTGGCTCTACTTGATAGAGGCACTGGGAATTAATGACGGGTGGCACAATGCCAGGGTAATCCTATGGGCTAGGCTTGTAAAGGCCCAAGGGCCATTAGACTAGTACATACCTATGAACCTATAAACCTATGAAAGTGGGGAATGGTAGAAGAGATTGCTGTAAGTGAACTAAAAAAGGCAAACATTTTACTTTTTGCTAAGGTCTGAAAGTTGGTAGGTGACATGGTAAGCAGAATAACATTTGTACTAGCCTTGCTTTGTTAGATAGGATTTAGACTTGGATCGGAAGTTTGTGCAATTAGTGAGGTCTTTTTTGCTGTTGTTAAGAGATTGCCAAAGCTTGAGAGCTACAGTGGAAAAGCTCTGGTTAATACACTGTCATCTAGTATGGTCTGTAAAATGTAACCAGATTATGATTGTTTTCTTATGTTATAGGAGGGATGGGGATGATGAGTTTGACAAAGATTCAAAGGTATTAAACATCTAAAAAGGAATGAGCCTAAGAAGAGATTGGCTTTTTGTTTGACCGGAGGCTTTTTGCCATTTTGATAGTGTATAATACAACATGACAGCAATATTCTGTTCCTGGGGAGTTGGTGATAAAATAATAGATTTCATTAGAAATAGATTGGAAGATTGTTGTATTTTTGATAGAAGCTGTACCAGTCATTGCAGACCTATATTTTGACTGTACAATGAGAATTTGATGACAGCTGCTGTTGTAGGTTATAAAAGGAAATGAAAGAGGATGCAGGCCCAAAAGATTAGATAGCTGATTCTAGTACCAGTTATGATTTCAGACATTTAATTTTTCGTCTGGCCAAATCTCTAAGCATTTATAAGGGGATGTGGTATTCATTCAGTTATTGCTTATGTTAAGTATGCATAGTTAAAAAGGGTATTAGTTTTTAGTGGAACAGAAGTTTGTGGGTTTAGTTTTATAGGAACTAAAGAGTAGTTTTCTAGTATTTAGCCAGGCAGATAGAGTTAGTAAGTTGGTTTTATAACTTGAATGTGAAATGAAAGTGTATTAACAATATTGAAAAAAAGACTAGTGGGATGAGAAGAGAACCATGTTGTACTCCTTTTATGACAGTAGTGCCTGAGGAAAGGGCTAAGCTAATGTTACCCTTAAATGTTCTATTATTAAAGAAGTTTTCTAACCAGGGTGAAGCTGCGGGGGCTTATTCCAATACCTAACATGTGAGTGTCAAGGATGGAAGAGTCTGTTAGGTCAACGATGCAAGATAAATCAGTGAAGATTGTTCCGGTGAGGTGACCTTTGTCCATGATAAGTGAGATTTCATCTCCCACTATCCATAGAACAGTCATCTTGCTCTTTCCTGACTGGAATGCATGTCAGTTTAAGGACAGACCATGGTACTTTTGTAAGTAGACGGCTAACTAGTTGTATATTATATTTTCAAGGATGTTTGCAAGTGTTAGTAGAATAAAGATAGGGCAAAAGTTAAAGAAGATTTGGGTTGCTTTGGTTTTTCATTGGTCTGGAGACTAGTTAGAGGTGAGGAAGAGGTTATAAATATGGAGAACAGGAGGAACAATATATTCTCTGCAGTGGCAGGTTGGGCAGAGATTTTCTGCCCTGGTTGAAGTAATAGTTCAATGTGTTTGGTTTGAATACTTTAGAGGAGAAGGGAGATAGGAATAGCAGTGGATTAAATTGTGGAGTGTTGGTAGAATGGGTTAAGGGAAGATTAATGAATTAACTAAGAAAGTTAGTGGCAGAATGGTAGCCTTGAGAATCTTGGATTGTAATTCAGAGGTTGATGGAGAGGTTCCTATGCTCAGTGAGTGTGTTTGACTTCATACAAAAATTGTTTATGAGAGTGTAAGAGAAAGAATTGTTTAGCTCTGTGACATTCGTTTTTTATGGATTATTTAACTAGGTTTCTGTGTAAGGTAAACCTGTTAAGAGTTTCTCTGAGGGTGGGTTTCTTTCCCAATTGCACCAGGTTTCATCGATAGGTGTAGCAGCTGATTTAATTCTTTGGTGAAACATTCAGTTTTGTGTTTAAATAAATTCGTTATATTAGGGAAATAATATTTTGCATTTGCAGGAGTGTCTGAGTGAGCATTTCAGCTGTGTTAATTGTTTCTTCTATGGTACAGAAGTAGTTTTTTGGATGGATGAATTTAGGAAATGTAGGTCTAAAGAAAGCGAGTTTGGGAGGTTCTTTGACAGTGAAGCTTTTGATGCTGAAAGTTATGGGACAGTGGTAATTAGAGAAGGGTTTATGGTAATAAAATAAATTCTAGATGGTTGGGTGGTGATAAGGAGGTCTAGAA
This sequence comes from Protopterus annectens, assembly GCF_019279795.1. Taxonomy (NCBI): domain Eukaryota; kingdom Metazoa; phylum Chordata; order Ceratodontiformes; family Protopteridae; genus Protopterus; species Protopterus annectens. The sequence goes on along the minus strand of NC_056731.1, from coordinate 827,569,807 downwards.
GAAGTAATGCTAAGAGTTGAAGTTGGTACATGAGGGTTTTTTCATTATTTGGATCAGGTCTATGTCAAGCAGAAATTCATTTAGATTGGGTTTAGATGGTCTTAGGAAATAAATTAACATTAAAGATTTCAAGGTTTAAGATATTTTTCTTGTGAAAATTGTATTTGATGTTGTGAATTAGTAAACAGAAGTTCTTAGCTGGTAGATAGGTGACTACACATAGTGGTGGTTTGTTGCTGTATGAAGAGATCTTCATAAGAAGCCAATTAAGATCTGAGTCAGTGGATGCATTAGCTAGAACAACTGTCATAATTCCTAGCTGGGATTTGAATTAGATAAGTGCGTTTCTGCCACTTCTCTCCATACGTCTGGCATTGAAAGTATATATTTATAACATAGGAAGAAATGTTAAAGTTTAGGATGGGTGTGCAGAGACAGAAATGTACTTGATCAAGCTTATTAATGATGTTCTTGCCATTTTTGAGTACACAGTAGATGGAGGAGGGGTTAGATAAATTGGGGGTAGGAAGTCTATGTGTGAGTACTGGGTTAAGTTCTATGATAGATCAAAGTAGTAGTATAAAACTGATAGATGTGAATTTGTAGATACGTTTTAGTAGCTTTAAATACTGCTTGGTTGTACAGTAAAAGAAAAAAGTCATAGCTAAAATTAAGAAATGTCACACCAAAAAAGATAAAAACTCTGTCATCAAGCTGAATAGACAGATGTTTGTGCCTTTCGGCTTTTCCCGGTTAGGTGTCGCCACAGCGGAACTCTGGTCCGCTAATGATTGGTAGTTGATTTTTATGTGCCGAGTTACCAGCCCTGATGCACAACCTTCAACGAAGGTACGCCCATTCACGCATGTCTCCATGCAGAAGACGCTCTAGTTGAGAATCGAACCGGACAGCGTCTTACTATGAGCTGACAATGCTACCGCAGCACCACCACCGCGGGTAAGCTGAATAGACAGATAACAGGACTAATTAAGTCCAAATTTTGGAGTAAATATAGCGTCTCAGGTCAAGGACAGCCATAAGGCCTTCTTTAGTTAGGTTCGAAACCTTAAAAAAAGCAGGACACAACAGTGTGCTGAACTGTTGGCAAATGGAGCCACATTCATGGAACTAGTAGATAAAGCAAATCTTCTGGCTGACAAATTCAGCTCCAACTTTACCTTCCTCTCACCTCCATCTGACCCCTAGGAAATACCATCTGACATAACCCCTCCAACTATTAGTAGGGAGCAGATCTTAAATGCACTCTCTAAGGCCAAGAATACAGCTTCAATGGGCCCCAATAATTTCTCAGGAGGTCTCCTAAAGAGCCTGAAATATGACCTATCAAGGCCACTGGAATCAATATTCAACCAAAGCCCTCTGCACAGGATTTGTGCCATGTGAATGACTGCAATGGTCATCCCTCTGTACAAGGGTGGACTATTAACAGATCCCAGGAAGCACAGACTGGGATCATATGCAAAGCCATAGAAAGAATTATCATGAAAATAATAACTAACACAAAAAACAAGCCACCTTGGTGGAATCACAAAATCAATTGGCTGTATAACATTAGGAAGAAAATCATGGCAAAAATTAGGAGGTGCAGCACCCAGCAGGATAAAAGCACTCTCATCAAACTAAACAAACAACTTAGAGGACAAATAAAGTCTACCAAAGCCAAACCTGAGGTAAGTTTGGGCTGCCAGGCCAAAGACAACCAGAAAGCATTCTTTAGCTATGTCTGCAACCTCAAAGGCAATACACAATTGTGTGCAGAGCTCACTGTAAATGGAATCACTTATATTGAGCAAGAAGATATAGCAAACCTCCTGCCTGATAAATTCAGCTCCAACTTTAACCCTCTCTCCCCCTCAACCTTCCCTCAGGAAATATCATAAACTATAACTGCCCCCTGCTATCACCAGGGAACAGGTACTTAATGCTCTCTCTAAGACCAAGAACACTGCATCAGTGGGCCCAGACAATATCCCAGGATGCATTCTAAATAGTATGAAACATGACCTAACAGGGCTTCTGGAATTACTATTTAACTATAGCCTCCAAACAGACTTCATGCCTCATGAATGGATAAAGGCAACACTCATCTCTTTTCACAACAGTGGGCCATCTACAGTCCCTGGAAACTACAGAACCATAGGTTTCACTAGTCTTATATGTAAAGCCATGGAAAGAATTATCATGGAGATGATCAATAGAGATATAGTAACCCCCCCAGACACTAGACCCAACCCAGTTTGGTTTTGAAGGGCAGATCATGCCTACTTAACCTGGTGGACTTCTTTAGAAGGTCACCAAAGCAATGGATGAGGGCAAAGTTATTCACACTGCCTACCTTGACCTGTCCACTGCATTTGATACAATACCCCACTTAGGTATTGTTGACAAACTCAAGAGGTTAGGTAAAAACCCATATGTCATCCAGTGGATAGCCAACTGGCTCACAGACAGGACCCAGGAAATTAGAATTGGGGAGTCTACCTCTACAAAGAGGCCAGTCACAAGTGGAGTCCCTCAGGGATTAGTCCTTGGACCGCTCCTTTTTGGCATTTATTTCTCAGAAGTTAAGGCCAATGTCAGTGGTCTCTGGCTGACTAAATTTGCACATGATTGCAAATTAGGAGCTGTCATTGAATCTCACAATGACACAAATGTTCTCCAGGAGGAGCTGACACAGACGAACAACTGAAGTCAGAGCCATGGACTAAAATTAAATGCCAAGAAATGCATAACAGTATCCTTTGGGAAGTCAACCATCCGTGGTAACTATCATATTGACAACACACCCCTTAGAGTTGACCCAGTAGTCAGGGACTTAGGGACATACATAGATAGTAATCTAGCCTTTGATCATCGCATGGCTACAGTGGTGAGGAAATTATTCTATGTTGTGTAACTTATAAACAAAGGTATGACATCTAAGTCCAAGGAAGCCATTGTTCCACTGTATTCAGCATTCTTCAAACCTATCATTGAGTACAATGCCCCCTTTGGTATGTACCTAACCAGGCATATCCCACAATTGGAGCGTCCACAGAGATTCCTCACTAAAGGAATACAGGGCATAAGTAACATGTCCTGTTCAGACCACCTCAAGGCCCTATCCCTGTATTCTGTCTCCTACAGGCTTTTGAGGGAAGGTCTATGCCTGGCATACAGGGCATTGTCAGACCCCACTCTGATGGACCTCCTGCATATCCACAAAACAAACAGCACCAGAGTTATCCATTCTAAAGACTTAAACCTTGCTTGTGATATAAATAGGACCTGCTGGAGAGATAGGTATTTATCCCAGAGACTACCCCATCTATGGAACAGGCTTCCCATCCATGTAAAGCAGAGTTTCTACCTAACCCAATACAAATACAAGTTGGGCAATTGGATGGGAAACCTGAAATTCATCCCTGGTTTGCATGCAAGTAGATCAGAGCAAAAACAAAATGTGGTAAAGACAAAAAAGAAATTATGAGGGCAAGTGACAAAATAAAGTTTAGTTTAGAGAAATGGAGGGAAGAGTGAGGGGTTAGGACATAGTTATGAGGGATTGTCATGGGGAACAGCGATAAGAAACATAAGCTAGCAACTGTAAGAAATGGATTATGTAAAGCAGGTAAGTGAAGCCTTTAGAAAGAAGGTTAGTGGTGAAACACATAGAGTGGGAGAGCAATTAGTTGTACATATGGGAACCTTCTTGATCAACAATCTGCTATGAAAGATGTTGCTTAGAAACTGCAATGAGCATGTTTTATATGATAATGAACAATACCAATCCCATATACTGCAAGCAAAATCAGATAGCCAGTATGATACTAGGCATTGTAAAACTAAAGATGTTCCTCCTCTACATTCCTAGGGGTTGCAAACAAAAATGGATAGCCATTATAAGACTGTGAACATCTACACAGTAATATTATCCATGGAATTATTCACCTCACAAGATACGCAAACATAAGATAGATGTAGATCAAGTCGTACACTATGGAAGCCAATGTTGGAATCAAGGCAATTACCAGTGCTAGGAGTGTAATAGAAGAACAGTTTGTACATGGTAAAAACGCTTGTTTTAAAGTCATGCAGTTACAGTAAGAAACTAGCATGCTAGTGTGCCACACCTGTGTGGGTGTCCCTTCAGGGGAAGAAGTGGAAGTGTGAATTAGAATGTGAGTTGAGCTAAAATTATTTGGAAGAGTCAAGTTAGTATTGGGGATAATGGAACAGGGTGTGATTATGTGTTGCACCTCCTCCAGGACAGTGCAAGGAATAATATTTCAACAAATGCACAACAATGATTAATGAGACCAAAGTGCATAAGGTTGCTGGCAGACTCCACGACAATAAGTGGAGCAGTAGTAACAAATCACTGAGTGTACAGTAGTAACCAATCACTGAGTGTACAGTAGTAGCCAATCATTGAGTGTATGCTCACTTGGCTGGTCCACAGTGCTAATAGGCATCTGGGTAAGTAAAATGATCATATCCAAAAGAGGAACCGTGTATTGGGTTGGCTAACTTCACCTCTTTTATTTGTTTTACAGACAGAGTGGACCCTAAAAGAAGATTCCCTGTAGCAAATACAAATTGAGATTAGCACTGCTAGTGAGAATCTTTACAAAGAGGACCACCCCTCACACACACACATACACAACGGTGATACCATGGCGCATTTTTCAGAGAAGCACAGCTTCCAGGAGATTTGTCATACTAAAACGAAAACAGGTGGAATGGGGAGGGAGGTAAAAACTAATAAAAAGTTACCCACAGAAATGGTTTACAATTTAGTAAAGGAGTTTACAGGAAAATAGAAAAGCAAGAATAAGGAAAAAATTACCTTGAACCTTCCATGAATTGTTACAACAGAAACATCAATCAACTTTGTTGGTGGCATGGGCTAATACTCTGTGTTCCTAAAGCAGTACATAGTAGCTCTAGCAATCTGAGTGTGATGCCATTTGAGGTAAAGGGAGGTCTGGCAGTTGGTAAAACACCCTCAGAAACTGGCATGCTGCATGTGCATGGGTGCCTTTTAAGGTCAGTATGACACCACGTATACACCCCCACAAACACACACACACACACACACACACACACACACACACACACACACACACACACACACACACACACACACACTTAGCTGATTGAAAGGTAATGGGACAGCTGAATCTTGAGTTTCTGAGTATTACTTTACAGTCCCTGGTAAGATTTCCCCCTTTTTAGACTCTTCATGCGCTTCAAAATTACTTTCATTGACAAGTAAATATTGATTTTGGTTCTGCTGTTTAAACTGCATAACTTGTTTTTGATTGCATGTATCCTATACTTGTCCTAGTAAGAAAAAGCAAAATGCATGGTTTGCTAAGAAAGAAATAGAATCACATTTAAGAAAACTGTGATGTGAAATTATAATCATTTAAAAATTCTTCAACCTAACAGCAAAGTTGTAACTTCTTTTTTTTTTCATAAAATACCATAGACCATTATTTTACCCTGTATAACACAGACTGTCTTGTTAGAATTTGAACCTTCTGTAACTGTAGACCTCCTCTAAATGTGAAGTAGTCAAAGTGTTATAAAAGTGGGCTAACATAAAGTATCTTAAGGTTTTCTGATTGTTTTCATACAACCTCCACTTACTGTCCAGATTTATGAGTTAATGTGATTGAGTGACAGCAGTACACATTCACTTTCATACACAGACTGTATCCTATTCCCCAGAAAAAAAAGATGACTGAATGGCATACCTCTGATGATTGACTGTGATCAACTGAAAGAAATTCTAGATAGATTAATATATTTCAGCATGTTTCTGTCTCATTCTGTCCATCTATCTGAATCCCCCTCTCTCTCTCTCTCTGACACACTCACACAGACACACACCTACATGCACATCAGCACATACATATCAGACCTCAAAAATCCAGATTTAACTACAATCAAGTGACATCAGTGTTTGAATACTTTCATACGCAGGTTGCTTCAAGAATAACTAATTTCAAACTGAGTTCACCTCTGATGCTTGGCTTTTTCCTTAGTAATTTGTTTTAGTTTGTTTTACCCCCCCCCCCCCCACACACACACACACACATGGCTGCACACATGCAAACCCAGGCATGCACACATTCGTGTGTGAGTACACACATGCACACACACAAAGAACTATGTTGCTTACAGTCTACATGACTTTATTAGGCAATTTTTGGTAGTATTTTCTAGGCCTTGCATTATAACCTAAGGTTTTTGTAACATGCACACAGATTAAATATACATACATTTTTTCAATTAAAGTTGCCTATACTGGGCTACTGTCTGATCCCCTTATAGCTTATCATACAAGGCAAAGCACTGCCTAGCTTCTGCAGAATAATCTGGAATATTTCACTGACTTACTGCAATGATTACACATACTCAATGAAAGCATATTGCTATGCATTAATGTCTGGTCCATAGTTTGATAATGTAATCCAGTCCCTCCACAACTCCCCATACTTTATAAATACATGATTTAAATGCAAACTTATGCAATCAGACAACTTGGGAGTCTCCTCAGATAAACCTAAAGAAAAAACCTAGGTAGGAATTCTACCTGTATAGAATGGGAAGCTATTACTTCATTTCTTGAAAAGGAACTGAAGGGAAAAAATGAGTTATATTAAACTCTATTGTCTTTTATTACAAGTGCAGTTTGTTTTTATAAAAGGTGGAGCATTTGCTGATATATTGAAATAACTCAGTTTTTTAATTTAGTTTATTTCATTAGTGCTTCTTAAGTTTTGTCATTGCTACAGTTTTTTTTTTTTATTTTGATATATTAGATTTGTATTAGATCTCTGTCTTTTCATGTAGTTAACATAATAGAAGAGTTTATGGGCAAGTTAGTCTCAGCAAAAAAGGGGTTATCAGACAATTTGAAGAAGCTTCTGAGTAAATCATTATTAGTGCCTACTATTGATCAGGAACAATACTAGCTAAGTGATCACAAGGACTATAAGATGCCTAGCCATATGCACCTTTAAATAGACACACGTAAATTACACAGATTATACTCTGTCCTTATTACACAAGATGTATTTAACCAGTGAATGGGCGTACCTTCGTTGAAGGTTGTGTGTCAGGCCTGGCAAGCCGGTACATAAAAATCAACTGCCAATAATTAGCGGACCGGAGTTCCGCTGTGGAGACCCCTAACCGGGAAAAGCCGAAAGACACAAACAAACATACTCTGTCCTTATTACACAAGATGTATTTAACCAGCCTGGTTTACATTTTATGCCAGATCTGAAGTATCTTACTCACTACTGTATGTTATATCACAGAACTGATGAATTATTATTTCTAGACTGATGATTTACAGAATAAATAAATTTGTTTCTAAACCTGATCCTAATTTATGACCTAGTGTTATTAACAAAAGTTTATTTATAGCAGACAATATAGGAGACAGCTGAACCTCTCAATGATTGACTGTTATGGAAAATGTTAAATCTGAAAGATATATTGCATATATAATTATTGCATTGTCAAAAATGAGTTATAAGCATATGCCTGTTAATGGAGTTGGTTTTTCCTTTAAGCTGCAAAATGGTATTTATTCAAGATATGTTGCTGTAATGTTTTTATGACCATGATTATATTTTTATGGTGATTGCATTCCTTTTTGTTCACTGAAAATGTAATCCCTGTAGGTATTCAAGTGTATACATAAAAACAAAAATACACAAACAAGAAATGATGGCAAATTCTTATGTATGGAACTGTGGAGTGCTCATAGCTAAACGATTCCTGCCTTAGACCAGATTATTCTGTTTATATTTTACAGCATGCTGAGTTGATTTGTTTTTCAAATAATTACCATGGTTAATGCAGCAGTTCTACAGTCAGAGATAAGGGCTGTGGTTATGTAAACTGCCTGTTGTGGGGAGGTGTGGTGCAAGCAGTCACATAAGATGCAATTCAAAGGCATGTTTAGCTGCAATGAGGAAGACATTGTTATGGACTACTCTGCATACCTCTGAATTGCCTGTAATTACAGTCAGTGCTAAACAGCACTTTTTGGCAGTAGTTACCACTGTTGACCCATGCAGCTGAATAACAAAATAAATGTATAGTTTTCTTTTTTCCTGTCTGGTACCTCCTGTATAAAAAGAGACAAGCACAGCCATTGCCCCAGCTGGATTACTTACTTGTTTCTTACACCTAACTGCAGCTCTAATTTAAATGTAGTGTACTTGCATTTACTATATTTATTTCAGATATAGCTACCAGCATAACATTTGCCATAATCAGCTAAAATTATATATATTCTATGACCTATGTTTAAAAAAGCTAAAATTACTAAAAGTAATCCATACTCCATAGGGTATTTGCATGTATATTATGTTTCACAGTTGTATTGTTATATTATACTGGCATACCACAATCTGTATACTAATTCAAAAACACATATGTATCAAAACATTCAGTTTTGCCATTTCAATGCATGTTTAAGTCTCTGGAAGCATGAAGTATTGAATACATGTGGTATGTGGTATGAACCCAATCACTTCCTTAATGAGGTACACGTGTAACATGTTATACATTGACTGATAACAGTAATGAATGATGTTCTGTTTGATGCATTACCACTTCCTGAGTATCTAGCTCAGCCCTAAACACAATGGATTGCTCCTATGAATTCTTTTGTTTTAAGATTGGAATCTCAGATTCAGGTACAACAAATGTCTCTGTGCATTCTGGGCTTATGTTGTCACTTCCCTGACCCATTTCATAAGCATGCTAAGCTGACAATCACTGAGTCACAATACTACCATACCCTCTTCCATTTTTCAGAATAGTAGACTTGCTCTGGCTTCTAATATAAGTTAACTATTCATTTTCTTATATAAAGGAATCTGTTCCTTGTATGTAGAATGATTTTAGTGCAGGTGCTTTTTCAGTCACAAAAACTTACTGACAATTTATTGACATTTGAATTCTAAGTCTGTCTTCCCCCTTTTTCATTAAAGGCAATGTTTCCATGTCTTTCATAATAAATTTTTTGTTTGTCTTTATTTAATGTCACTGTCTGGAAATATTAGTGTCATAATAAGCCAACCCATTAATGCAATCTGCCCATGATGCTGGCAACTTGGGCTTAACTAGCAATATGGGAAGCTGGAGGGCTGGCCATGGGGAGAGGTGGCATCAATGGCTGATGGCTGATGGCCACGTCCCCTACTTGGGAGGGTAATTTTGGATTTTGCAGCATAATGTTGTTTATTAGAGGCTGGAGAGCAGCATTAGTGCCCAACAATGTGCACATTCACACCAAAGGAAGTGTGGCAAAAAATCATAGGTGTATATGCCGAAGAGAATGAGCATATGTCATTGCGCACCCCTCCTCTGAGGGAAGCTTAAGTCATACAAAAAATGCCTTTGTTCCGGAGCAAACATTGATAAACAAACCAGAACTGCACACACCTGTGGTAGCCAAGGTAGATGAAAAAGCCAGTCAGTGAAATACGGTCTAAAAAGCCAAATTTATTAATGTTAAGCGCTTTCATTCCCTTAAGTTAGAACTTCATCAGAACAAAGAACACTTAAAATGACTCACTGTATATAACAATCACATTCCAGGCAGGTATGTTCCTAGCCTTAAGCAGCATTCTGTCGTTACCCAGAATGATGCCTGAATACAAACAGAAAATGATTGACTTTAAAAATTGGCTTAGTTTCTGGTGTCATTCCAGGGGGATCCATTACCTGACACCTTGGGAAGGATGCTTTGCCAGAGATGGCCTGCATCTGTCTCACTGGGGCTTCAGGATTCTGTCAAAGGCTCTTGCCTCCCTTATAGTGCTTTTTTTTTAGGAAAAGTGATGAGGTTAAAACTACCGACATAAAAATTTCAACAAAACACAAATTAAAGGTCATGCTATTAAACGCTAGGAGTCTAAACATGAAACTGCACTCATTGCAAGCATTCCTAACCCTGGAAAATGCTGACATCTGTGTGGTCACAGAAATCTGGTTCAAAGCTGTGGAGAGCACCCCAGCCTTACCTGGTTACACATCCTATCATACATTCAGACCCCAAACTGTGGGTAGTAAAACCAAAGCAGGTGGAGTTTCAATTATATATTAAAGACCTACACACCTCCAGGCTGGTAAAACAGTATGATGCACAGGAGACACTCCAGGTGCAGTTAACTATTGACAAGACCTCTATACAAACAATAGCTAGTGACCAGCTCCCAAATCTGACCCAACATGCCCAAACTGCCTATCTAGACCACTTCAAATCTATCAAGATTCAACCCTTTACCCTGATCCTGGGTGACTTTAACAACACAAACATAAACTGGAAGAACTACTCTTGCCAGAACACAAATACCCAGAGATTCTTCGAGTTTGTAAGTGCAAATGCTTTGGAACAGCTAGTTGATACCCCCACAAGAGGTGATAATATCTTGGACTTGGTATTAACCAACATGACTAGCCACTGCAGCATCCCTGCAGTATCATCCTCCCTTGTATGATCCGACCATAAAGCGGTCACGTTTGATGTCACCATCTCCCCAGACCCACATCTAGCTAGAGTCATTCAAAAAAACTTCTCCAAAGCTGATTACAGCCTCCTGAGGGATGGTATAAACAGCTTGACAACCCCCTCCCCCCCTCTAGGAACTAGCACCAGTATCCAAAACTATACCAAATTATTATACAAACATTTATATAGATGCATGGAATCAGGAATACCTGACAGGACTAAATCATCCTCTGCAAGCAAGAGTAAACCTGTCTGGTGGATATCTGCAATAAATAAACTCTATAACAGAAGAAAAAAATTGCTGACCAGGATCAAGAAGTAGCAGGTGACCAACTGGAAGCAATCTCTCCTTAGCCTAAACAAGCGAATAAGAGCACTAGTGAAATCCTTCAAAGCAAACTTCAAGTCCAAATTGGCCACATCTACTAGAGACAATCATAAGGCCTTCTTCACAAATGTCCGTAATCTCAAAGGTAGCACCCAGATCTGTTCAGAACTGATGGTCAAGGACACCACACATACAAATGCCATAGATATAGCAAACTTGCTGGCTGACAGATTCAGCAAAAATTTCACCTCTCTGTCCCACCATCAGTAAATCAGGACATTCTCAGTACCTGCCCCCTTCTCCTTATATCTAGGGATCTAGTCATCACTGCTCTCTCAAAGGCAAAAAATACAGACTCCATGGGACCTGATAACATCCCAGGCTGCACCCTACATGAACTCAGACAGGAACTTGCAGCACCATTAGGCATCCCATTCAACCAAAGCCTGAGTACTGGTTTTGTCCTAGCTAAGTGGACTACAGTCACTGTCATCCCTTTACACAAAGGTGGAGCATCCACTGACCTGGGAATTATAGACATATAAGCCTAATTAGCCTGATCTGCAAGGCCATGGAACGGATTATCATGGACCTCATAAACAAGGACATTGGCAAGCGCCAAACACTGGATCCCACACAGTTTGGCTTCACCAAGTGGAGGTCATGTCTGTTAAAGTTGGCTGACTTTTTTGAGACAGTCACCAAAGCCAAGGATGATGGGAAAACAGTGCACAATGCCTACCTTGACCTGCCCAAAGCCTTTGACAATATTTCCCACTCGGGCATAATAGATAAACTCTCTCAACTAGGCATCAATCTGTATGTTACCAGATGGGTGGCCAACTGGTTCACTGATAGAACCCACCTAGTCAAAATAGGGGAAGCCACCTCAAGCAGTAGACCCAAATCGAGTGGCATACCCCAGGGATCGGTCTTGGGGCCACTGTTATTGGGATATACTTTTCTGAGGTACAGACCAAAACTAGTGGGTTATGGCTGACCAAGTCTACAAATGACTACAAGTTGAGAGCTGTCATCAATTCCCCTAGTGATGTGGAAATCCTCCAAGAGGGTCTCACCCAAACAAATGACTGGTGCCAGAAAAATGGCCTCAAGCTGAATACAAAAAAATGCATCATCCCCTTTGGGGAGAGAGATGTCCCCACAAATTATCACATTACTAGCAATGTTCTAAGCATGCAGTCAGTCGTGAGGGATTTGGGCACCCAGATTGATAGCAGCCTGACTTTTGACCCCCATGTTGCTTCCATTGTATGGAAAGCTTTCTACATAGCCCTCCTCATAAGTAAGGATATCTCATCCAGGACAAGGAGGTCATACCATTCCTGTATTCTTCACTTATAAGACCCATTATTGAGTACAATACCCCATTCGTCATGTACCTTGCAAAGCACATGCAGCAGCTGGAGAGACAACAGAGGTTCCTCACCAGAAGAATCCAGGGTCTCAAAAATCTACCATACATAGACAGGCTAAAAAGCCCTATGCCTCTACTCTGTTTCATACCGATTCCTCAGAGGTGACCTCTGTCTGGCATACAAGGCGATCTCGGACCCCACCTTGATGGGACTGCTCCATATCTGCAAGTCAAACTCCACTCAAGTAACCCGCACACGCGGCCTCAACCTGGTGTGTGACATCAATAGGACTTGCTAGCAGGACAGGTTTGTGTCCCAGAGACTCTCCCATCTATGGAATAAACTCCCTCTCCACATCAGGCAGAGTACCTCTTTACCCTTTTTAAGAGCAATCTGGATAACTGGATGGGAAATAGAAAATACATTCCTGTGATTCCACCCATGTCCCTGCTGGACAGGGGCATTGGGTACTGATTTGTCTATGTATGGATTAAACTCCTGGCTAGGCTTATAAGGGCCTCAGGGCCAATAGCCTAGTAGCTTCCTATGATCCTATGATCCTATTACTGTTCAATTAAGACAACCAATCATTTGGAGGACTGTTATCAGAAGGTGTCCTGAAATGAGATTTATGTCACTTATTCTAAGATTCATTATTTGTTGGAAGACATGTTATTGCAGGGTCGAATTTCTAAGAGTGACCATGACTGAATGATAAACCAGTTATTGCTTGTATATTCAGGATTCCCAAAATTCACAAATCCTCAGTAACCCCCCTATGCGGCCCATAGTAGATGCATCCCATTCAAAAACATTTTTTATTGCTAAATGGATTGATGAATGTTTAAAAGACTGTATTTCTCAGATTCTTTGTGTATGTAGAGATTTGTGGCATTTTTTGGAGTGCTTAAATGACATTTCTTTTTTTGAAAATACCATTTTGTAACTATTGATGTGAAGAATTTGTTCACAGTTGTCCCTCATGATATGGGTTTAGATTTCCTGGAAATGTGTTTAAATAAGTGCAATTGATTTTCAGCAGAAAAAAATTCCATTATTGTACTTAGGAAAGTTGTCTTGAGTAATTTTTTTGTTTTTTTATGGCCAATATTATAAACAGATTGCTGGAGTTGCAATAGGAGTGACATGTGTCCCCATTTTTTGCAAATCTAGCTATGGCAGAATGGGAGCACAGGTATATAATGAAGGGTGAATATCATAATTGTTGGTCATTATGTAGTCGTTTCCTGGATGACATATTTATTTTATGAACTAGTACTGAAGCTAGGCTCCAGGAATTCTTAGGTTTTATTAATTCTGCTACAACATTTTTATCATTTTTCCACACCATGAATGATACAAAAATGCATTTTTGGATGTAGAGATCACCAAAAATTTACAGAATTTGAGGTATGGTTACAATATTTTAAGGAAGACAACCTTTTCAAACACTGAACTTCAATTTCCGAGTATGCATCCTACATTTCAGAAAAAAATCTGTAGTTAAAGGTTAAATGGTCAGGTTGGCCCATATGATTTCACAACAAGAGGTATTTTATCAAGAATGTAACTTTCTTATGAATATTTTTTTAAAGGGAGGGTATCCTATGGAATTTTTGATGGGAATAAGAGATGAGGTTATAGCTATAAAAGAAAGGGTATATATGTCCCTATTTTGAATGATAAAAAACACGATGTATAATGATCCTAACAGGGTTGTTCAATAATAAGAGGAAGATAACATTTATTTCTACCTTCACTTTGGTTAGTGGTGCTACAGTTAATAGTATCAAGAACAAGTGGAAAATTATTTTGTCTGATAGCAGGCTTTTGAGCAAATTAGGTACTGAACCCCAGATAGTTTTTAGAAGGGATACATCATTTAAGAATTTTTGAGTTTAACAAAACAAAAGTGGCCAGTAGTACAAGAAGGGTTGGCAATTTTAAGTGTGGGATGTGTTCACAGTGTCCTTATGTGTATGTAGGAGAGAATTTCAAAATAAATAACAAAATGTATAAAATATATGGAGACTTTACATGTTCCACAAAAGGGGTGGTCTATTTAGCTCAGTGTGAGTTGTACACTGCATTTTATGTAGCAAGACCACCCTGAAATTTAGTGAATGTGTATGTGAACATCTTTCAGATATTAAGAAGAAGAGAGAGACAAATGCTTTACATAAGCATATAGCTAGTTATAATGACCACTATTTTAAGTTTTTAGTGACTGAACAGGTCAGACAGATCCTCAAGGGAGGACAACAAAAGAACATCTTGAGTTGTGTAAATTAAGATGGCAAGTTTTATTGAATATAACAGTGTTTCCTGAGATCAATAAGGCCCGTTCTATTTATTCCATCATAAAGTTAAGGCGTTATACTGTTTCTAATTGTTGTTAATCATTTTTAAGTGTTAAATGGTTCTGAGGTTTGATTGGTTGTTTTTAATTGAACAGTAATGTGATTGTTATATAAAGTGAGTCATTTTAAGTGTTCTTTGTTCTGATGAAGTTCCAACTTAAGGGAATGAACGCGTTTAGCATTAAATAAATTTGTTTTTTAGTGTATATTTCACTGGCTGGCTGTTTCATCTACCATGGCTACCACAGGTGTGCACAGTTCTGATTCATTCAGGAACAGATGCTTCACAGAATACCTTACTCTCCTCTCCCCCAAACATGTTATCTATGCTCCACCCATCTGGGTTGGTGTTCCCACTCTGGGAGGGATACAGAAAAAAAACAGTTAGTCAGGGGATAGGACCAAAAAGAGGTGCTGATCCTTGTAAATGGTCATACTGGTGAAATAGATCAAAAATCTATAAAAGGAAAGTGTTCTAATGATTAAAAATGTAATTCTCAGCCTTCTGACCATCAGTGACTATGTCAATAATAGTCCTGTATCTTGCAAGAGTGTTCCTATATATTTAAATATTGCCAGTTGAATTTTTCAGGACTTGTATCCTTCTTTGTCAGATTCATTATTGCCTGAATCATTGACTTGACCCTTACTCTTTGGGTATCTAGGACTCACAGTGATATGCCTGAACTCCCACGTACTGATGAATGTCAAAATTAAGGCATTAGGTGTCCCATCTCTTGCAAATATGCCATTAAGAACATGTATAATGCTCACACCTGTGGTATTTCCTAGCATAATAATTACTGGATACTTTAACTAATAATGAACTTACTTAAACTTAAATGTTTCCAATGGGACATATTGTTTTTTGAAAGTAGTATTGCTGTTGGAAGGTTCCCTAAAGGTTTACATATCACTAAAATGCCAATTGGTTCCGACTTGCCCAAGGGGTTAATACACAGATGGATTGATTTCAATCTAAAAAATAGTATAGCATATATGGCTTTGTTGGCTGATTTTAATACGCAGAAGATGCAAGAACTAAATTACAACATTGCTAAGAATTTGTTTATGTTGAAAGAATGAATAACTGTTGAAAATTTTGATGCTAAGTTTTATTTAATCAAAGATAAGTTGATTAAAGAAAATGAAGTTTGATGTGAGAGGAAACTCAAGAAATTCGAGATGGACCATGCCAATTATGAAAGAGGTGCAGGATATCCAGGAAGTGAAGTAAGTGAATTAGAACTGAGTAGTCCAGGGAGGAGAGGTCATAGGTTCATGGGGTCATAGGCTAGTACTAGGCTATCTGCCCTAGGGCCTATACAAGCCTAGCCATAACAATTCCCTGGCTATTTCTTCCCACAATATTTACTTCCCTGGACCCCTGTCTAGCAGGGTGACTGACGTGAAGCGAAGCTTATGTTCCCACAGCACCTGTAACAAAAGTAAGGAGGTCAGCTAGACTTGCCCAAAAAGGAAATTATGCAGATGGCCGGGGGAGAGAGTATATTTAAATAATAAAAATAATGACAGTCATGGAGATATACAAATGGGTCTGCATCCCGAGTTTTTCAGCCTGTACATATTTATCAAGATTCAGGCAATGGTGAAAGGATTTGGGCAAGAGTAGCAGCACATCCAGATGTGGAGAAACAACCTGTGGGCAACAGCAATCGGAAATGGAATGGCTGAGCACCAAGTTCCAAAAACTAAGAGATTTGTCTCCTGATTGTCAATTTAAAATTCTAAACTTGTCACAGAAGTATTTGAATGTTATTGACAGTCACGTTTTGAAGAAAGGGTGATCATTTGTGCCATTTGATAGTGTAGACATAGTTGATGCATTGAATTGCCTAAGAGAATATGAATATGTTTGAAAGTTAAATTTAAAATGTATTTTTAAGCAAGATAATAGATCTTCAAGTGGACTGGTAAAACCAAGTTTTTTCAATCCTCCACTAAGACCAGAGTTAGAAGCTTTTTTAGTTGCAACTGAAAGGCAGCCAACAGAGCCTTTAAGAGACAAACCAAAGTAAAAGTTTTATAATTTAACCAGAGAAGAGAGTGAAGCTCTTAGAAAGTTGATAGAAGAGTCTTGTATTTTTAATTACCAAAGCAGATAAAGGCAGTGCCCTGGTTGTTATGAACTGAGACTTTTATAATAGTAAGACGGATCTGATGTTGTCTGATGAAATGTTTTAGAAGAGAGTTTGCCTTACAGACATTAGGAAAGCTTCTGAATTTATTTATTGTCTCATAGAAGAATGGTTATGTGAAGGAATGATATTGAGCAATGAAGCTTATTTTTTGGTTAAAAAATGCCCAAAATTAGTCATATTTTTGGCTTGCCCAAGGTGCATAAAAACCTGGATACCCCCCCCCCTTTTAGGCCTATAGTGGCAAGTGGGGGAAGTAACACAGAGGAAATAGCTATATGTACGGATGAGCTGCTGCAAAAATTAGTTGAGCGGAGCATGTCTTTTATTGAAGACACATTTGACTTTAAGAATGCAGTAAATGTTATTAAAGTTATGGACATGGATTATTTAGTGACTATGGACACTCAGTCCTTACATACAGTAATACCTAATGAAATAGGGCTGGACTTTTTAAGAAGTGAATTGTTATACTCTAAATTATTTAACAATGAAATTGTCAGTCTCATTATAGAAATGCTCAATGTTATTTTAATGTATAATTTTTTTTAATTTAATTCATCCTTCATGCAACAGCTTGTTGGCATAGCCATGGGAGCAGCCATGGCCCCAAGTTATGCCAATGTTTTATGACTGCTTGGGAGAGGGAATTATTGTTAAGAGAGAATTTTACAATTGCATTGTTTATTATGGACATTTTATTGAAGATTTGTTTATTATTTGGAGAGGGAGTTTAGAAGATGTATTATTTTTCAGTATATTAATTCTACCTGTAGCTGTTTAAAATTTACTTTTAATTATGATCTTCAAAATATTTATTTTTAGATGCTGAGAGTTTTAAAGGAGGCAGCAAGTTAAAAACAAAAATATGCAAAAAAAAGTGCAATATAACACTTATTTAGATTACAATAGTATGCACCCCAAAAATATGAAAGATAATATTATTAAGGGGCAGTTAATGAGAGTAAGTGACTTGATAGAAGATAATGATTTGTTCTTACAAGAAGGAACAGCTTTGTGTTCATAGAAACAGACAACTGGTGCCAGAGTCATGGCCTCAAGCTAAACGCCAAAAAGTGTATAGTCATCCCCTTTGGCAAAAACAAAGTGCCCACAAATTACCACATAGGTGGTAATCCATTAAGTACAGAAGAAGTCATTAGGGACCTGGGGACCCAAGTTGATAGCAATCTCTCATTTGACAACCACGTGGCCAAAGTGGTTTGAAAAACATTTTATATAGCCCACCTAATCATGAAGCGATTCACATCTAGATCAGGGGAGGTCATCGTGCCTCTTTACTCATCCCTCATTAGGCCCATAATTGAGTACAATGCCCCTTTTGGGATGCACCTTACCAGACACCTGCAGCAACTGGAAAGACCCCAAAAGTACCTCACCAAGAGGATCAAAGGGCTCAAACAGATGCCATATGTTGCCCAGTTAAAGAAACTCCAGCTCTACTCAGTGGCATACCGCCTGCTCAGGGGCGATCTGTGCCTGATGTATAAAGCCATGTCTAACCCGGAATTAATGGACATGCTGCACCTCAGAAAATCCAAATCCCATTGAACTATGCGCTCGAGAGACTTGAACCTCAGCACTGAAATAAATAGGACATGTTGGAGGGACAGGTTCATAACCCAGAGGCTCCCTTCACTCTGGAATAAAATCCCAGTCCAGGTTAGGCAGAGTCCCTCATTGACTCTCTTCAAGAGGAATCTTGATGAGTGGATGGGAGATCGTAGGTTTACCCCGGGTATCACTTCTGTGTCACTGTTAGACAGAGGCACAGTATACTAACCTCGAAAAAGGGCATAGCAAAATTAATTTAAAATGGGTGGAGAAAGCCAAACACACTCTGGCTAGGCTTATAAATGCCCTAGAGCAGATAGCCTAGTATGAACCTATGAACCTATAAATTTTTAGCTACAGCCTACTGCAAAAAGTTAGTTCTGCAGAAGTTTGATGAGGTTATGAAAATGAGAGTTGATAAAATTGCTACTCCTAGAGAGTGCAAAAGAAATTTAGATGATTATAAAATGGGGATGCTGTTGTAGCATTCTTTAGATGTGAAAAATATAAAAGAAATTGTGAAAGGTAACTGGAACATACTTACCAGCTTTCCTGATATTAAATAAAAGTAGTTGGGCAAGGGCCTATATTTACAAATAAGAGAGGGACGATTTTTAAGAATATTTTTCAAGCTAATTTGAGTGGGAAAAATATAGGGAAAGGGATTAAAGGGATGCATAAATATAATAATTGTAAATTTTGACATTATTTGAAAGTAGATGTAAGAGATTTGGTAGTAAATGACAAAAAAATGTATGTACATGGTTGTTTTTAAGCCAAAGTTTGCTGTTTACCTAGCAATCTGCTCAGCTTGTCTTGCTTGTTATGTGGCCTGGATGACAAGATAGTTAAACAAAAGAATATATGAACATTTACATGCTACTGAGATAAGATCCAGTAATAATGCATGGGGTAAGCATTATTTTGACACTAGTTGTAAGGGTTTACCAAAATTTTTAGCGTTGGAAAGTGTTTCTAATTTTGCAATTTGGTTTGATGCTGAAGATGAGTTAGACTGGAGGGAATATTGCTGGCAAGTAAGATTAGATGCTAGCAACCCTCCAGGGTTAAATGACAAAGAGAATTTTTAAATCTTTTTGAAGAGAAGAAGGCTTAAGGATTAGCACAGGCAGAACTATCTATACTATCTATACCTTTAATTTAATTTATTTAATTATTTAATTGTGTAATATGTGTAAGAAATGTTTAATTAGTTGATATATAAAATGTATGATGTTTTAGGATGCATTCAGTCTGAAGAAGTCTTATGATAGAGGAAAGCCCTTACAGAATGTGTTTTTTTTCTGAATAAATTTTTTTTTGTTTTTTTTTGGTTGCTCTTTCAAGTTGTTTGGGTTATTTTATTTTATTATAATCATGAACATATGCTACATACTTGACTTCTTTAAAAGTGAAACAAGTCTGTTTCAACTGTAACACATCAGGTTAGGTGTCTCATGAGGAATCAGTTCTTTGCAAGCGCTTTAGATGTATTGCCATTGCAGATTATACAATTCTGAACCAGTTTGTTAATTTATTCAGCAATGGCTAACAATTAGGTTACCTGTTTGCTCTTTGCATTTTACTATTCCAGATGAAAGTTAAACACTTGTACAAACATTAACTCTCTGGGATGATTTGAGATGTCATTTTTATCTGATTTTAAATATCAGTCCCTGTATACAGCTGAGTTTGCCCTTGTAAGAACAGTGTACCTGCATGTTTCCATGAGTATGCAGGTGCACTGTTTTGGGCATCCTTTTATGATGATCTGCTTCACTGTTCATTATGTACATTTCTTAAACTCAGTGAATGTTTCTTCCATTAGTGAGAACTGCTGTATGGTCTGTAATATTTTCAAATCCTCATTTAATAAATGTTTAGCTTGCTGTGTTAGATATGTTCTTCTTAGCATATCAGTAATATGCATCTGTTTACCTGGCTTGCATTATGCTGCCAAATTGTCATGCTGTAAACCAAGTACCATTCTTTACAGTCATGCAAGTGTTTTATATCTCAGTTTCAACTTTCATTAGTCCTCCACATATGTACTCCAAAACTTCTCACATACATATAAATGGCTATTATTTCTTTCTCGATTTGATCATATCTGCTCTGTGCATCAGTAAGTGCTCTTGCTCAGCATGCTAAAGGTTCTTGTTTTGCAGAAGTATTGTTCCAGTTTAATGCTGACTGGCATCATCTTGGAGCACAAATGTCTAGTAACATTGTATAGTCTCAAAGTTGATGCTTCGGTCCCAATAATCTTTCATATTTCAAAATACTTGGCTTGTTCCAATAATTATACATGCTAGCATCTTTTTCAAATGCTTTGCAGTGTCTGGCATATTTTGAATACATTTTCTTAAGTACTGTATTATTCCTAGAAATTTCATTAGATCATGTTCTGTTATGACTTAAACATTTATAACTCGAGTCTCACTTTTTCAGCATTTGACTTTTACACCTTTTTTTTTGTTAGAATGTGGATAATGTACTTTAGCCTCTATAAACTTGTTTTATTCATTTTATTATACCTGCTTAATCCGTCTACCAGCTTGGTCAATCTTGTGTCATGTGCTTTGTTGGTTTGACCCAAAATGAATAAATCCTCCTTAACAGTCAGCAACTGTCCAGGCCTTTTACAATCTGTGCTACGGACCACTTCTGGTACTGACAAAATTCTTGGAGTGCATGTTAAATGTGCAGTGCTTTAAATATTCATAATCTTGTTTGATCTGCCATGGTTGCCATCCTGCACAGAAAACATATTTTGTGTTAGCTGCAGTTTATTCTAGTCTTGCAGGACTACACAGATTCAGAGATTACCTTGTTTCAGTGTAATGACCCATTCTGTAGGTTCTGACTGGTTCACAATCACATCCATTATTTTTAAGTTCTTGATCTTTTCTTTCTCTTAAAGTTGCTAGCATATTTCTGAATAAATGTACCACAGGTACTGCATCTGGAGATATTTTAATATGGTACTGTACTAGCAAACCATCCTAATGGTTAGCATATCTGCATATTTATGCGCACATACTATTATTTGAGTCTGTCAATACATTTCTGTGATTACCACAAAAGCACTGTGTGGAGAAAAGCGATGCACCGGACAGCTCAGGAATAATATCAGATAACAGTTTATTATAAAATGTCACGAGTAACACAAACACGTTTTTTGTCACAAATTCAGACTTCATCAGACAACTAACCTCATTTCTAGCACATAATTTATATCAACTGCAATAAAACAATTAATTCAAACCATCCAATCAGGTTTGAATTCATTGTTTTATTGCAGTTGATATAAATTATGTGCTAGAAATGAGGTTAGTTGTCTGATGAAGTCTGAATTTGTGACGAAAAACGTGTTTGTGTTACTCATGACGTTTTATAATAAACTGTTATCTGATATTACTCCTGAGCTGTCCGGTGCATCGCTTTTCTCCACACAGTGCTTTTGTGGTTATTAGTTGTGTTTGCACTGTTGGTTCCTTTGCCGTTTACTACATTTCTGTGATTAATATTTTGTCTTCTAGACTACATTTTGGAATTATGTTGTTATTTTGTAAAATACACTGTCTTCACCATACCTTGACGACAATTGTGTTTTCTGACTGATGAAGCTGTATTAGCGAAAGCGCGCTTATCCTGTTTTACTTATTGGTTTTATTGTGAAATAAATACAGGTTTTATTGGGACATTCCTGCTTTAACTCCGTTTTTACCACAGTGGATTTTTATATATTATTAACGTAGCTACGGAGCATTTACCAGGTTGGCTAGCGGTTACTCTGCTGATTTTACTTATATATTTATTATTCTTGTATACAACAGTGTCTGACACACACAGGTTTCACTTTAAGCCCTGAGTATATTTGTAAAATATGTACTGATTGTCTCTCAGCATCTTGCAATTTTCTAGTATTAAATGATGTAGATTCTTCGAAAATAGATACTTGGGTTTAAGCATTTGACTACATGTGAGGCTGACAATGAAGAAGCTTGCACAGCATGTAAATTATTTGAAACATTCTTATTTGATTTATGCTACACCATTCAGGGGAGGCTCATGCTATTGGACTGCAGGACTGCAGCCCCTCAGCTGTAAAAAGAAAAGAAAACCAAAATAAAAAAATAATTAGCGAGTCCTGGAACTCTGTGCATGCATACTTGGTGTTCCCGAACTCCACACGTGTGCAGGAATCCAGACTGCTGTTTAACCAGTCCTGATTAGGAAAGAAGGCATCAGACTGCAGATGCCCCAGAAATTGATGCTGTTACAACTGCATAGGCTGGAAGGGGATTGGACTGCAATGTCTGCAGGCTGGATAGCTGCTCTCACAGGAAGGACTTTTGTATTTCAACAGAGCTGGGACTTTGAAGTTGCAGCAGGAAGAGGGATTTCAGATGAAGCTGGGATGGACTCCAAATTGTGTGTGTGTGTAGAAACTCAGCATATATATATGGTGGCTAGAGAGAATAACTCAGGCTCAAACCCTGTACTTTGGGTGCAGGTAACAAGAGTCTGAATTCCCTACCCACCACCACTTATGAACGCTATTCAGATATTTGCCTCATAGTTTTGTTCTGTTCTGTTCCTCATAAGATCTGTGGTTTTCTGGATTTTCTATTCAGATTTTTGCCTCATATTTTTGTTCTGTTCTGTTCCTCATAAGATCTGTGGTTTTCTGGATTTTGAATTCACTAAATAATGACAGACATTTGAATTTCAGACTTCACATTCTTCAGAAAGTACATGGTAACACAAAACCTTTCATTCTAGCAATTTTCTAAGTTTTTAAGATCAATATTTGAAATGTGTCCCTATTTTTTGGACTGTATTTCTCCATTGTTGGCTTTGTCCAGGTGTTTTGTGCTAAGAGGTTGAGAGCTATGGTGAGAACTGAATTTACTTAATGATAGCCATTTAAGTTTCAGGCTTCCTGCCTTTCAAGAAACAGCTGATTTGGCATAGTTCTATGTTGCTCTGATTGCAGTGCACAGGGTCCTGGGTTCAAGACTTGGCAGTGAAATGCATGGTGGTAACACAGCATTTTATTCTAGCAACTTTCCAAGATTATACAAGCAATGTTTAAAATGTGTCCCTGTTTTTTGGGCTTTTGTCCCCCCCAATAAATTTTGGCTTTTTCCAGATTTCTTGTCTTGTAAAGCTGAGAGATACAGTTGAGTGTTGAGTGGATTTTACAAGGAGCTGAGAGCTTCAGAGGAAGAGAAGTTTAGTGCTGCTTATGCTGAGTCTGCTTGCATTGTTAATAGCACAACAGGTAGTGTACTTGCTTTTGATGCAGAAGGCTGTGGGTTCTCCTCCCACAATATGTAGATGCATTGCTAATACTGTGCTGTATTGTACTTTTAAAGGGGTGGATGCTGCAGTCCTGAATGCCCTCTTTAGAGGAGATACCTAGTAACTATGAACCTGTTATCAGTTTGCCATCCATTCCCTATTGCAATATTACTAGCTTATCATTTTTTTAATGTAACATAGGCATTTTATTCCTCAAGGCCAACAGGCACTTTATTTGCAGATGAAACAATGAAATGTAAAGTTTGCTAGTAGCAATCTCTTTATTAGTTACAGATCTCTTTAATGTGGAATTATTTAGATGACTTTTACGTCTGCAGAGATTGTGCATATTTATTGATACTGGTGGATTGTAGAAGTTTGAGTAGACTTTTATGATGAAAATGTTCTGAACTGGGCAGTTTTGTCATTATTGATGCATGAATTTTGTTTTATTGCTTACTGGAAAAATGTTCAAAACAACAAATTTAAAATGTCCTCTAACAGCTGTACTGTATTATACAAGGAATATAATTTAATACAATCAGGAAGGTCTATCAAAGAACACATGTATGTTTCATGTGCATAGGGCCTATGATTTCACAACAGCCCAAAGTTAATCTTTATCTGCCACTGGTCAGATGTATTTTCTTTGAATGTGGGTTTCAATAATGTTTCAAAGAATGGAAGTTTCAAGGGCAGAGAAGTTTTGATGCAGTCTATTTTCATTGTGAGACTGCATTGCTTTGTTTAGCAGATGTCTATTAGTGTTTGTGCTGTAAAATGTAAAACAAAACTTTTAAATGAAATCCAAATCATTGTAGAAGTAAAGCAGCACATTACAATGCTTACAGTAAATGGGACGAAATAGCCAAGTAATGGAACATTGGAATGGCTGCAGGGGTGAGGCCTCATTCGACCATGATTTTGTGAGGGGGGAAGGGCAGCAAACTCAAAGACAGCCCCAGCTGAATTATACCTCTCAAGTCTCCAGATTTTCACAAAATGAATAGATTTTTGCTTCTTATTTTTGGTTTGTTCCTCATAAAAGTTGTGGTTTTCTGGAAAATCTTTTAGGAATGAAGTCACTAAATAATGACAGACATTGAGTTTCAGACTTCATACCCTTCAAAAAAATGCATGCTACAGCAAGACCTGTTATTCTATCAACTGTGTAAGTTTATACAATAGCATTTTTAGTACTGTTTGTATGTTCCCCAATATATTTGGCCTTGTCCAGATTTCCTGCATTAAGAGGTTGAGAGGTGCCCACAAATAAATCGCTTTATAGAATTAGGTATATCCAAACTTCTCAACTGTCCCCGATTTAGGCCCAAAATATTGCTCTCCCCATAATAATCCCTCTGCCAAATGGCAATTTTGGAAGAAAATGTGGAGGGTTTACAATTGATAAATAATTGTAATGATCAGAGTTATAGATTACTTTTATTTCAGAAATGCATGTTGATTCTCTTATTTTGTCAGCTGCTCAACTTAACAGTACTAATATTAAAAAGTGTCCCTTCTTTGACAAGTTCCCAGCTCTGTTATGTGGCTTGTGGCTATTTTATATTTTTGCATCACATTTTTAGTCCATTTTTCATAAAATTGTGGTTTTCTAACAAATTAGTGGCAAATTATTAAAGATTGAAGTTAGAAAATAATGACAGACATTTGAGTTTCAGATTTCATACCTTTCAGAAAATTCATATTAATGCAAGACCTACTATTGTATTATCTTTCTAAGTCTATAAGAGCAATATTTAAAAATTGTCCTTATTTTTGGGACTTTGTCCCACTTCTGTTTATGTGTCAGGGCCATCACCTTTAACCAAAGACAGACATTTCAAATTGTGAAATACTTGTTGCACTCCACTCCCCCATGTAGTGACTCTGGATGTGTCCAAGCAAGGCAAGGAGCAGTTATGCAGTGTAAGTGTGCAGAATATCCCCCCATCCAATGTAGACACAAGTACTACAGTAGCTATTCATCTGTACTTGATTTTGCAGAATGTTCTGGTTTTCTGTCATATTTTTATACTGTTGATTTATGCTTCTTATTATTCAGAAAATGCATGTTGTTGCAGTCTCTGTTGCTCTGTGTTTAAGTAGCAATGCTTTAATGACCATCAGGTAAGCTTGTCGGAGATTGTAATATGCAAGTAAGCTTTAATAAGCATACTGTTAAAGAATTACCAACATTGAAAGCCTTTTCATTGTTGCCATGCAGAGAATAGTTACATAACTAAATAACTTATAAGCCTTAGGTATTGAAATGCATATGACAGTATTTGTAATAAAGGACAATATTACAGTATTTTCAGAAGCTCATTACATTTGTTGGAGACTTGCAGTCATCTTTGCAGCCTTTACCCATAAACTAAACAGAATGCCAATATATCATGTGTAGTCCATAACCTGTGCAGTAATCCTTTAAGCAATGTATCTTGAGCTTGTTTCTTGTTTGCTGTTCATTTTTTACTTTGATCATGTTTTCCCCATGAAACAAGTAGATAGTTGTCAAGCAGCAGGTCTTTTTTGGATAAGAAACATTTTTACAACTGAGGGTATCACAGAGATTGCTACTTTCAGCATGTTACTTGGTACTTTTATAAAGCTGAATATAAATTATAATTAGAACTGCAGTGCAAGGAGAAGTGGTTTGAGTTGAGTGCTGTTTGTTTTTTTATACTTGATTTTGATTGGCATTCTAGTAATGTATTTAAAAAAGTTATTTATTTTTTCATGCCTCACAACCTTTTTGTTTCCATCTAAATAATAAGCAAGCTGTCATATAGCCAATGCACTGAAATATTTTTTTCTTCTACACTTCATTTTGTCTTGATTGGACTCTCATAATGACAGTTTGGCACCCAGGGCAGCATATTTAATTAAAGTCCCATTTTTTGTGGTTTTGAGCATAGCTCTGCCCCTTTTTAGTTGGCCACACCCCTTCCCATTGGCCCCACCTATTCAGCTGTCTCCTGCAGCCTCCTTTGATTTGAAGTCCCCAATTGCCACTGACCACATTGCCTGCAAGTCTGTTTAAATGCAAAACATTTCATTTCATGCTTACAACCATACCATTTATGCAACACTTCCTGACCACTATTTTGTGGGCTTCCCTACAGATGATCAATGGCCAGATACAACTTGCTGCAAAATCACCTTTTATAATGGATTAGAATACAAGAGTCCTGGGTAGAGCAGGGTCAGTGTTAGTGTGCAACTTCTGTCCATGTTACAGGGTTTTTTCTCCTTTCTTGACTATTGTGTGACTGTGTAGTTAGTGTATATAAGATAGGGGAGTATGACATGCCCCTCATATAGAGATATAGGGAGCTTAGTGTTTTACAAAAAATGTTTATTTGCTGTGCCTCCATGGATGGGTTGTAGTGTTAATATATTCTCAATCAGTTATGATTGAGTTGTGCTTTCTATGAATGATTGTGCAACAGTCATTTATAAGGCAAACCCATCTTGACCACCATGTCATTTTTATTCATTCTCAGCTACCATTCTTACTTTAGCATTAGTGGCACTTTTAATTTTGAACCCCTTCAATTGCGTACCAGAAACTTTACTCATTCTTCACATTTTCAATGATTTATCTAAAATCATATCTGATTCTTGCCAACGTTCTGCATTTGATGTTGTTGTTTTAATACCACAAATTATTCCCTTTCTGATGAAGGAATCATGTGATTTATTATAGTTGTCTCATAGTTTTAGCTCAGTTACATAAGTGTCAGTGCTTTCCTGTGAACCCTGATTCCTTGAAAAGAATGAATATTTGACAAATGGCATTAATCCTTATCCTTTGAAGTTAAGAGTATCTTTAGCTGTAGCTTCCAGTT
Organism: Protopterus annectens; assembly: GCF_019279795.1. Lineage (NCBI taxonomy): Eukaryota > Metazoa > Chordata > Ceratodontiformes > Protopteridae > Protopterus > Protopterus annectens. Next base: position 827,542,296 of record NC_056731.1, on the reverse strand, counting down.
TTCTGACTTGTTATGCAGTACGAGTCATGTTGGCAGTTGTAGGGAATTCAGTGTTTGAAATTAAAGAGAGATGGCTCAGCATTTTTTTAAATAATGAAACCTTAAAAATATGGTTTTAGTGGCAAAATATCATGGATGACCAGATGATATGTTATTGATTATAACAGCAATACTATGAGCATCTCACAGTGGATCTTGTAAGGGAAACAATCCTCTTTATTATTTTCATGTCGGTAGCTTACAAACACCTCTGGTTCTACGTAATATATATTAAATTGTCAGAATGGCTGTGAGGAGGTTGAGGCATGGTGACTCTAAACTGACT
>NC_056731.1:827406971-827536971 GCF_019279795.1 Protopterus annectens | reverse complement strand
AAAAAATCCAAGATAAGGTTTTTCACATCACACTAAACCTTTCCAAATCCCAGAAACAGTAAAGTTAAAAAATCATAAATACTGTATGATATACTGCATTTACTTGTTAATAAAAATTATATTTTCAAACATTCATATACTTTCATTTAGAAAATGCTGAACAGTGAATTGTTACATAAAGAAATCTAGGTTCAGCTTTTCTTTCACCTTTAGAAATAAAATCACACTCTTAACTACAGTTTAAAGATGGTCGCCTAGCTGTCTTAATATGAAAACTTTGCCACGAAAAGACATTTCTGAAATAAGCAGCATACCTCTAATGGTATAGATTTTGATAAAACTGTCCAGATATTTGCATTATACTTTTTAAGTGTTCCTCAAAGAGTTTTTAGTTTTCTGACAAATTATAGAGAGCTGAAGTCATTAAATAGTGACAGACATTATTATTTCAGACTTTTGTATGTTTAGAAAATGCATGTTAATGCAAAATCTGTTATTCTAGCAATCTCCTAAATTTATGAGAGCAATTTTCAAAATATCTCCCTATTTTGTGACTTTTGTCACCCTGGTATTTTTTTTTTGTCCACATTTCATGCCATGGAAGATTGAGATATATGCTAAACACACAGGGCTCAGATTTGGATAATGTTGACCAATTGAATATGAATATCTATAAAATAGCATGAAAATCTGTTTAAAAAAAAGCATGGCATATGGCTTCCTTTCTGGGTGCAGTATACATATGTACTGTATATTTAAGAGATTAGCACCTTTAGAGGCTGCCAGAGTTCTCAAATGTGCATTGTGTTGTTCGATAGCTGGCATATGCTGAACAGTCTTACAGTAAATGCTGATGAAGCTAACAACCAACAATTTGTGTCAAGGCCATTGCTGTACCGTTTTGAATAGCAGATGTCACCAGTATACCTCAATTCTGGGTAAAATGCCTGAAAATCTGTAAGTGAGATCAAAAAATTCAATTTATACTTGATCATGAGCAATATCATAGAGCAGCCTGAAAAGGTAAAATGTGCTATGCTTCTGCATGTCACAGAGAAAGTAGCCACAAACGTTTATAATATATTTTCAGCTCCATGACATAGAGGGATACAAGGTTATAGCTACATGTGGCCTGGTTGAAGTTTGTTGAGTGTCAGTTGCCCAATGCCCAAAATGCCAAAGAACACAATGCCCATTGCTGTTTTGTACAGGAAACATAGCTGGCCTTAGGCATAGGCCAACTAGGTGGCTGCCTAGGATGGCACTCTAGCAAGGGCATTTTTCCAGTAAACTAGATGGTGTAAATAGACCAGGACTGGGGCACCAGGTGGTGTGGGTGGCACTGTGGAGCCCTTTTGCCTAGGGCACCACTTGACCTAAGGCCGACCCTGACAGAAAATCACTGCTGATGTAATTTCTAAGTCTGTGTCAGCAGTTATTCACTTTTTGGTTTGATCATGAAGTTGGTATATGTAAGTTTGCAGCTGCAAGAGGGGCTTGTTAGCCCCTCATAAGGAGGGTGCAGAGGATATGCCTCCCTGCAAGAAACACTAATTTTTTTGTCCTTCTATATTTTGGGCATTATTTTATAGTATTTCTGATGCTCAGGGTTTTGCAGTTTAACATTTCATGGTAGGAACAGGATACAGCACTGACCACATATTTTTGCTTAGGATTGATAAGAAGCCCAGGTGCAGGAGGAGACAGCTAGTGAGAGGTCGGCAGTAGACACATGAGAGAGAGGAATGATGAAGCAAAGAAGGATCTGCACATCTCCCTCTCTCTCTTGGGGGTGGGAATAGGGATATAGGATGTATGCCCAGAAACATGGGCTCCACATATAAGTTTTTGGTGAATATTGTTGGGGAACCAATGAAATTGTTTTGCTTTTAAGGGGTGGCGGGGATATTGAGGGAATGTCTCCCATGGAAGCAGGAGATAGACCTTTCAAATGTTCTTATTGCAAAACAGCCCACTGGTGCATGCAGGACAACTGGTAGGGCCTTGAAACTAAATCTCTCAATTCCCCTCAAAGAATGATGGCAGCATTCTTACAGCTTGGTCCTTACCTGTTGGAGAAATAAATAGACTGTAGATTTCTTGCTTCAAGGGGAATCAACATTGTAATTGTTCATAGCCTTACTCCTCTCTTTTAACTGCCTGTGTTAACTACCTCATGATTTGCTTAAAGCATAAAAAGATTTATATGTGAGATAGGGCAGTTTGCCAGGAGTTCATGATATTCAGAAAAATCCTGCAGTATTACTAGTAGTGTGTACTCCAAGGAAAGTCCCAGAAGGTTTGAGAAATGATATTGTGATGGGTCTAAACTACACAAAGAATAGGAGTGCAGGTCCATAAGAAATAAAGTGACCCTATTAAGTGGGAAAGCATCATGGCTACTGTTGTGATACTAAAAATTCAAATTTACATTGCTACACAAGACATTCATAAAGATAAAAGGAATGCTCTCTAGTTTATGCAGTTGAAGAATTCATACCTGCAAACCAGGACAATTTTCTTTCTGCACTTAATGTGAAGCAAGTATTTTGAAAAAAAAAAAATTAGAAGAGGTAAGTTTATAATTATATGTCCCTGGAGGAGTGGTTTCAGCCCAGAAATTAGTAGTTTATTCATACCTCTCAGCTGTCCCTGATTTTCAGGGACGTCCCTGATTTTGACTCAGATTTTAGCTCTGTCCCTCTTAATCTCTTCTAAAACTAGTGACTTTTGGAGGAAAGGTGGTGAATTACACTTAATGAATAATGACAATAATTAAGAGTTATAGACTTCTTTTACTTCAGAAAATATGTATTAATTCATATGCTTTGATTCTGTCAATGTTTCAAGTTAATAGCACTAATATTTTAAAAGTGTCCCTGATTGTCCCTGATTTTTTCTTGAGTTGTCCCTGATTTTGTTGAAATGTGTCCCCGATTGGTTGAGAGGTCTGAGTTTATTGGCTATTTTGGGTTAATTTCTGTCTCTTTCATTTCCCTGCTATAAAACCCACATTTGCGTGGTTTTGCGCACCAGGCAGCACTGGTTAGCTAGGGTATAACTGTTCCCGGCTCCACAAAGTCTACTCTTCAATTTTTCCCTTGGAATTAGACAAACTTTCAACTTAAGCACTCAGACCATTCACTTCTCATCCTGGCACTTGTTCAAAACTCTTAGAAAGCACTAATAAACCTTAGCACTAGACCCCCCTATACTGTAGAGAAGGACAATGCTCTCTATTCGACCTTACCAGCAAATCAGTAAAACAGTTCACCATACCTATCTAGGCATGTCCAAAGAGCAGTTTCAGGTGTACTCTCCAGTCCAACTGGTGAATCTGGGCATTTTGAGGCAATGTTACAATTGCTTCATGTACACAGACAACCCTCTCCTCCATCCACCAAACACTAATACATGCGAGAGATGCAATTATACAGCCAAACGGGAGGCTAAGCTCTCTCAACCCAAGACTGGACCAGGCAGTCAAGAGGAGAAGGGAATTACTTGCATCACACCAGCAGTCTCACATCGACCTATGAAACCAGCACCTGCAAAAAACACACATAAATACAGGAAAACATACTCGGAGGCTCAAAATAAAAATCTGCAAAGCAACAGAGACCTCCAAAGCAGACATTCAAGCAACCTCCACCCCAACACAAACCATGAAACACATACTTCATAAAACCAGTGTGCCACGCAATCACAGCCCTTAAGGCAAAATAACATACCCAACACACTAGTAATAGATGACTCTATAGTCAGGCACACTGACGTCCCACTCACTAGGCTGAACAAGGAGAAGGTTACTGTTAGCTGCCTGTTGGGTGCCAGGATCCACCACATAACACAAGCACTCAGGTTACTCCAGAACAAGTACAAATATGACTCTGTCATTGTCCATGTTGGTGTGAATGACCTGAGCCGTACCTCCCTGGACTACATGAAAACAGACATGGAGAAGCTCTCTGATCACGTAGCCCAGGCCAGTATGACCCTGATCCTGAGTAGCATCCTGCCCTCACCAAGAATGATACCACGGTATAGAGAAAAAAATTATAAAAATTTCAACAATTGACTAAGCTTCTGGTGTCATTCAAAGGGGATCCAGTATCTGTCAACCTGGGATGGCATGCTTAATAAGCCATGCTGCTTCACTAGAGATGGCTTGCACCTGTCATCCTTAGGCTTTCGAATACTGGCTAAGGCTCTTGCCACTCCCATAGTGCCTTTTTTAGGCAAGGCTCAAAAGACAAACCCACCACTGTAAATAGCACAAGTAACAAAAAACTGAGGGTAATGCTACTCAATGCCAGAAGTCTAAACCTCAAAATGCATGCACTCAAGGCACTCCTCAGTATGGAGAAAATCGATATATGTGCAATAACAGAAACCTGGTTTAAGGCTCCAGAGAGCACCCCAGCACTACCAGGCTGCAACTCATACCATACATTTTGGCCACAGAACCCGGACCGAAATACAAAAGGTGGGGAAGCATCCATATTCATCAAGGATACCCACCCCTCCAGGTTAGTGGCACAGCATGATGCTTCAGAGATCATCCACATGCAACTAACAATTGACAAAACTGCTATTCAAATTATAGCTTGCTACAGATCACCCACCATGTCCCAGGACCCCCACTCCACATTCCTGGAAACACTGGGAAACATAAAGGTCCTACCAAACACCCTGATATTGGGTGATTTCAATTACCCAAACATTAACTGGGAGAACTACTCATGTACAAACTCCCTTGCCCTACATTTCCTAGAATTTATAAATTCAAACGCCCTGTATCAACTGGTCAACACCCTCACCAGAGGTGACAACATATTGGACCTGGTCATCACCAACATGGGCGACCGGTGTTCCACATTGGATGTCAACCCTTCATTGGTTAGATCTGACCATAATCTAATCACTCTGGATATCCACATTCCGGGACCACCCCTGGTCAAAGAAACCACCGTGAAAAACTTTTCAAAAGCAAACTTCACGTTACTTAAGACTGAGGTGGGACGTTTCAAGGCCCCCAGCCTAACGATAACTCTGTCCAAGCTGCTAAATCCTTTACTAAAGCACTCTACGGGCACCTACAAGAATGCATGGATCGTGCTATCCCAAACAAAACCAAGACTCACATCTCCAAGAAAAGGAAACCAGTCCGGAGGACCCCTGCCATAAACAAGTGATACAACAGAAGGAGGAAATTAGTACAGAAAAGAGTAAAATCCCAAGAAGGGAAGACATCTCTGATCAGTATCAGCAAGAAACTATGTTCCCTCATAAAATCATCCAAGGCTAGCTTCGAAAGAAAAATTGCGATGGACTCCAAAGATAATCACAAGGCATTCTATATCTATGTCAAGAATCTAAGTGGCAATTCTCAGATCTGCTCAGAGTTAGTGCAGAATGGCACAAAATACACTGAACCGATCGATATAGCCAACATCCTGGCAAACAGGTTCAGTGCAAATTTCACCCCCCTCTCACTCCCAAAAGGGCCCGTGCCTATACCAGAAGAATGTAGTGCCCCTGAAATCACAGACACTCTGGTTAAAACAGCCCTCTACAAAGCCAAAAACACAGCATCAATGGGACCCAATGGTGTCCCAGGCTGCATCCTACACAAGCTCAAGGATGAACTAACCCCTCACCTAAACACACTGTTTAAACTCAGCCACTCCACAGGCTATGTGCCCACAGAGTGTCACACGGCAATGGTTATTCCGCTCCACAAAGGTGGAGCCACAACAGACCCCAGGAACTATTGCCCTATAAGCCTGACTAGCTTGGTCTGCAAAGCTATGGAGCGCATGATCATGGATCTCATTAACAGAGACATTGGGGACTTCCAAACACTAGACCCTACCCAGTTCAGCCTTGTTAAGGGCAGATCATGCCTCCTAAACCTGGTGGACTTCTTTGAGACAGTTACCAAGGCTATAGATGAGGGAAAGGTGGTCCACACAGCCTACCTAGACCTCGCAAAGGCCTTTAACACCATTCCCCACTCAGGTATTATAGACAAGCTCACCAGCCTGAACATAAACCCCTATGTCATGAGATGGGTTGCCAACTGGCTCATGGACAGAACCCACATGGTAAGAGTTGTGGGAGCTAGGTCTGACTCTAAACCGGTTACAAGTGGTATTCCCCAGGGCTCAGTCCTAGGACCCCTCCTGTTTGGCATATACTTCTCAGAGGTACAGGCAAGCACAAGAGGACTATGGCTGACCAAGTTCACAGACGACTGCAAACTAGGGGCTATAATTGACTCTCCGGCTGATACAGACATCCTTCAAAATGGTCTCACTGAGACAGATACCTGGTTTGAAAACCATGGCCTCAAGCTAAATGCCAAAAAGTGCATAGTCATTCCCTTTGGAAAAAACAAAGTACCCACAAGCTATTACATAGGTGGTAGCCCTCTAAATACAGAAGACGTAATAAGGGATCTGGAGACTCAAGTAGATAGTAACCTCTCCTTTGATAATCACATTGCCAAAGTGGTTAGAAAATCCTTCTACGTGGCCCACCTAATCACAAAGGGGTTTGCATCCAGATCGAAAGAGGTCATTGGGCCCCTCTACGCATTACTCATCAGACCCATCATAGAGTACAATGCCCCATTTGGGATGTACCTTACAAGACACCTGCAACAACTGGAAAGACCACAGAAGTACCTCACCAAGAGGATCACTGGCCTCAAGCAGATGCCCTATGCAGCTTGATTGAAGAAACTCCAGCTGTACTCGGTTGCATACTGCCTACTCAGAGGTGATCTCTGCCTGACATACAAGGCCATGTCCAACCCAGAATTGATGGACATGTTCCACCTAAAGAAAACCATATCCCCTCAAGCCACACGCTCTAGGGATCTAAACCTCACCACTACAATAAATAAGATGTGCTGGAGGGATAGATTCCTGTCCCAGAGGCTTCCCATGCTCTGGAACAAGATTCCAATCTACATTAGGCAGAGCTCCTCGCTAACCCTCTTCAAGAGAAACCTAGACAAGTGGTTGGGAAACAGAAAGTTTACCTCAGGGATCACTTCAATGGCTCTGCTTGACAGAGGCACAGGGAACTAATCTAAGGGGGCGCGGAAAGCCAACACATTCTGGCTAGGCTTATAAATGCCTTCGGGCAGATAGCCTACTACCTACTTATGAACCTCTGAACCTATATGTTTTTTATTTCAATTATGCAAATATATATATTTTTGAGTCATTCAGTTTGTAACATTATCAGCACCAGAATGATGTCATAAAGCTGTTGCACAGAGCATTGAAAGGCTTGATAATGTGTTAGTATAAGATATGGCATAAGTCAGACCAAAGCAACATGTTGCAGAGGAGACTGAGAAGAAGCATCCTCCAGGTGAAAAAAGACATGCACAAAATTAAAGTTTCATAATTGAGATACATGGGGTTCTCGCTTAGTAGCTAAAGGTTTGAAACCAGACACTGAGTCAGAGCTGTATTGTTCATGCCTTATGGAGAGGAAAAAAGCAAGTAGTTATAATACTTCTTGGAATGATGCAGCATCTATGGAAGTTTATTCCAAATATGTTAGTTGTGGGTTTGCTATTAAGGAAGTCACTAGAACAAGCCATGGAATTCAAAAATATAGCACCCATGACTTTGCTGAGCCAGCAACTATTAAGCTGCTGTACAAGGCATGACTGCAGAACATTAATAATTAATAAATAGTAAAAACAGGAGCTCATTAAGAATTCCACTTGTGGCCAGAATAAGGTCTGTGCTGAAGGAACATAAGCCAAAAGTAGTTGGGAAATGCTGCAAGCATGTTAGGTGCTCATGGCACATGTAAGTAACTCAGCAGAAAATCAGCAAACTGGAGAAAATAGCTGTTCCAATGAAAGGCCAACAGCATAATTTAAATCAATATTTTGAACAGCTATCTTTGTATGATAAAGTGGTTACCCCACTGCCACAGCCACCCTTTGGAAAAACAGCTCCTACCTCCAGTATAGAGCTGGATTACCTTTCTTCTGCAAATGATGTATATGCTTGGAATGTGACCCTGGCAAGCTCACCAGTAGATGAGGTAGATGGTGATGCCTCATTGGAGGTCTGGTGGTCCTTGATGGAGTGACACCACAGGTCTACATGCTGATGCATATATTACTATAAAATAAATAGTGAAAAACAAAATAAAAAAGCAAACGCTTGTAACAGAAAGGATAATGACAACAATAGCTAAATTTGCCACTAACCAGACTGCAAATTCTACCACTGCCTAGCCTTAAAACAGGCTGACTACAACTTCCACGTTATTTCTATGTCACCCAGTTATCAACTCTTCATAATACCTACAAACATAAAAACTGTCCTGCACTCCAGTGCTTAATGCAACCTTATACACACCTCTGCGCTATCACTATGCTCCACAAAAAAGTCCCTATTAACCATAACTAAAATCCACAACTCTGATGGTCTGTCCTTATACTCAGATTATGTCTCCAAAATCTAGAATCCTATCCCTACCACCATCAAACAACAAACCAACCTATACAGATTCAAAAACTTGCTAAAAACAACAGTTTAAAATCAATTGGTTCTTTTCTTGCACCTCCCCAGGCCAGACTTCCCTGGCCCTTCTACACCATCATTACCACTATATACCTGAACAAAGCAAATTATTAATGTAATGTTCCTACTCTCTTATATCCCCTTTTCCTTATGGCCACATCTATTGTTTCTGCTTTCCAACTGACAAGTTTTTCCCTCCAGAAAATTCCAGCTGATCCTCACTACCTTTTATATCTACCTCAATGTCCCTGAAAATTTCTTTATCTCTATATCACCTAAAACTGAGCACAGTATTCACCTTTCCTCAACCTATTCTCTGCTTTCTACGTCCTCTCTGCCATTATCTCCTACACTAGATTTCTCTTATTTCTACTGCCTATAAATGTGAAATTGTAATTTGACATTTTAAACCTTACTGTGTATGCCAAGGTATCTTGTATTAATATGCAATGATTCTATATTTCACTGACTGCAGATTTTTTTCTATTCTTGATGCCTTTCAGTTACTGTATGTCCAAATTGTAGCCTTAAGGTTTACATTTTCTCTCTCTTGTATGAAAGTGATTATTTTGTTACTGTCGCTTTTCTCCTAGGCACCTGCTGAAAAGGAGCTACCTCAGCCCAGTCAGACTACCCTGGTGAACAAAAGCAATAAAATATAAATAAATAAGTACATACATACATACATACATACATACATACATACATACATACATAAATAAATAAATAGGTGTTGACTATAGCTACAAGTTTAATATATACATAGCCTGCAATATGGATAACTGTGAAGAGTTGTGAGAATTCTATACCCTATATGATGAAAGGAGGTACTGCCAGCACAGCTACTTGGAATTTTGTCAATAATTATATGTCATTTGTGAATATCAATATGATTTATACAAGATGCTTGTGTTACGAATGTATTAGAACTGTATGTCATGCGTATACAGATGTTTGTGTTCAAAAGGTATTTGTAAAGTGCTTGTGATTGAAATGTACCCAGTGTGCCCTACTTTAGAGATCAGAAATGTACATGCACTATTGTAACTGTTTAAATGGGGTCTATATTAGATAATCAAACGTTCAAAATTTCGACTGTCATATGGTCGACACCATATGATCAAATTTTAAAAGTTCGAAAATCCAATAAAAAAAAATAAACTACACAAATAACCTACCTGAACATTTTAACCAGGGGAGGCAAGCCCCCCTGCACCCCACACCCCTGCTCTTTAAATATACCAACTCCGAGATCGTGCTACAGTGCAGAAAAGGGAAATCTTCCCATTCTGCGCTGTATAGAGATCTCCGTTAAAACATTCAAACTTTCAAAAATTCGATCATATGGTGTCGTGCATATGACAGTCAAACTTTTTAAAGTTCAGTCATCTAATATAGCCCCTTTAAATGTATATGTTTTAATAAAAGAAACTGGCAGACAGGAGGTTAACCTCAGTTGAGCAAACTTTAAAACATATATGAAATTAAATCACTTTATAGGCTAGGCCATAAAGATGCTATCTCACAGGTTTCTATGTAGCCAGAAATACAAAGTCTGTACTAGGAATCTTTCTATATTGTCTTTGGAAGTGTGGAGGTATGCAATTGTTTTATGACTTCCAGCACCTGCCACAGATCTGAGCAAAAGCCCTTTTGTGAGTATTCTTACAGGTAGGTGCTAAGTCCTGCCAGCTTCCAGCAATGTGTTGTTTAAACTGGAACTAGAAGTCAGATGACTAGAAGTGATGTCATTCTGTAAGCTATCTCAGAAGTAATATTTTAGATAGTATATTGAGAAGTCTCTTAGTGATACTTCTGTATTCAGTATTCTGTACTGGGCCTGACAACAAGAAGAACCATTCACCACATTATCTGCTTTGCTCTATTAGTATAATTCTCTTAGATTCAGTCAGGATTATAGTGAAGCTTAGTTTAGATATTGTTTTTTTTATTTGTCTGAGCCTATCCTTCAGTGGTGTTTTAAATATTTCCTGTGATTTAAACTCTGATGTCACTGTGAAGATATACTTAGTATTTTCTTGTTCTTTTATTATTTATTATTAAATATATTTAAACCTTTCATTGTGGCTGATCTTTGTAGAGATATTAAAGTTTTGAGAGTACTTACAGATTTATTTGGGTGACACTGTGTGGACCACTCCTATTAGCATTGCTCCTGGTCAAACTACCATTTGTATTAATATTAATTTCACACAGTAAAATTGGACATCCTTTGCTAAGGGCCTTAAAGTAGTTGGTTAGGGTTCTGGTGGTAGTGATAACTACCTTATAGTCTGGGAAATAGGAGGCATAGCTAGTAAACCTGTGGCAGCCTTTCCCAGGTGTGTGTGTGTGTGTGTGTGTGTGTGTGTGTGTGTGTGTGTGTGTGTGTGTGTGTGTGTGTGTGTGTGTGTGTGTGTGTGTGTGTGTGTGTGTGTGTGTGTGTGTGCAAATCAAATCTCAAAGAGTGTGTGTGTGTCAGCTACTTGGGCAGGGATACAAAGCACTGGTTGGACAGAGACAGTGTTGGAGGACTTGGCTTGGAATCCTGGCTAAGGACTCAACTGTATAGCTGTGCCAGTGGGATGCCTTATTGGGGATCTGGAGAAGGAGAGAGGAACCCTGGACTGACTGTGTTCCCTGCATGCTCTTAAGGGAAATTGTGCTTGATTGTGCTTGATACAGAGAGCTGCATCTGAAGATACTGTGTGTGTGTGTGTGTGTGTGTGTGTGTGTGTGTGTGTGTGTGTGTGTGTGTGTGTGTGTGTGTGTGTGTGTGTGTGGTGCCAGTGGTGAGAATTGAGCCTCCTTGATTACTGGCCCAGAGGTGTAATTATCCTGGCATCTGGTAAGGTGTTCCATCCTCTCCTGCACAGCTGTGCACTTCCTGCTATAGCTTTCAGGACAGTGGAGAAAAACAGGAATATTTCATAGGTTCATAGGTGTGTACTAGACTAATGGCCCTGGAGCCTTTATAAGCCTAGCCCATAGAAGTGCCCTGGCCCGATGTTAGCTCCCAGTGCCTCTATCAAGTAAGGCCACTGGAGTGATCCCCGTGGTGAACTTTCTATTTCCCATCCACTCATCAAGATTTCTCTTGAAGAAGGTCAGCTAGGTGTTCTGCTTGACATGTATGAGAAGTCTATTCCAGAGCATGGGCAGTCTCTGGGTGAAGAACCTGTCCCTCCAGCATGCTCTATTGATTGTGGTAATGAGGTTGAGCTCTCTGGACCATGTGGTGTGGAGGAAATGGGATTTCTTTAGATTTAATATCTATATACTGCTCACTGTCAGCATGTATGTCTAATTGACAAGAATTACTTACAGTATGTCTGATGGTCTTGCTTGGCCTCCCACTGGCCAAGAAGATCAGGATGATGGTGACATTGCTTGTCACTGTACAGTATGCTGGCAGCAGCACTAGTCACCCTGACCAGAGAATTCCATGCATCATTTTGGACTAAGGGACCTCATACCCCCTCCTATACATTTTTGATGCTGTTGATGAATGAAATGGAAGAAAATTTTGCTTTCCTCTGAGCACCACCATTGAGCCCTGCAAGGAGCAGAACCCTCACCAGACATACTTGATGGCTAAATAATAGCAGAAGTATGACTTGTATCTTGCAGACTTGTATGAAATCCAGTTTGCCATATGAAGCACAATATGAGATAAGTCAGTTGCACAGTCAGTAGCTGGCATATCACAGATGATACCATGGTGGAATATCAGTATAGTGAGCTATGAGGTGTGAAAAATAGTAGCAGTATATGTACATACAGAATGGCCTGGGTTATGAGCCATTAATGAAGCATGAACTACAATGACTTCATTTCATTTAAGTATAGTGTAGAATTAAATGTTCCCTCTGTCAACCTGTTGACTGACCATGTGTGATACTGCCTGACTGCACATGTGCGATGTTGCTACAGATGTTTAGGCATGTCTACAGTACCATGTAGAATTGTAATGTTATTTGAATGGGTGCAATGTACAGATTGAGCATTTCAGAGTAATTAAAGAATTGAGCCCTTATTTGTATAACCACCAAGCCTAGAGGCCTGAGTCAGTGCAATATAAGTGAAGCGGTATTGTAGACAGCTGCACTGTGCTATGGAAGAGGTCATACTGCTTTAAATAGGACGCATGGCACAGCTGTTGTCCAACAGGAGTAAGAAGAGACACTGGAAGAATAACTGCTTAAGGTAAGTGCATTTCTTTCCACAATATTTCTTGAAAATATACTTAGCAAGTTATTCATAGCGTGAAATATAAACTTCGATAATTGTTTTGGTAGTTTTGAGGTCTTGAACAGGAGAAGGAAAGTAGTATTTGAAGCCTATTAGAGTGTTATACAGAAGGGCTATTCAGAGTAATGAAAGGCACACTCAGCAATAATCATGCAGTGCAGACATTAAAGAACTCAGACCAGCCTTCAGATGGGACATGCTGGCACACAATTTAAGCTATATATAGGATATGTGCATAGGATAGCACATATATAGTGGACTTCACCAATGGAAGAGGCCACTTTTGCTAGTAAGTTATCTTTCAAGTTTCAAGTTTATTGTTTGCTGGTGGGGGAAACTTGTTGATAGTGGAAATAGGCTTGTCATTTGAGGAAAGTTGTATGTATGGTCACAGCATGTTAGAGAGATATCATCAGTGGGGTATGCAGTCAAATGGGGCTACAGTGAAGGAATGAGTGGCCAGTGGGAAACATTAGTGCTGTACAGACACAACTGTTTTCCGTACCCACAACAATGCATGTTGCAAGGATCAACAAGGGAATATTGGTGAAACTAAGGGGGAAAAAGGTAAAACAAAGTAGGTTCTCAGGTGTAGAGAACAAGGTGATATTGCTGGCTGTTCTTCTGCATGGCTAATGGGTCTAAAGGCAAGATGCTGCTGACAGGGCCTACAGAGACTGTGAAAAAGAAAGATCTCATATCAGATATTAATTCTTTCATTGGTCAGGACAAGACACATGGCCAAGCTGAGAAAAGAAATGCCAGCCTTGTAAAAGAAGGTAAGTCAAAAAGAGGTGACTGTATATCTTGCCTCCTCGGACAGAGTTGGAGGACTTCCAGGCCTCTCTTAGAGGCACTGCAACATCTGAATCATCCCATTGTGTCCTAAAAATATCACTAGGTGGGTACAGTGGTTTCTCTATTTACACAGAAAGTATTTACATTGGCCAAATACTCACTGTTCAACTTACTAATAATGTGTGTGCTTTCGGTACTATAGGAACATCAGGGATTCAGCCTGCAGGGCCACCTTCATGAGGTAAAGTATTCACCTGTACTGTTGGAAAACACTGTTGTACATCTCCATCAGGAATATGTTCCAGGTGGTGGGTAGACTTACACAGGTAAATCACTGTCTGGTACACTGCAGTACGTCTTCCACTTCCTAATGTTGGGGGATCATCTGCCTCTGATCATATTGGTGATGGTGAACTAACAGACAGGGAGTTCAGTGTTTGTGCTGGACACAGGGAATGAGACCAATGTATCCCCTGTGCTGACCATAGAGACAGTGAGTGTTCTTGCAGCAACCAAAGATATATATACCACTCAGCAGGGTGGATAAGTTACTGGGGTTAGTCTCAGTCAAATATTGTGATGCTCTCTCCACAACAGTCATCAGTATCAACCACCATCTCCATAGGTTGGTGGCATGAACACAGGGGAGTGAATACTCATATTTATTGGAGACATAGGTAACACATTCCCCCACTTTCCAAAGTATAGGTGCCAGTGGTCACAACCCAACATATTTGCTGGGCCATCATGCAGACACAGGCTAGTAACTCTATAGCCATTTCAAAGTTAGTACAGATAATGCAAGTTTTGCAGGATGACTTCCAGTGGTGAATGTCCTGTATGTGTGACAGATGTGATATAATCATTCAGTAGCAGATGTCATGTCTTGTCATGATCACATGCGATGTATCAGGCACTATCCATTAAGCTGTTCCATCACTACCTAAACATATTGTGGCTATGATGGCTGTGGGCAGCCCACATGGTCACTCAGTGCTATCATGGTCATGCGGTCCTAGCACTTACACAGCTACATCTGTGTGGAGGTGATTATGGCCAGGAGAGGGCATCCCTGGGGTAGTGTCAGTCACGGCAGTCACATGTCTAGTAATGGATATCATTCATTGTTATCTCAGCAAACTAACACCAAGCTAGAGCTGTGGTACAATGCATACAACTCCTAGTAGAGGCAGCTATCATGGGTGTAGGTACATATCGGATGCCTAACTGCCTATTAGCCATGACCTGAACCTATCCAGTAAATCAAACCTCAGTGCTGCTACTGCTGCTGAGGCTGTGCTCCATCATACTCTCTCACACACCACCACAGTTCTCAATGCTTCACACACTCAAACACCCAGTAACATGGGCCTTTCACAAAGCTTTCTGCATTAAGCCCCCAAACCAGGTCATACTCATGGTGCATTTTCACTTTTAATTGCCTTTAAAATTCACACAGTTCCCTTTGAAAGACACTGCACACTTGTGCTCCATCCCACATGTGCAGATAGTGATAGCTGCACCCTGTCCTTTGTAATTTTTACTTGGGTTGCCTGTATCTCTGCATGGTATACGCAGCCTATGTACAGGTAATCGCAGTCTTATGCTGGGTTTGCATGCATCATTTTTACTATAGTGTATATCTAGGCTATGAACTAAAGTTGTGTGCAACCTGTTTATCAGTGGTACAGCATACTGTGCCTACCTCCATCCAACATGTTCATTCCCTACTTCTCGGTCCTCCACCGACTCCACATCTGGCTCAGCCTTCACTGTCTGATGTGCTGGGAGCTGTTCCTCCTGCAGTTGTCTTCTTTTGCTGCAGCTGTCTCTTAAATTTAATGTTGTGTAACATTGCACATGTGGAAGACATTTTAGCATAGGTTGAATGGTCATACAGCAGGCTACCACCTGGCATACCCAGACAGATAAATCATGATTTCAACAATCTGAACAAATGTTCAGTAATGACTCTTGTTTCTGCTAGGTCCTAGCTGACTCTCTGATCCGTTTCATTCTGTGGATTCTGGATCAGTGTCATCATCCAGGGCTCCTATACTCAGTATTTCCGATAAAATGCCCCTGGGAATCAACCCAGTGGAATGATAACCTTTACAGTTCACAGAACTTTATTTTAATGTAGCTTTAGTCTATGGCTTCCAGCACCTCAAGAAAACAAGTTATATCACAGAAATCACATATGGTGTTTGCTCTCTCCACTATGGTATGTGGAAATCACGTATGCCTCTGTACATGCTGTAGTATGCCATCGATTAATTGCTGGAGTATATTCAAAGCAGATTTCCCTGGAATGCTACCATTGTGTCCACTGATCACTGGAAGGTCCCAGCAGCTATTATATATGATGCCTTGGTATCCACTAGGGTAGGTAATTCATGACTCCCACAGGCCTGCAGATGAGGCTGACTTTTGTCTGTCAAGTCCAGCATGGTGTTCTTATCCACAGTGTCAGTATTGTGCAGCCCATCAAATATTAAGCACAGTCAGGTAATATAGCACCTCTGAGGCTAGTAGCAGCAATATTTTTTTTTGTATATACACATTAACCAATGATGCCACAACTCCTAACATATTTCCATGATTCAGTAGCATGAACATGAGAACTTCACTATGTTCAACAACACTGGTGTTAGTGCACCACATTCTAATCTGTATACATTTCTGGATCACTTCACCATCTTGGTTTACTTCATATACATACACAATGCCCTTCATTTAGTAATGTTGACCATAGTTATCTGTTCATATAGCCATTAACATATACAGTGGCCAGCTTTGCTGCTCAGCATTCACTGCTCATTCTACGTGTGCCTCTGAATTGCACACATTCTGTGAATGACCGTTTGTCATGCAAAAATGCTTATCACAATGCAGCTAATGTTTCTGAATCCCAGGAAAGGTGTGGACTGGCATTAGAGTACAAGTCTGAAAAGTGTTTTGAAATGTTTGAACAGAAGCAGAAGTACCCAGAGAATTATGTTGAATAAGTCAGCCATGCTACAGGAAGATGCTAGCTAGAATGAAACTGAAGCAATGATTTTGAAAAAAGATAAGCTAGCTACTTATTTGTTAGTCCACTGTATTTATAGATTGCTGAAAAAATGTATATTAAAATGGAAGAAAAGCTGCTTGCCAAATTACATGATTGTGAAACGTTCCATGAATGTGTTTATGGGAAAAAATACTGTTGCAAACAGACAGTATTTAAGAAAATAATGCCCATGTTACCATCCAAATTGCAAAGACAGTTGTTGCTGTTACAGAAGTATGACTTAGATGTGAAGGATATACACATTAACTAATGATGCCACAACTCCTAACATATTTCCATGATTCAGTAGCATGAACATGAGAACTTCACTACCTGGTTCAAGGCTCCCGATAGCACCCCAGCACTACCAGGCTATACCTCATACCATGCTTTTCCCCCCAAAACTCAGACCGAACCACAAGAGGAGGGGGGAGTATCCATATTCATCAAAGATACCCATACCTCCAGGCTAGTGGCACTGCACAAAGCATCTGAGACCATCCACGTGCAACTAACAGTGGGCAAAACTGCCTTCCAGTTTGTAGCCTGCTACAGACCACCCTCCCAAACTCAGGAACCCCACTCGGCTTTCCTGAAGACACTGGAGAATATGAAGGTCTCTCCAAACACCATTATATTGGGTGACTTTAACTACCCAAACATAGACTGGGAGCACTACTCAAGCTCCAACACCCTAGCCCAATGGTTCCTAGAATTTATAAACTCAAATGCTATGGAACAACTGGTCACCACTCCCACAAGAGGGGAAAACATATTGGACCTGATCATCACCGACATGGGGACTCTATGTTCCATACCAGAGGTATACCCCTCATTGGTAAGATCTGACCATAAATTAATCACTATGGACATCCATATCCCGTCCCCACCCCCAGCAAAGGAAACCACGGTCAAAAACTTCTCAAAAGCAAACTTCCCACTTCTCAAAACCAAGGTGGAATCCTTCAAAGCCCCAGGGCCAGTGGAAAATATGGCCCAGACCACAAAATCCTTTACAAACGCATTCTATGGATACCTACAGGAATGCATGGATCATGCTATCCCAAATAAAACCAAGACACACTCCTCCAAAGGCAGGATACCTGTCTGGTGGACCCCAGCCATAAATAAGCTGTACAACAGAAGGAGGAAGCTACTACATGATAGAGCAAAATCCCTGAAAGGGAAGGCAACTCTGATCAGTACTAGCAAGAAACTACAATCCCTCATAAAGTCATCTAAGGCTAGCTTCGAAAGAAAAATTGCACAAGATGCTAAAGATAATCACAAGGCTTTCTTTAGTTATGCCAGAAACCTGGGTGGAAACCCCCAGATATGCTCTGAGTTAGTGCAAAATGACAAAAAATACACTGAACCCACAGACATTGCCAACATCCTGGCAGACAGGTTCAGTGCAAACTTCTCCCCCCCTCCCCCCAAATGAGCAAATGACTATCCCAACAGAGTGTAGCCTCCCTGACATCACAGATGCACAGATGAGAGCTGCCCTCTCCTAAGCAAAAAACACAGCATCAATGGGACCGGACGGTGTCCTGGGCTGCGTTTCACATGAGCTCCAAGAAGAACTGAGCCCTCACTTAAAATCACTGTTCAGTCTCAGCCTTACAACAGGATATGTACCCAAAGAATGGCGTACAGCAACAGTGGTCCCACTCCATAAAGGTGGTGCCACAACGGATCACAGAAACTATCACCCTATAAGCCTAACTAGCCTGGTCTGCAAAGCTATGGAGCGTATCATCATGGAACTCATAAACAAAGACATTGGGAACCTCCAAACACTGGATCCTACCCAAGTCGGCTTTGTTAAGGGAAGATCTTGCCTCTTGAACCTGGTCAATTTCTTTGAAACAGTCACCAAGGCCATAGACAAAGGAAAGGTAGTCCACACAGCCTACCTTGACCTTGCAAAAGCCTTCGACACAATACCCCACTCGGGCATCATAAATAAGCTCACCAGCTTAAATATCAACCCCTATGTCACAAGATGGGTTGCAAACTGGCTTAGGGATAGAACCCACATGGTCAGAATTGCAGGTGCCATGTCAGACTCTAAACCAGTTACAAGTGGCATCCCACAAGGCTCAGTCCTGGGACCTCTCTTGTTTGGTATATATTTCTCTGAGGTACAGGCTAACACAGGAGGACTATGGCTGACAAAGTTTGCAGATGACTGCAAACTGGGGGCCATAATCGACTCACGGCTGACACAAGCATCCTCCAAAAAGGTCTCACAGAGATGGATAACTGGTGCCAGAGCCATGGCCTAAAGCTAAATGCCAAAAAGTGCATAGTCATCCCCTTTGGGCAAAACAAAGTGCCCACAAATTACCACATAGGTGGTAATCCATTAAGTACGGAAGAAGTAATTAGGGATTTGGGGACCCAAGTAGATTGCAATCTCTCCTTTGACAATCACATTGCCAAAGTGGTTAGAAAGACATTCTATATAGCCCACCTTATCACAAAGGGGTTCACATCTAGATCAAGAGAGTTCATTGTGCCCCTCTACTTATCACTCATCAGGCCCATAATTGAATACAATGCCCCATTTGGGATGTACCTTACCCGACACCTGCTACAACTAGAAATACCCCAAAAGTACCTCACCAAGAGGATCAGATCAAGGGACTCAAACAGATGCCCTACGCAGTTAGGCTAAAGAAACTCCAGCTCTACTCAGTTGCTTACCGCCTACTCAGAGACGATCTGTGCCTGACGTATAAAGCCATGTCCAACCCAGAATTAATGGACATGCTCCACCTCAAGAAATCCAAATCCATCAGAACTACATGCTCCAGTGACTTAAACCTCAGCACAGAAATAAATAGAACATGCTGGAGGGACAGATTTATATCCCAGAGGCTCCCCTCACTCTGGAACAAAATCCCAATCCATGTCAGACAGAGCCCCTCAATGACCCTCTTCAAGAAGAATCTTGACGTTTGGATGGGAGATCATAAATTTACCCCTGGGATCTCTCCTGTGTCACTGCTAGACAGAGGCATGGTAAACTAACCTTAAATGGGCTATCTTCTGTGACCTACTATACAGAGGCACAGTCAACTAATCTAAGAAGGGTGGTGAAAGCCAAACACACTCTGGCTAGGCTTGTAAATGCCCTAGGGCAGATAGCCTAGTATTAACCTATGAACCTATAAGGATATTTATTTATTTAAACGTTTTGACAAAGGTAGAACACTGAGCCATCAGAGCCTGTTTTAGATTTAGCTCAGTAGAAATCACAAGGACATGATTGCAGTCAAGGGCACCTGCAATCATAGTTCATTACAATGATTTGAAGCATATAAAATAACTGAATTAGGAGTTTTTACATTATTATCATATTTATAAAATGGGAAAAGAAAGAAAAAATATAAATTTGGTGTGTAAAAGAAAAAAATGTTAGTTTTACAAGAGAAATGTTGGTATCTGAAGAGGGATCATGGTATAGAGATTAGACTGCAGTGGAGATGATGGGCTGGAAATGTATGAGAGATAAATATTGATATGATTACATAACTTTGAGGTAGGGCAAGTAATACAGTTAATAATGGAAACATAGTGTATTTTAGTGTGGGGGAGAAATTAATATTTGATTTTGTAGGAGGGAAAGGGCTTCATAAAGAGATTTTAGCTATATGCAATTGCCAAATTTAAACAGGACATTGTTACTGAAGAAATCAGCATATGAAGGAAGAGATTAGGAACTGATGTATTTTAATCAATGAGGTAAAAGTTTAAGTTATTCCTTGGGTATTGAGGCATTTTCAGATTGATATTTTTTACAAGTAGCATTCCTAGCTCTCAACCTCTTAACACAAGAAATCTGAACAAAGCCAAAAATAATGAGGGGACAAAGGCCTAAAAATAGCTACAAATTTTAAATATTGCCTATATAAACTTAGAAAGTTGCTAGAATTAAAGGTTTTCTGTTAGCATGTATTTTCTGAAGGATATAAAGTCTGAAACTCAAGTGTCTGCCATTTTTAGTGACTTCAATCCTGAATGATTTGTCAGAATACCATAAATTTTACAAAGAACAGATCAAAAATATGAGCCAAAAATCTGGGCATTCTGCAAAAATCTGGACAGTTGAGAGGTATGGTAGCATTCAAATATGGGTTTTAATTTAAGGAAGTAGATTTGCTCCTGATTGTGCAACAAATACCCAATCTTTTGGTCCCAGAAGAAGGAAGCTATGATTGCAGGTGATGTCTGATTAGTAAAGTAATAATGAAGAGGGTGTTCTTTGGGCAGTGTCATTGATCGCAGGATCTTTCTATAATACTGAGCTAGAAAGTTGAATGAGTTGAGCTTCAGTAGTTTTAAGAGAAGAGCTTCTAAGAAGTGGTCAGATATTTGCTAGATAGGAAGGCAGCTAGCTTTCTTGAGCTGTTCATTTTTGGTGCAGTAATTACTGAAGTAACAGAAGCTGGGATTCACTGAAAAATCACTATGCTTGCATAAAGTGCAGTGGCCAGAAATTGCAGTGTGTACATTTGCAGTAAATGGGATTCTGGGACATGTTTTGCTACAACTAAGGAGACCTCATTATTAATGAATTTGCATGTTTCTGAATCATACAACGGTGATGCTGGTACTAAAGCACATTGTAGAATTTGTGTCCTCTGGTGTGCATTGCATTGGCACAGGCTTCATACCCTCCCGCTGTTCAGAAGCCTGCCGAATGTCCGTGATGTTACTTCATACCTTTGCTCTGTCCCTCATAGTACTGTACATTTTCAGATGAATGATTGAGGATTATAGACTGTGACGACCGTGTCCTGGCCCAGCAATCAAGGAGCCTCAATCCTCACCACTAACTCCAGGGAGGTCATCTTTTAGAATAGGAAAGGATAACAAATACACACAGTAAAGTACAATTTCTCTTAAGTGCACACAGAGATCACAGTCAGTCTGGGGCTGGTTGCTCCCTTGCTCTCCAGGTCCCCAGTAAGACTCCCCACTGGCACAGCTATAGGGTCCAGATCTCAGCCTAGCTGGGAAGTTAACCTCCAGTACCCTCTCTGTTCAACCAGTGCTTTGTGTCCCTGCCCAGGTAGCTGACACACCACACACACTTTGAGATAAGTATTTATATAACTTCACAGACACTCCTGGGAAAGGCTGACACAGATTCTCTAGCTGTGCCCCTTTACCCAGACTATACGGTAGTAATTCCTGCCACCACCAGCTTAATAATTATCAGCTACCTAAAGGCCCTTAAAAGGGTGTCCAATTAATACTGTGCAATATTATTATCCAATTGGTAATGTGACTATTCAGTCTTTAGGCTTATTAGAGTGGCTTATTACGGTAAACTCTATAAATATGCAATGTACTCTAGAGCCTACTTCTCTACACAAAACAGCCACAGGTAAAAGGTTTTTAAAATATTTAATAATAAATAATTAAAACACAAGACAATACTACTATACCACAGAGATATCTAAGAGTTCAGAGATCACACAGAAACTTAAAACAATAATGTAGGACAGGTCTGATGGCAAAGAAAAACACTTAATCTAACTTTCTAATCTTTAGCTAATCTTAAGAAAAAACACAGTGCTATAATCCTATTTACATACATATATAGAGCATAAGCAGTACTAGGGTTGATGGTCCAAGACAAATGCTTTCAGTCTCTCTCTCTCAACAATAGTTTTTAAAACACTAACAAACAGCTCTGCTAAGACCCTCCCAAATTACATCATTTTGACACTTAGGTTTTCTCAGTATTCACATTACATCATTTTGACACTTAGTCTGGAGTTCCCAGGCCACAAACTGAAAGCTAACACCTGCTCAGGAAACTACAACAATAAAGGACATTTCATGTACCCCAGGATTCACAACTCCTCCGTGTAAGACTAAAGTAGTCTTACACGGAAACGCCAGTCTAAGAGTAAGACGGCAGTGCGCCATGCATATTAATGAGGGTGCACTGCCTCGACTCAAAGGCTAACATGGAGCATGCACGAGTGCAGGGGGCGTGTCAGACTGCCAAGCAGTCCAAAAATCCACGCCGCTGCAAGTCTCTCAATTGGGAAATGTCAACTGACATGAACGAGTCCGCCCAAATGTGTACGTACCCAACACTACATTCCCCCACATTCTAAACCCCAGTACAATTATAAAATGTAAAACTTTTATTTATTTTTTTATTATTCCCGATATAGCTGACCGTATTTGCGTGTGTTTGCGTGGGTTTGCCCATTACTTAGCTACAGTTAGCAGTCAAGACATCGAAGAGGATAATAAGAAACTTATATGCAAATTAAGCAAAATAGCAATAGCGTAGTGGTAGAACCTTCACACAAAGAGGAGGTATTCCCAGTTCGAGTCCCACCACTCCCCTTTTTATATACCGTTGGAAATCTGTATATGAAAAGAATTCCTAACATTTATCATTGAAATTTTAGTAAAAAGCATTGAAATGGCCTGTGTAGTAGTGAACGAATTTTATATATATATATATATATATATATATATATATATATATATATATATATATGTATATAAGAAAGTTAAATGGTTATGCATACTGATGAATGCATAAGTAACGTATCTTAAGCAATGTGAAGCACTGCTAAGCAAAGTTTACCAGTACTAAGCACATGTCAGTATAATTGCTCATAGCTTAGCACTGCTTTAACTAGCACAACAGCTTTGTGTGGAGCTGCGCATCGTGCCAACTAGTGCAAACAGAACATGTTTGCGCGGAGCTGCGCACCGTTCTAACTAGCACAACGCCGGGCAATGTCGGGCAAAGTCGAGCAACATAGAGCAACATTGGACAAAGTTGTGCAAAGTCGGCTAAACACAGCCATACCTCCTAGCCAGTCTGGCCAGTAGTAAAATAAAAGGCAATGACAGGCCTCGAACCCGGGATACTGTGCACCATAATAACAGTACTGAACCACTAAGCCACGACAGCTTTTCATATGCATGCACTTTCAACACACACATACATATCAATAGAAGTTTACCCTTTGCTAAGCAGGTGTGCTTTCAGCTGAGTTTCTTCAAAACTGGCCAGTCACAGATAAGTGTGGGAAATGAGGCATATTTAAGCTCCATAGGCGGGAATACTTGCCATAACTGGTTGTAGCTCCCATCTGCAGTCAGCATGGTCAGTGTTGGAGACGGCTCTTGATTTTGAGCGCAATGTTGGGGCATTGAGGAGTCAAAAGTAATGGTTTGGCTCCTCGTCCATAATCATGAGGAGAGACTCCTGCAGGGCCAGTTCCAAGGCACCCAATACAAAGAGGAAGCCTGGAAATGTCTAGCTCATGATCTCACCAGTGCCATAGGCATCCCTCGCACTGGTGAGCAGGTCAGACACCACTACTCAAACCTGAAGAGACACAAGGAGGACCAACTGAACCAGTGGATACAGGAGGCCTGTGGGATGGAAAATGCCCACTACTGAATAGATAGCCATGGAATGAAGTATGTAAGAATTGCTATGGTAGTCTATATTATGGATAGGTATGTCTCAATATCACTTAATTTACTTCACAGCTGCAGGTATCCGTGCTGCGAATCAGCAAGCCTATGCAGATAGGCTGCTAAGGCTGCGCCACCAGGCAGGTTAGTAATTATTCTGCATGTATTGTTATATTAAATAAGTGAGATAGCCTGAAAAAAATGTTGTAGCCCAATAATAAAGGTATAATAAGTCTTGAATAACTTCCCTGCATGTACTGTTATATAAAATAAGTGAGAGAGCCTGAAAAAGAGTGTTGCAACCCATTAATAAAGGTATAATAAGTCCTGAATAATTTCACTGCCTGTACTGTTATATAAAATAAGTGAGAGAGCCTGAAAAAGAGTGTTGTAACCCATTAATAAAGGTATAATACATCTTGAATAAGTCTTCTGCATGCACTGTTATATCAAATAAATGAGAGAGCCTCTAGAAAAGTTTGTTATGTAATTAATAAAGGTATAATACCTGGAGTGTGTCCGTGTCACTTTCTTTGATATGTTGTTGTACTCTTGCATTATAGAAATAGTACTGTTGTATTAAGCGTTCTCAACCCACACTTGGGTAGGCCCATATAAAGTGGATGAAGGGAGTGCCAGTAGCTGTTAAGCATATATACAGTCCTCAACTGTCGGTTCATGGCCGGCATGTACAGGTTAATCTGGCACATGAGTAGCTTGTTATTGTGTTCCCCAGAAATGTCAGTGTGCTGCTAGAAATGTAGGGGGCTGTTAAAATATAACTGATAATGTCACCTGAACACATCTAGATATGTAGATATATAAATATAAATGTAATATATAAATACTTAGCAGTAACATCTGCATCCTGGACAGTTTGTATGTCAGATACAGGTCAGGTATATAAAGAACTAGCAAAACCCATTTCACAATTTAATGGACATTGCCTAGTGTAATAATATATGTAGGGATATATACCTGCAGTCAGTAGGAATGTAGTGTAAACTATAAGTATATATAAGTTGTTAATGGAGGTATCTTTTTACACCCTACTGTATGTGCATAAACAATGCAATTCCACACCTCAATGGGTATGTCTAATCTCAAAACATTTGTTGGGACATATGTCCTATTGGTTTATAAATATCTGCATTTACATTGATGCATGTGCCCTGTTCAAATACCACAATCTTGGTGGCCTGTTGCCACCAATTAATCCTGCATGCTGTTGGAATGTCCACTGTTGTTCTATATATGCATGTGCTATGCTTGCTGTTCTACTGTTGGAACACAGGTGTGTTGGGTTAATGGGAACATTACTTGTCAGAAAAATATGTATTAGTATATGTGTTAGTAATGTGCTTAGTGCATTTAGAACTTGAAAAGTGTTAACACATTTATTCTATTTTACACTGCATAAATCTGTACAAATTGCAGAAGCTTTCTGACCTTGTATTGTCATGAAATATGCGCAGCTAAAATCTTTGCTTATGCCTTGGAAATTTACTGAGAAACAGATGATTTCTGCTTGTGTCAGGAAAATAATGAATAGAACAATACCACTTGTATAAATGTTATGAAACTTAGACAAGGAGTTCTGCTTGTGCTGTGAGAAAATACACAGCTGCAGAAGCTATAGATAACTAGAACAAAGACTGCTTGAAAATATGAACTGCAATCAGCATTTGCTTGTGTCTGAGCTAGAAAAGTACCTTGAAATGTAACACATGCATTAGAACTATACAATAGAAGCTTGTAACGGGTTAGTGCCCACCAAGGCCGGGTTGTTTTTCTCAAAAAGTTTCTCATAAATCCAGTCATGTCAGCAGAAAATCTGAATAACATCTACTGTAGAACAATACTGAAAGTTGTGTTTGATTACGTCAGCTATAGAAGGCCATGTCTTGTAAAACAGTATAAGAATCACATACTTCCTGTTAGTAGTTAGGCAAAATCTTGTATTTGCATGTTTTTGTCTCCTTGCTGCAAGTTATTAAATGTGCCTTAACTGAACCTTACGTGTATTGGTCTTTGAAGTTTTTTCCTTTGACAGATTGGTCCTTTGGACCGGAAACCCTCACTTCGCCTCGGATCAGACAGGCCAAGTGGCTTGAAACCGTACAAGGAAGAAACCACATCGGTTCTTCTTATTTGAAAAGCTGTCCGACTGAATTGTCGTACAAAAGAGGCCAGCCACTTTCTGATCTGCGACTGAAGGACGGGTTTACACAAACCAGGTGATCAATCATGAAGGCTCAGGTAAGGTGAATCTACCTTTTTTTCTGTTTTAGATCAGGGACTAGATTTGCATTGTTTTTGTCAGGACTATGTTTTTATAAGTCAGGGACAAAAAAGATTGCTGTCTTGTCATAGATCAGGGAAACAGATCAGGTAGGCAATCATTCTGAAGAGACTACAACAAAATCCGTGGTACCACATTAAAAATAAGGAGTTACATAATGATTAAAAGGGTAGAACAAAATGGGTAATAATTGCACAAAAAGATCCCAAAATCCGCCGTTAACCAAAGACGCGAAATACATGCAGTCACAGCGTGCTGATAATATTAAATACTATTCAAAATAGGTTAATAAGTATGAATTTGACGGTAAATTAGAAAAATCCTCGCTTATCAAACTTGTCAAACAGCTTAAAACCGATTCTAAAGGTCGGATAAAAAAGCAACGTCAATTAGGAATTCCTCAGGTACACAGGTGGATTGAGGAAGTAAACCGTAGGGAACAAAAGAATAATAATTCAAAAGCAATGTTTTTAGATAAGGAGGACAATAACTTAGTAATAGCATCAGCCCCTCTGCCTCCCTTACCAGAATATGAAGCAAGTAAACAAGTTAGTCCACCCCCACGATATCCTGCTGTCACTGTAAATAGAGATACTACAAAAGCGAAACCGTTTATTAGAGATCCCGTTGAGACCAGGTCTCGAACACGGGCAGGTAATTCAAAAGGGGACATTGAGCTATATCAAATGGGTAGGAATTCACGATCTATGAGTGAAGAAGAAATATGCCCGCTTATAGAAGTGCCTAATCCTCAGGCAGGGCAAGAAGGTCAGGACCCAAAACCCTGGACTCCGGAAGACATCCGGAAAGCCACTGAGGGAATTCCCCATCCAAAAGTTAATTTCAGAAAGTTCTTAGCTGATTTGCAAGGAATGAGGCTAAGTTACAATTTAAATGGAGAAGAGGTAGAAAAAGTAGTCAGACAAATTGTGGGACCAGATTGGCACATAATTAGTGGCGACTGGAATCCCCGTGACACTGCACACAGGCCCCTCCCAGATAGCAGCGCAGAGCTAGACAACAGAGTGAAAGGTCTTACAGACTGTATCTCTGAGAAATGGAAGCCTAGGGCAGACTGGACTTGCATTAATCAATGCATCCAACAAGAAGGCGAAACTGTTGACAGATATTATGCCAGACTGTTAGAATGTTTTAATAACCATTGTGGAATGCAGGTTCCTGAAGATCAGACACAAGATTCCCCATATGAGCAGCAGTTAAAGAATGCATTTTTGAAAGGCAGTATTGCACCCATAAGCAGTTTTATTACAAAGCACATGGTAGATCATCGTACAAGCAGATTACAGTCATTACTTGAATATGCTAGGCATGCCGAAAAGGCATTTTAATAGCAAAAAGAAAAAGAAAGCCCAAGTATTTTCTGTAGAAGATGGAGCAGAAGTTTATGTAGTACAGTCCAAGAAAAAGGGCAAAAGAAATGCCCAGGGAAACAAACAATCTGATCAGCGATCAGAGGACTTTGGAGGGCGAAAGAAAAGGGGTGATTGTTTTAAATGCGGTAAGAAGGGACACTTGGTGAGGGATTGCAAGAAAAACAAGAAGGCAACCACGGAAGACAAGGAGGGTGAGGACTGACTATATGATAGCCAGGAATCACTAGAAGGGGATAGCCGAGAAAGGACAAATGAAAATGTGATAGAGGGAGTAGAGGATGTGATAGAAGAAATAGAGGAAGTGCAGGAAGTTACGGATAGTGAAGAAAATGAAATATTGGATTTAGATTTATTGAGCTTAGAGCTCTATTTAGCAGACATGAAACCAGAAGTTACACTCCTGGTAGAAGGGAGGGAAGTCAGATTCTTGTGTAACTCAGGGGCATCACGGACCCTGATACATCCCTCCAAACTGCCAGAGAATTCAGAGTCATCTGATTACATATTAGTGAAAGCAGCTAATGGACAGCTGTATCGGGAGTCCCTCTCCCATAATATTGCAATAACTGATCCTGTTTCATGATTGACCCAGAAAAGCAAAATTGTTGTTTCTGCAAAATGCCCAGTAAATCTCTTGGGCAGAGACCTTATGCAGCTATTTAGCATAGCAGTAGTTCCGACTATGCAGGGTATGGAAGCACAGCGACAAACTGATACCTTTGCAGTGCAATCGGAGGGTGAAATGTTTTATTGGTACAGCCAGGACTTGATTACGACTGGTCCAGGGGCAGTAACTGAAGAGTTGATGAACGTAGCCATCAGCAAGTTCCTCTCCCTTGACATTGATAAACAGCATTTGTTGCACTGTATTCTGTATTATTGTAACACACCAGGACCTGATAAGGAATATGAGCAAGAATTGTTTAGAAATCGTGCAAACAGATTGATATTATGTAATCTGTACTGGGACACAGAAGGGAACAGTGTAGCCAGCTGTTCATTGCCCCAGGAATTATTTGCACTTTATAAATCTAATTGATTACCACATGTTAGCTTAACTAAGGACAAGAATGTAAAATGGGTAGACTTAGGAGAAAAAGTCACGAGATGGGAAAAACAGACAGAGTTAGAACTGTCAGAACAGGGAATACAAATGCAGAAGTTGAATTGGATAACTCAGACCCACCCAGCTGTACACTTGCAGTCTAGCAAGGACAGCTGATTAGCACTCCTATTGAAGGAGGAAGAGAATGCCTTACAGAATATACCAGAAACTCTTTGGTCAACAGGAAAGTCAGATGTAGGACTTATTCGTACAGTAGGACCAGTTACTATTACGTCAAAGTCAGCATTTAGACCACAGAAAAGACAGTATCCCTTAAGAAAAGATGCAGAGGTAGGAATCAAACCTATTATAGCAGCTTTACTTAAGGAAGGAGTGCTGGTGGAATCTCCTGATTCACCATGTAACACACCCTTATTTCCTGTTAAGAAAGCAAATGGAGAATAGCGTATGGTCCAAGATTTACAAGTTGTAAATGATGCAGTAATACCAAGGGCACCTACGGTGACAGACCCACACACCCTGTTGAATGATTTAAAACCTCAACAGAAATATTTTTCTGTGGTAGATATCAGCAATGCGTTCTTCTCGATACCGATACACCCTGACAGCCAGTATTGGTTTGCATTCACATTTCAGGGGAAAAGGTATACATATACGCGACTACCAAAGGGATATTGTGAAAGTCCGACAATATTCTCACAAGAAATGGCAAGCAACTTGGTGGGATTTACCCCACTGAGAGATAGTCCAGATTTTACTTTATGTTGATGATATCCTGCTGGCGGCCCTCACCCAGCAAGATTGTAAAGAAGATACCGTAGCACTGTTACAATTTTTAGCCAATGAAGGACATAAAGTAAACAAAAATAAACTGCAGCTTTGGAAAAAACAAGTTAAATACCTAGGATATGTAATATCCAAGGAGGGTAGGACATTAGATGAGGACAGAAAAATAGCGATTTTACAAGCACCAAAACCCACTACCAAGAAGGAAATGATGTCCTTCCTGGGTACGACTAATTTTTGTCGGAGCTAGATTCCAAACTATGCCTTGGAATCTGCACCGCTGACTAACCTGATTTATAAAAACCCTATGGTGGCACAGGATTTGTTACAATGGACAGCAGAAGCAGAATCTGCTTTCTGCAAACTGAAACAGTTAATAGCGTCCTCATTAGTTTTGGGATTACCAAACTATCATAAACGTTTTTTCCAAATTGTAGATTGTAAGCAAGATTATATGACATCAGTGTTGACACAGCAGCATGTGGACAAGCATCGCCCTATTGCTTACTATTCATCACAATTAGACCCAGTGGCACGGTCTTTACCTCACTGTGTACAAGCAGCAGTTGCAGCTGCAATGGCAGTACAGGCTTCGGCCTCAGTAGTTTTGTTTTACCCTCTCACATTGAGAGTGCCTCATGCAGTCACGATTATTTTACTGCAAGAGAAGGTAGCATATCTTTCCCCTGCTAGGCATCTTTCCTGTATGACTATATTGTTGAGCCAACCTCATATGACAATTGAACGATGTACGACTTTGAACCCTTCTACCTTGCTCCCAACCCCTGCAGATGGCACACCACACAGCTGCCTGCAGGTGATTGAGAAAAGATACTGCCTAGAAAAGATCTCACGGATGTCCCCTTGGATGATGCCGAGGTGACATACTATGTGGATGGCTCGTGCAAAAGGGGTCCTGCAGGACAGAACCTAGTAGGATATGCAGTAGTTTCTGATACTGACATTATAGAAGTGAAATCTTTACCACACAATTTATCTGCACAGGCAGCAGAATTGATTGCCTTGACACGGGCATGTACCTTAGCGAAGGGTAAATGTGTGAACATTTTTACTGACAGTCAGTACGCTTTTTCTACTGTACATGTTTTAAGCAACAGTGGAAAAATCGAGGAATGATAACATCTACTGGCAAACCAATCAATCATGCACAGTTTATTTTAGATCTCTTAGAATCTATTCAGTTACCTCAGAAAGTAGCTATTTGTAAATGCACAGCTCATACCAAGCAACAGGATAGGATTTCAAAAGGTAATGCGAGAGCTGATACAGCTGCAAAGCAGGCAGCTTCAGAAGTATTTCTTTTGAATGAGGAATTACAACCCTCTGAGATTTTAGATGTAGAAATGTTAAAGACAATGCAGACACTTACTACGCAAGCTGAAAAACAAAGATGGGAAAAATGAGGAGCAATTCTCGAAAAGGGGCTGTACATCTCTAAAGAAGGGAAGCCAATATTGCCATCTAATTTGTTTAGATATGCAGCTTTGTTGAGCCATGGGCAGTGCCATGTCTCAACAGGGGGGATGGTACAGCTGGTGAACCAAGTGTTCACGACATACGGATTCTTAAATTACTCTAAAAATTTTGTTCAATGTGTCACGTTTGTAATAAACATCATGCACAAGGGGTGTTAAAGCCCAAGCAAGGGAGTTTCCCTACACCACCATATCCGTTTCATACTATCTGTATGGATTTTATAGAATTGAACAAATGTGAAAATAAGAAGTATTGTCTTGTCATTGTAGATATGTTCTCCAGATGAGTGGAAGCCTTTCTGACTAAAAATCCAGATGCGGCAACCGTGGCGAAAATTCTCATTAAAGAAATCATTCCTAGATTCGGCATTCCGGAAAGGATCTACAGTGACAACGGCACACACTTCGTAAACCAGACCATACAACAGTTAAGTAAACATTTTGGTATTTCTTTAAAAAATCATTGTGCATATCACCCACAATCTGCAGGGCTAGTAGAGAGGCATAATGGGATTTTAAAGAGTAAGCTAAGGAAGTTAATAGTAGAAACACAGAGGAATTGGGTGTACTTTCTGCCCCTGGCACTGTTGAGCATGAGAACTGTTCCGAATGCAAAAAGATTGACTCCTTTTGTAAAACTATTTGGAAGGGCTTATTATATACCTCAGTGGAAACCTCTCATGCCAACAGACCAGGAATCTGACTGTACACTCGCAGAGTACATGAGAAATCTGTTAAATTCTAAATATCTGTTGCAGTCAAATTCTGTTTCAGATAAAGAACAAACCAGACCATCAGAAGTGGCAGTGGTCCCAGGTACCTGGATCTGGGTGAAGACAATAACGAAAAAGAATTGGGCGTCACCAAAGTGGGAAGGTCCATATCAAGTGCTTCTGTCAACACCCACTGCAGTCAAGATAGCAGAGCGCACCTCCTGGATCCACCTGATGCACTGCAAATTAGTTAAAAACTTTGAACTGGACAAAAATCTTGTCACATGCCAAGAGTAAAAATGATAGAGTCCAGAAGAAACAGGAATGCAGAACAACCCTTTCCTCAGAAGTATTGCATAATCATCCTGTTAACTGTACTAGTGACAATAATCTTTTTGCTGTGGCCTTTCCTTTTCCCAGCCACACAGACTGAACTGAATAAACGTGAAGCATTACTCATAGACTGGCATCCAAACTTTAACACTTAAATATGTGTATGCTGAGACTTTCAATGTTTCGAATTGCTGGATTTGCACAGCTTTGCCGACAGCATACGGGGGGTTATTAATGACTACGGTCCCCCTAGGGGTCAATGAGACCTGGGAAAACTTGATTTATGATACCTCAACCATTACATCACAAGATAAAATAGCATTGCACTTGTCTGTTCCACAAAAGGGAACTGTGTGTTTTTATAAAAATTATACTGTTCAGGTGGGTTGGAGCAATTGCAATGTGACTGTTCCTTATAAATGTTACACTAAAGGTAACAATGCAGATTTTTATTGTAATACAAACTATGATTAATTTCTTAGATTGATGCACAAAACACTTGATGAAGTAAAACATAATTCTGTTCTTTATAAACAACTGTCTATAATTGATAGAAAAATGTTTCATGCAGGGCAAGTGTATATTCACAGTAAGGTTACTACTAAAGTAGAGGACTGTTATTTTGTGTGTGGCAGAAAAGCATACAAATGGTTACCTGAGAATTGGTCCGGCAGTTGTTTTTTGGGTTACCTGGTTCCGGCCATACGACACACTGCAGTTTTGCCTCGAGGAAAAATTCGAAATGTCCGACAGGTAATCAAGAAACCTGTAAATCCAGTGGGACAAATCGATGCATGTTGGAAAAACCATCATTCTATAGGCAATGGACTGACACATATGGACTTGAGTGATAGTGTTATATTTCTAGTAAAGTAGTCACGATCCACTGTTCAATTCTTTTATTCATCCACATAAATTCACAAGTTTAGCGCTTTACCCGTGTCAAGGCAATCAATTCTGCTGCCTGTGCAGATAAATTGTGTGGTAAAGATTTCACTTCTATAATGTCAGTATCAGAAACTACTGCATATCCTACTAGGTTCTGTCCTGCAGGACCCCTTTTGCACGAGCCATCCACGTAGTATGTCACCTCGGCATCATCCAAGGGGACATCCGTGAGATCTTTTCTAGGCAGTATCTTTTCTCAATCACCTGCAGGCAGCTGTGTGGTGTGCCATCTGCAGGGGTTGGGAGCAAGGTAGAAGGGTTCAAAGTCGTACATCGTTCAATTGTCATATGAGGTTGGCTCAACAATATAGTTGACTTCATCAGAACAATTATTGCACATTACAAAGCCCTATTTATACAAAAATAATTCTAGAAGTGGTGAAAATGAACCCTAGGGGGGGTGATATTAAGGCCTTAGTGTCAGAAAAAGAAATAAAGTGGCAGATAAGGTTGAATGCAGCAAAACCCCCAGGATTAAATTATTGCATACCCACCAAACCTCTTTTGAGAAATTAATTGGATGAGATGTATGTTCATAATATATATTAGGTATACACAATATATGTATAAGGCATATTAAGAAATGTTACATGAATTATGAGTGTTATTAATTAATACAGTGACATTATGGCATTAAAATATACTTAGGTTTTTAATTATACATTTTATGAAATTGCAATATATCTTTTTTAAAAAAAACATGTGCAATACGTATTTTATGCATCAATTGATTTTTATTAATTAATGAAATAGTTTAAGTAAGTGATAGTAAGTGAAAATAATGTATGCAGAGCTTTTAATATTTACTGTTTTTTTATATTAAATTGTAATTATTTTGACTAGAAACATAAGGATATATTACAATATCTATCTGTGACTTTAAGATAATTGTGTATTTAATTATTTGATTGTTAAATTTTGGCGGTTATTTTTGTATAAATAGGGCTTTGTAATGTGCAATAATTGTTCTGATGAAGTCTACTACAGGTAGATGAAAGCGCTAAACTTGTGAATTTATGTGGATGAATAAAAGAATTGAACAGTGGATCGTGACTACTTTACTAGAACTCTAATTGGGTTTTTGGACTATTGAGTTGCTGTGAGTTCTAGTTTTGGTGTATACAGTGATAGTGTTATATCATGGGCAGGCATATTACCAGCATATGGAGCAGTGAAATCGATCTGGGAGCTGAGAAAACTGTCTAAACTTCTCGAAGTAATGAGCAACACAACTTTTTCCGCTCTCGAATTGGTGACTGATGAACTGAATGCCATGAGAACTGTAATGCTTCAAAACCGCATGGCTCTCGAATTCACTCTAGTGGCGAGAGGTGGTACTTGCACTTTAATCCAGGAAGAGTGCTGTTTGTATATTCCTGACCATTAACATGAGATAGACAATCATCTTGAGGTAATTCAGCAAGTGTCGGCCATGACCAAACCAGGCCCAAACCCACTGACGGACTTTTTCCAGAAATGGTTTGGGGGGTGGGGTACCATCCTAATGAACATCCTGATTGCCATTTGTGTAGGAATGCTCCTACTGGGAGTATGTGTTTGTTGTGGCATCCCCTGCATGAAAAGACTGATTAAAGACTTTATAGACACGTCAGTTTCTGAAACCTTATATCAAAGTACTGAGTTTGAAGAACTGTTAAAAGACTGAAAATGCTTTCATAAGTTTAAACTGAATGACTCCCTTAACTGCAAATCCTAAGTGGAAGAGGTTAGGAGAAGCAAACAAATTGTTTATGCTTATTTTGAAAGTAGAATAAAAGTATTAAAAGGGGGGAAATGTCAGAAAAATATATATTAGTATATGTGTTAGTAATGTGCTTAGTGCATTTAGAGCTTGAAAAGGGTTAACACATTTATTCTATTTTACACTGCATAAATCTGTACAAATTGCAGAAGCTTTCTGACCTTGTATTGTCATGAAATATGCACAGCTAAAATCTTTGCTTATGCCTTGGAAATTTATTGAGAAGCAGATGATTTCTGCTTGTGTCAGGAAAATAATGAATAGAACAATACCACTTGTATAAATGTTATGAAACTTAGACAAGGTGTTCCGCTTGTGCTGTGAGAAAATACACAGCTGCAGAAGCTATAGATAATTAGAACAAAGACTGCTTGAAAATATGAACTGCAATCAGCATTTGCTTGTGTCTGAGCTAGAAAAGTACCTTGAAATGTAACACATGCATTAGAACTATACAATAGAAGCTTGTAACAGGTTAGTGCCCACCAAGGCCAGGTTGTTTTTCTCAAAAAGTTTCTCATAAATCCAGTCATGTCAGCAGAAAATCTGAGTAACATCTGCTGTAGAACAATACTGAAAGTTGTGTTTGATTACGTCAGCTATAGAAGGCCATGTCTAGTAAAACAGTATAAGAATAGCATACTTCCTGTTAGTAGTTAGGCAAAATCTTGTATTTGCATGTTTTTGTCTCCTTGCTGCAAGCTATTAAATGTGCCTTAACTGAACCTTACATGTATTGGTCTTTGAAGTTTTTTCCTTTGACACTACTGCATGCTGTTACAACTAATTTGGAATGCTGTTGGCTGTTACCAACCCATATTGTCATTAAATCCCCCTAAACATAGAACATATGGGAAGGCCAGTCCCAGCGGACTCACCTGTCCCACCTCAGCTGGCGATGACACCTGGCAGCAGCAGGTCTGGTGCCCAGCCCGGGACCTCCTCCTCCGTTGGGCCTGTGCCACCTTCGGGTGGAAGTGCTGCAGGTGATGGGGCTCGTCCCCCGTGCAAGTGTGGGTGGAGGAGGGCCTCCTCTCACCCTCCGAACATTCCGGGCTGTGGTGCGTAGGGAGATCCAGCATTCTGTCACTGATCCCCTACTCCAGCTTGAGGCACGAGTGGCGCGACTCAGGGGTGAGCCTGCCCCTCCTACACAGCTGCCAGCACAGCCACCCTCTGGTCTGTGAAGGTGCAGTGGTGACTGCCCATGGGTGGGGATCTCAGTTCCACTGTCGCCATCTGTGGGCTCATGGGCTTGCGTTTTCCAAACATCCTTCCCTGTCAATGTTGTTCACCCCCCACATGTGTCATATTCCACCCCTGTATGCATCTTGTTTGTCCTGTTTGTTTACCTCCCCAACCTACCTCCCCAAATATACCTACATCCCCTATCCCACATTCCACTCTCACCTGGAAAAAGAAAAAAAAGGGCAATCTGCTCCAAAAAATTATGCCCCATACATAGCTGCCCATTTTGCACACGTCTGCTGGACATATAAAATGTAATTTAATTGGCAGTACAACATACTTTGTTGTCCTCACCCCTCTCTCAGGGGTGGAAGGTTTCATATTTCCCTCCAAATGTATTGCATATGCACAGCTGTTGCTGTAAAAGAAATGGGCAGCTATGTTCCTTCCCTACACCCATCATGCACATCCCGAGCTGTTTTCCCTACTGTCTTTCCCTCTTTGTGCCCCTTTTTCACCACTGTCCTATCTCCTCATTTCTTTTCTGTCAAAGAAATGAGTGTGAGGGTTAGCGGGAGTAAGCACTTTTAAGCAGTAGTTAGCGGTTTGCGCGAGTGTGCGCTTGTGTGTGCTTAGCTAAGCATTGCTAAGCTTTGCGCAAACTCACGCAAACCCACTTACAACTGCTTAAAAGTGCCTTAGTCACCCTGCATGTGAAGGCCCTTGTTCTGTTCAGCAGCAAAATAAAACACTTCTGTCAGTCTCGTACCCCGGACCTTGGACACACTAGACTGCATGAAGTACCACTAAGCCACAGTAGATATACAACAGGCTGTTGCTGAAATAGATATATCATGCATCAGAATGAGTGAATGTAAAGGAAAAATAGGAATGCCATAACACAAAACCTGTTCTGTGGAACTTTACCAGCAGTTGTTGTGGAATTGCATTACATGACTGTGATAAGAGAACCAGCTATTCTAGCAGTAAATGATGTTACAGCTGCACTTTACAACCCCCACACAGTATCATAGCAGGACAAACATTGGCATATCTGATTAGGGCAGAGGACATACAACCCAACTGTGACTACATTGCAGGGATGTCCCTGATTTTGAAACATATGTTAGCTGTGTCCCTCTGAATCCTCTGAAAAGTACTAACGTTAGGCAGAAAGGTGGGGTTTTACACCTAATGAATAATGACAATATGTAGGAGTTATACACCACCTGTACTTCAGAAAAGGTGTAGTAATCCATATGCACTGGTTCTCCCGAAGTCTCCACATACTGTCTCTAATATTTTGAAGGTGAACCTCACTTTTACCTACCTTTACCTCACTCTGTTCAAATATGTACCTGAGTGTTTCAGAGGCCTGGCCGAGGCAGAAACACACAGGCATATCAGCTTTTCTGCTGTTACACACTGTGCAAATAGCTTTGGAAGGAGTTCCACAAGCATACCCTTATGTAGGAGTACAACACTGAAATACCAAAGGATGTAGCTATGTACTGGTAGCAAATGACTGTAACAATGCCATTGAACCAGTGCTGAAAAGACCTGTGCATTGCACAGACAGAGAATAACAGCCTAACATCTGGCTACCATCTGGATAGGTCCACAGTTGTGAGCTACACAGACAGACTACTTGCCTTGCTAAACTAACAGGTACACAGCAACCCTTTAAGTCCAGCAAGATAACATTCACACAATAATACACAATGCTCTCTGTATGTCTGCATCCCCAGCTAAATGTACAATATACCTGTGTGTTCAGGGTCTACCAAGGATGTAGGTAGGCATGCTCAGTACTGGAATTGTCCAGTTTCTTGAGCATCCTGTGCTAATGTCAACAATAAAAAAGCACAAACTGTGCAGAAGTAAGTACATTAATATCCACAGTATAGCAGTTCACAAACAGTTCATGTGCCAAATGAATACATCTCAATAACTACTTTTATATGGCAGTTAATTGTATAAGTAGAAAAGAAACTACATACTCCTATGTATCTTGTGTTAGCATTTGTAGGGGTGAGTACAATCCTGTACTGACAACTGTGTACTGGAAGTGGCAACATTCAGGTCTGAGTACAACATTTAAATCACTGGCTACACCCCTAGCTTCAGATATAAGAACTATACCAACCTTCTGACTCAAACAACGGTGTCCACAGCAAACAAGTATGGGCCCCACTTTGGAAAGCTGAAAGGGCTACACCTACCTGACATAGCAATTTATAGCATTGGGTTGCTATGACAGTGAGTACTGCAATTACCACACAGCAGGCTGCATGCAATTACCAAATGGTAGCCACCAATTGGTGGAGAGGCCATCACATGCACATGTGCAGATACCTATAAAAGCAGGCTGTACTTGCTGCCTACACATGCAATCATTCCATTGCAGATATTGAGAGACACAGAGACAGAGACAGAGACAGAGAGAAAGAGAGACACACCCACATCAACAGAAAGAAAAAGCCAAAGACACAGGGGACGTAATACTACCAACACATACAAAGGAAAGGTATGTAACAGATATGTATTTACTGGCATGTAGTAGATGTTTTTGAAGAGTACTCTACATACTTTGAAATATCAATATGTGTCAGCAGTACGTATCTATGCACAGATGCCCTGCATAACTACTGCCATGGACAAATCAGTGTGTAGCTGTGTGCAGTGGGACATAACTGTGACATATGTAGCTCAGCAAATGTCAAACATCTGATCCATGTTATCTGTGTCCTGTACAGTCGTGTGAACAATGGCTGTTTGGGGGAGTAGCGCATACAGCTATATAAACATGGATGTGACAGAGTAACACATGCATGATAGTCATATTAACG
Source organism: Protopterus annectens (assembly GCF_019279795.1). Taxonomy (NCBI): domain Eukaryota; kingdom Metazoa; phylum Chordata; order Ceratodontiformes; family Protopteridae; genus Protopterus; species Protopterus annectens. The sequence goes on along the minus strand of NC_056731.1, from coordinate 827,497,999 downwards.
TGTAGCTTAGCATTGGCAACCGCTGTACCAGGCTAGTATGCTAATCTAGCATTTGCAGCTATATACACCCTCTAATATTACTGTGTGCTCACATGTGACACCTGTTCATGTTGCAGCAAGGCCCAACAGGTCAGCTGTGAGGTCCAGGGACTTACAACAGTGTGGACCTTGTGTGTGTATGGCACACACATACAGAGAGATATATCTGTGTCAGATATATTAGCATTTGTACATGTGCATAGAGCAAGGGACATACTGCAACTGTTTGTGAAGGGTGGCCATATATATGTTGGTGACGGTTGTTATGCGCATATTTGTATGTAGGTTGTAGTGTGTGGCAAACAAGACAGCATACAGTGCTGGTATATGACATGTGGTGGTTAAACGCTGTGGGTTTGCAGTGTTGCAGCCAGTGAGGCCTGCTAAAGCCACATGGGCTGAGAACACCTTCAATGCATTTTGCACAAGACTGTGCAATATTATTACATAACTATATACCTCACATCCTTCACATAATTGATATTCCCACCATGAAAGGTGGACTGTATATGTGCCTATATGTATATGTATATATATATATATATATATATATATATATATATATATATATATATATATATATGTACACCAATGGATGTTTATATGTATGTGTATATATATATATATATATATATATATATATATATAGAGAGAGAGAGAGAGAGAGACAGAGAGAGAGAGACAGAGTCTTATTTACTGTGACAGATGCCTGGTGACAAAGCCATGGCCTCAAGCTCAATGTCAAAAATGCATTGACATCCCTTCTGGTAAAAACCCTGTACCCACGAACTACCATATAGGTGGTAGTTGACAACACCGAAAGTGTGATAAGAGACCATGGGGCACAGGTGGACAGTAGTCTCCCCTTTGATCATCACAGTGCCACACTAGTCAAGTAATCTGTCTATGTGGCACACCTCATCACAAATGGTGTGTCATCCAGGGAAAAAGAGGTCAGTGTTCCCCTCTACTCATCACTCACAAAACCCATTATAGAGTACAATGCCCCTTCTGGTATGTACCTCACAAGACATCTACAGCAACTGGAAAGGCCACAGACATACCTCACAAGGAGTATTACTGGCCTCAAACAGATGCCCCATGCAGACAGTCTCACAAAACCACAGCTAGAATGTGTCGCATACCACCTACCCAGAGGTGACCTCTGCCTAACATACAAAGCTATGTCAAACCCAGAGCTGTTGGACATGCTCCACGTAGACAGATCCCAATCCCTATGAGCTACATGCTCTAGGGACCTAAACCTTGTCACCTCAATAAACAGAACATTCTGGAGGGATAGATTCCTATCTCAGAGACATCCTATACTCTGGAACAAACTACCTATCAATAGCAAACAAAGCTCCTCAGTAGCACTTGTTATGAATAATCCTGATGATTGGATGGGAGATAGGAAATACACCCCGGGAATCACCTCTGTGGCTCTGCTTGACAGGGGCACATGAAATTGAATTACTTGGGTGTCAAAGGCCAGGGTACCATCTGGCTAGGCTTCTATAGGCCTTAGGGCCAATAGCCTATTACCTACCTATGAACCAATACACACCCACATGTACTTGTTGCAATAATTGCTATGTGAGGTTGACTGAGTGTGATGGTGAATGTGTTGGTGAATGTGTCACAGTTGTGTATATGTGGGATAGCTTAGTGGGAAACTGTTTCTGTCATGGTATTTTGCATCCTAGCTGTGATCCCAACAAAGGATGTGTATGCTATTGCTAGGCAGAAAACGCAGTATGGCATACGGTCTGATGTAGTCCCTTGGTGTTGACTGGGGTGTGCCATTGGAGGCTAAAGCAGTACATGTATGCTTATTGATTGGTACTGCTGGTGAATCCAAATCCTGTTTGAACTGTAGTACTACCTGAAGCCGTAGGCATAAATAGCACAGTATGGTGTATGTCCACATTGCTTGGAACCACTGTTGTGTGTGTTCCCTGTAGTCCTCACGGATTACATACCTCAGGCATAAGGTTTTGTAAGTACTGACACACAGTACTGTATGGTACACACGTAAAGCTCATCTGGGTTGCCATACCTCTGTGTCCTGTATGTATGTCTGATGTGTGTGTGGGTATGCCTGTAACATGCCCTCAGTCATATGTGTGTTACAGGATTTAAGTGCATATCTAGCAACATATATAGTCTAGTACAGCAGTATGCCACCTATATTCACAAATGTGCACATATTTTAGGCAGGGGTTTGCCATCAACAACTAGAGTGGTATACTGGTAACACTGTAACTGGACTTTACAATCATTGCAATGGATGACATATTTCTTTATGCATTAGCTTGATATATACCTCCAGTGGCTAGGTGGTGCATTGTGTCGCATACAGTGTGCCATGTACTGTTGTATAGTCTTACATAGTGGTTTCTCTGTGTTGCTGTGCAGAACATGGTTTAATATATAGAGCGTGCCAGGCACTGTCAGGCAGTTGCGGGTTGAGCACTGATATGTGGTTTTGAAAGTGTGTATACTCTGCCAGACTATAGGTTGCTATTTATGGCAGTTCAGTGATATCTGTATTGTAGACTGTTAAGTGCGCCACATGGCTTGCTCACACATATTGTTTCATTGTCTTCCAGGGTCATGGCCCACCATCACAACCCAACCTGTAGTCCTGCTGGCGATGCAATCATAACGACCAGTCTGGTTCAGCACTACACCCTGCTATTCTCAAGAACCAGCCAGGACCAGCATGAGCAGACTGCACTGTGGCAAGATGTTGTCCGTAGGGTAAATGACATAGGCATGCATAACCGGACATATGAGCAGGTACGCCATCACTGCAGTGATTTACTTAGACATGTCTGGCAGTGTGCGTCTGATGTCTGTAGACAACAGCTTGCCACAGGTGGTGGGGTCACCATCCATCCCCCATCACCAGAGAGGAGGAGCTGCTCCTGAGCCTGGTGGCTGCTGGCCAACAACAACAACAGCAGACATGTATCACCATGGAGGCCAGAGTCCCCCAGCAAGTTCACACAGAGCGTGCAGGTAACATGGCATATCTGTAGACTACTGTTACCTCTATTGGTAGAACATGCATATGTGAGATGTGTACTGTGTAGTTAGAAGATGTGGAGCCTGGTGTTGTGCAATACTGATAATTTGGAACATGATCTGTAGGCCTGTGACTGCCAACCATTGTACTACGATAAGATTGCAAACCCACAGTAGCAATGCCACAGTTGTTGCCACTGACAAACCGTCTCATATCCCTGTAGGTCCCTCTGGTGTGACAGCAAGGCAACAGACCCACGCTGGTGAGTGTGCTCTACATTTAATATTGCAAATAAAATGTGCATGTCATAGGTGAGGTGTAGGCCATGTACACATGTAACACACCTACGCATAATGCATGCTGTGCATGTTTGCTTTGAGACTATGCACATCCCAGTAACGTGTGTAGCTGCCTCAAACCCATGCAATACACAGAGCATCCCAAACAATTGTGGCTACACTGTGGTGGACATTGGATAGGCAGAGTCGATACACATGCACACAACATACACAACTTTGTCATACGCAGTACATGTTCATATGCTACACATGGCGTATTCAGACACCCGCTGTAAGGTCACACTCCAGTATCTGAAATGTCATCCACACAGCACACATAATATACCTGAGGGGTAGAGGCCTATCATGGGGTGGTGCGACACTCTTCAACATACAACACATTCATGTTAGGCAATCCTCCCTATTGGGCACCTTACAAACCCATGTAACAACTGGCTGTGAAATGGTGAATGTCGCCATGGTACTGCAGTTCAGGTACAGCATAATACGTGCCGGTCTGGCACACATTAGTAGCCTTGAGTGACCACATGATGCTGCATGATGATGGCTCGTGGTACTACACCCCATCCAGTTACAGTAACCACAGTACTACACATAGCATTCATTGCTATACACCTCAATGTTGTGTGTGTGTGCAAACATATGCACCTATACACAATATGCATAGCAATCACCATTTGCACAAAGTGACACATATATGTCTTGTAATGCTATTGAGTGTATAGGTCACATGACACACATTGGGCATGTGTGATGTTTAATGTTGCAGTTGTGTTGTAGCATGCCATGTCATGGCTGGCACTGGCATGTCCACAATATGTTCTACACTCACCATAACTACTGTACAATGGCTATGTTGAGCAATGGTATTCCATCAGGTATACACGCACCACTCATCCTGTGTGTATACATAGCATGCATGAGCTAAACCTGTGTCCACAATTATCTGCTAAAAACACAGATGCTCTAATCAGTAATGGATATCTATGTGGCACACAGATAAACATCCAGCCACGGCATGTATACCTGTGAGTGATGGTGCACAGCACATTGAAGAGCTTGTAATACGTGCACAGCAATGTTGTGTCCATGTACACATTGCGTTCCAGGGTGAGGCCAATCACTGAACAACAACACACATGCATCAAAGCCATGTATACTGTTATTAGCAAGGACTGTCTACACTCGCACTGCATGCTGTTGAGCAACACACATCCTGAATGCTGACACGTGTGATATGACTGTTTGGCTTGTGATACTGTACCCCACCATCAACCACTATTTAGTATGTTCTGGATTGCTGGTGGTGCGTGTGTGTGTGTGTGTGTGTGTGTGTGTGTGTGTGTGTGTGTGTGTGTGTGTGTGTGTCTGCTTTAGTGAGGAGTGTATTTGTGTGCATGTGTGCATGTGTTCATGTGTGCATGTGTGCATGTGTTCATGTGTTCATGTGTGCATGTGTGCATTTGTTCATGTGTGCATGTGTGCAATTGTTCATGTGTGCATGTGTGCATGTGTTCTGACATCATGTACAGGTCGTAAAGTGTGTTTCCTGTCTTCCTCTCACAGGTGCTGATGTTGGGCTGGTTCACTGCAACAGGGAACCTGATGTCACTGACACAAATAGTGATAATGAGGATAGGTGTGTTGAGGCACAGGCATGTTTGCCAGGGTCTGTTGTTGGGCCACCAATCGGCAGTACACAGGTTTCCACCCCATCCATGCACACAGTCATACTGCCAATACATCCATCATCACCAATGCCCTTAGCTGAGGGACAGTGTACAGTCGGCAATGGCCAGGACAGTGTGGTATCTATGGCACATGCATCCGGACACAGCAGCCATACCCAGAGGCCTGGAATGGTACCACATAGGCAGATGTCCAGGGGTTCTCGTCAGAGCACTGCTGGTCATCATGCCCCTGGCAGACGTGCCACAGGTCTTACAACCTCACGCATGTTCCAGGCTGTCATGGAGGCACAGGCACATATAGAACGGCACACCAGACAGGGACTGAGGGCACAGAGGGCACATAACACCGTTTTAAATGACAGTATCCGTGACCTAGCAGGTGCCATCCGTAATTACACTGAGGTCAGTGATAGACGTTGGGGTGAGACATTAGATGTCCTCTGCAATGTCATGTTCATGTGTCAGGACAGTGCGGGATGGTTGAGATATCGACGTGGACGTATGCCAGCAACATCAGCAGCTGGTAGTTGCCGTGGACGTCCCTCAAGTCACAGCCACTCCCGTAGTGCCAGTACCAGCCTCAGCAATGTTTGGGGTGGGCTGTCCATAGACCGTCCTAGACGACCACGTGCACGTCCTCTGGCCAGTCCCAGCAGGGACCTGGGTCCAGTGTACATATGTCTACCTCTGAGGATAGTACCCAGTCTGGCTTAGTACCTGATACTGTCAGTAGCACCCCTGCCAGGCACAGGTACTGTATCCATGGCCAGAGATGGTGATCTGTAAAGCCTGGCAGGTACAGTCTGTGGCTGTCCCACAAATCCCTGTATATGGCAGCCACATGGTGGAACTGTGTGCATGCAGACACACACACACACACACACACACACACACACATAAACCAGACACCTAGGGCTAACACATACCCGCACACATTACATCAACATTGGCCCATACCAGTACTCTTGGCCCTCACACACACGCACAGACACACACAGACACACACACACACACACACACACACACACACACACACACACACACACACACACACACACACACACACACACACACACACACACACACATGTCAATTGTATGGCTCAATGTAGGCCTCTGGCAAACCAACAACACATCCTGTGCATATGATGAGACCTGTGCCACCTCCTGTCATCTGTAACATTGATGTAGGAACAGGCTAACATGGTGCAGATGCACAGGGTGACTTTATAGCAGTATCGCAATGTTAGCATGTTGTCAGCAGTAATGTGTAATGATATCCTTGAAGGTGTAGCTGAGCAGGCATGATGCATTAAAGCTATGATTGTTAATGTAGTATTGTTTACACCAGTGTTAATTCCAATAGTGTATTGTCCACCCACGTGCCACATGGCTGATGTGTGTAGTATTGGCGACATGTGTTAGAGAGTGGACAGTATATGTGGGATGTGTGCAGCACAGATTTGCAGGTGTACATTTGTGAACATGGTGGAGGTGCACTGTCTGCATGTATGTGCATAGTGGACACATGGGCAGGGTGACATGCCCTGTATTACACAGTGTTAACACTCCATAGTTTCTATTGGTGGCCAGTATGCATTGTACTCCACACATTTTGGAACTTGGGTACACATGTGTGTATGACATGGTTTGACACTGTGCTGTGGGTGATACTGTTACTATCTGTCATTGGTTTGCATTCTGGTAGTATACATAACCTCAACAGCCTGACCATAAACAATCATTAGATGATATCTTCACAACTGACACACAGATGTAGGACACACAGTAACATTTGGATCATTCAGGTACTATACTATGCCAGTAACCAGTGGTATTCAACTGCACCCTTTCCTGGGACCACTCCTGTTTGGCATATAGCTCTCTTAGGTACAAGCAAACACAGTAGGGATATGTCCGTCCATGTCTGGAAATGCATACTGTGGCCTATATTGCGTTCTCCAGATGACACACACATCCTCCACAAGGGTATCATACAGACAGATACCTGTTGTCAAACCCATGCTGTAAAGCTGTAAGCCAACTAAAGCATAGTCATCCACCTGTACAAAACAAAGTATTCCCACAGTACCACATAGGTAGTAGCCCCTGACATGTTGAACAGGTACCGATGTGTACATACAGCCAAGTGTTATGTCATCTCTCCTTTGGTAATCACATTTCCAAAGGTATTTCGAAATCCCTCGGTGAATCACATAAGCAATAAGGGGTCTGCAGGCATAGCCACAAAGGTTGTTGTACACCTATAATGAATAGCCATCATTGACAGACTTTGCTGCATTTGAACAGGTCTGAAATATACCTCAGGCATAAACCCTCACTCACACTATTCAATAGAAACTGTAATGAGTGTGTGTGACATGGATGACCTAGGCCAGGGAACACTGCAGTGGCTGGGCTTGTCACAAGCATGCAGATGTGACCTAAGGTCTAGAAAGTGGCAGCACACTCTGGCAAAGATAACAGATGTGTTCATGGAGAAAGCAGGGTTCCCACCTATGAAATAATTGAGTTCACATGTACGTATATGTATTTGCCACACAGCTACCTAATGTGCAATGCACATACTGTTGTCATTGTGATATGTCATACAGTAGTAAAAGCAAAACCCACAACACATTGACCAGCTGTGTCACACACATGGAGCACACACACACACTCACCAAGTGCAGGATGCAATCCCCTACTTCACTGGGTTATGATACTAGAGCAGTACACATTAACACGATGTACTACATACATTACTGTGAGCTCTCCTTTCCACAGGTATATTTGTAGGATGGTGACATCATCAGACTTGACAAAGATCAGTATACCACTTTTAAGGTGTTTCAGTAGTCTTCTAAAAGGTTGCTTTTCTCCAAGGAGACACACTCACATACAGTTGTCAAGTGCAGGATTCAAACCCCTACCTTAACTACTTTAGGACACTAAAGGAGTACACATTAACATGACACGCTATACACATTACTGCAAGTTTGCTTTTCCACAGGTATATTTATAGGATGGTGACATCATCAGACTTGACAAAGATAGGTATACCACTTTTAAGGTGTTTTAGTAGTCTCCAAAAAGGTTGCTCCTCTAAAAGGAAACGCACACACACTCTCATTCAGTTGTCAAGTACAGGATTCAAACCCCTACCTAACTACCTTAAGATACTAGAGAAGTACACATTAACATGACAAGCTATACACATTACTGGGAGTTCTTTTTTCCACAGGTATATTTGTAGGATGGTGACATCATCAGACTTACCACTTTTAAGGTGTTTTTAGTAGTCTCCAAAAAGGTTGCTCCTCTAAAAGGAAATGCACACACACTCTCATTCAGTTGTCAAGTGCAGGATTCAAACCCCTACCTAACTACCTTATGATACTAGAGGAGTATGCATTAACACGACATGCTATACACATTACTGCAAGGTCTCTTTTCAACAGGTATATTTGTAGGATGGTGACATCAACAGACTTGACAAAGATAAGTATACCACTTTTAAGGTGTTTTAGTAGTCTCCAAAACAGTTGCTCCTCTACAAAGAGATACACACACACACACACACACACACACACACACACTTGTCAAGTGCAGGATTCAAACCCCTACCTAACTACTTCATGATATCAGAGCAGAACACATTTACACGATATGCTATACACATTACTGGAAGTTCTCTTTTCCACAGGTATATTTGTAGGATGGTGACATCATCAGACGAGACAAAGTGGGTTACATTAGGTGACATTAGGTGGGCAACATAAAAGGAATCTTTAAACACTTTGGCAATGTGAACATCAATGGATAGTTTACTATCTACCTGGGTCCCCAGGGCCATAATTACATTCTCCATACATACTGGATTACCACCTATGTGGTAATTTGTGTGCACTTTGTTTTATCCAAAGGGGATGACTATGCATTCTTTGGCATTCTGCTTGAGGGCATTCTTTTGACACCAGGTATCTGTCTCTGTAAGACCCTTCTGGAGGATGTCTGTGTCAGCCATAGAGTCGATTATGGACCAAAGTTAGCAGTCATCTGCAAATCTGTTCAGCCATACTCCTCCCATGCTTGCCTGTACCTCTGAGCAGTATCTACTGAACAGGTGGGGTCCCAGGACCAAGACCTGTGGGATGCCATTTGTGACTGATTTAGAGTCGGACATGGCACCTGCAACTCTGAACATGTGTGTTTGATCTGTGAGCTGGTTGGCCACCCATCCTGTGACATAGCTGTTAATGTGCAAGCTGGTAAGCTTGTCTATGATGCCAGAGTGGGGAATGGTGTCAAAAGGCCTTAGTGAGGTCCAGGTGGCCTGTGTGGACTACTTTCACCTCCATCTATATCCTTGGTAACTGTTTCAAATACATCAACTAGGTTTAGGAGGCAGGATCTGCCTTTAACAAAGCCAAGTCAGGTAGAGTCCAGTGGCTGGAGGTCCCCAATGTCTCTTTTTATGGGTTCCATGATCATTTGCTCCATAGCTTTGCAGACCAGGCTGAGTAGGCCTATAGGGCAATGGTTTCCTGGTTCTGTTGTGGCACCCCCTTTGTGGAGCTGGATGACTGTTGCTGTATGCCATTCGTTGGGTACATAGCCTGTGGTAAGGTTGAGTCTTGACAGTGAATGTAGATGAGGGTGTAGTTCCTTTTGGGGCTGGTGTAAGTCGCAGCCTGGGACACCATTCAGTCTCATTGATGCTGTGTTCTTAGCTTTGGAGAGGGCTGTTTTTACCTGCATGTCCATGAAGTCTGGGGCTCTGTATTCTTCTGGGATGGACACAGGCCCTTCTGGGGGTGATGGGAGGGAATTTGCACTGAACTTGTCACCCAGGATGTGGGCAATGTAAGTTGGTTCAGTGTATTTTTTGCCATTTTGCAGTAGCTAACAGCATATTTGAGAGTTGCCACCTAAATGTTTGGTATAGCTAACGAAGGCTTTGTGGTTGTTATTCTTACATTCCTTGGAAATTTGTCTTTAGAAACTGGCCTTGGATTATTTTATGAGTGATCATTGTGTCTTTCTAATAATGATCAGTGATGCCTTTTCTTTTGTGAAGTTTGCTCTATCATGTGTTCATTTCCTCCTTCTGTTGTATAGCTTATTTATGGGCAATGACCACCAGATTGGTTTCTTGTTTTTGGAGGAGTGCATCTTGGTTTTATTTGGGATGTCTCGATCCATGCATCCCTGTAGATGCTCATAGAATGCACTTGTAAATGATTCGGCAGATTGTATACCTTTATCCTACAGCAAGGGGGCTTTGGAACTTTCCACTTTGGTTTTGGGAAGTGTGCAGTTTGCTTTTGAAAATGTCTTCACAGTGGTTTCCTTGACTGGGGGGCGGGGGGGGGGGCGGGATGTGGATGTCTGGTGTGATTACTTTATGATCTGATATTACCAGCAAGGGGTTTATCTATGTTGTGGAACACTGGTACCCCATGTTGGTGATGAACAGGTCCAGTATGCTGTCACCTCGAGAGGGTGTGGTGACCAGCTGTTCCAGGGCATTTGAGTTGTTAAACTCTAGGAAACATTGGGCAAAGGACGTTGTACACGAGTAATTCCCCCACTCAGTGTTTGGGTAGTTGTAATCTTCTCATATAATGGTATTTGATAGAACCTTTATATTTTCCACTGTTCTCAAGAATACTGAGTGAGGTTCCTGAAACAAGGTAGGTGATCTGTAGCAGGCTACAATATGATAAGCAGCTTTGCCCAATGTTAGTTGCACTTGCATGGTCTCCAAGGCCTCATGCTGTGCCATTGACCTGAAGGTGTGGGTATCCATAAGGTATATGGATACACCCCTTCCTTTTGTATTTCACTCTGGGTTTTGGGGCTGAAGATCTGAGGGATTGTGGGTGTTTTATGCGGAGCATGTCCAACAGCTCTGTGTTTGACATAGCTTTGTATGTTAGGCAGAGATTACCTCTGAGTAGGCGATATGCGTGAGAGTACAGCTGGAGCATTTTGAGACGGTCTGTGTATGGCATGTATTTCAGGCCGCTAATGCTCTTTGTGAGGTATTTCTGCAGGCTTTCCAGTTGTTGTAGATGTCTTGTGAGGTACATAGCAAAAGGGGCATTGTACTCTATTATGGATACAGTGAGTGATGAGTAGAGGGTAACAATGTCCTCTTCTATTCTGCATGAGATGCCTTTTGTGATGAGGTGTGCCATGTAGAAGGATTTCCTGACTACTGTGGGGATGTGATTATCACAGGTGTGTCCACTGTCCACCTGTGACCCAAGGTCTCTTTTCACACTTTCAGTGTTAAGTAAACTACCACCTATGTTGTAGTTCATGGCTACAGAGTTTTTACCAAAGGGGATGACAATGCACTTATTGGTACTGAGCTTGAGGCCATGGCTTTGACACCAGGCATCTGTCTCAGTGAGGCCCTTTCATAGGATGTCCACATCTTTAGTATTTACAATTATGGCTCCTAGTTTGCAGTCATCTGGTAACTTCATTAGCCACAGACCTTCCATGTTAAAGTTTACTTCAGGGATGTAGATACAAAACAGGACAGGACCCAGGACTGAACCCTGTGGTACTGCACTCATCACTGGTCCAAAGTCATACTTGGAGTCTGCTACTTTCACAGTGTGTGTTCTGTCAGTGAGCCAGTTGGCAACCCATCTTGTGACATAGCAATTTATACCTAGTTTAGTGGGTTTATCTATACTTCCAGAGTGGGGATGGTGTTGAAAGCCGTGGCAAGATCTACATAGGCTGTGCGAACCACCTTACCCTTGTCTACGGTTCTGGTGACTGCATCAATGTTGTCTATCAGGTTTAGGTGACATGATCTGCATTTTACAAACCCAACATGGTTGTGGTCCAGAGTTTGGTGATTGCCAATGTCTTTTTTTATAAGTTGTATGATGGTACATTCCATGGCCTTGCAGAGCAGGCTCATCAGGCTAATGGGGCACTAGTTCCTGGGGTCCGTGGTGTCTCCACCCTTGTGTAGTGGGATAACCATCACTGTGCACCATTCAGCAGGAACAAAGCCTGAGGCGAGGCTATGACTGAACATGGTACGTCGGTGTGGTGCCTGGTCATTCTGTAGTTTGTGCAGAACACAGCTTGGGAAGTTATCTGGTCCCATGGATGCTGTGATACTGGCTTTGGAGAGTGTTTTTTACCTGTGCAGCCGTGATGACAGCAACTTTGCAGTCTTCCGTTATAGAGATGTGCTTTCATGGGTGAGAGGGGGCTAAAGTTAGCACTGATCCTATCTGCCAGGATTTTGGCAATATCAGTTGGGTCTGTATATTTAGTGCCATTGAGCTGTAACTCAGAGCAGATCTGAGTGTTGCCATGACATGGACCTGTCTGTTGGGCATAGATCTCCTGAGTAGACAGTATGCAACAGAGTACAGATTGAGTTAAATTCAGTCTTGTTGCATGGGGCAACTGTTTGAGGCCAGTAATCCTCTTGTTGAGGTACTTCAGTGGTCTTTCCAGCTGTTGCAGGTGCCTAGTCAGATTCATCGCAAGTGTGTTGTGGTACTCTCTGATGGGTCTGATGATTGATGAGTAGAGGGAACCTCCTTTGACCTACATGCAAAGACCTTGGCAGTTTGTGGGAACACATAGCATGATTGTCTAACCACTTTGTGAATGTGTTTCTGGAAGTAGAGATGACTATTCACATGTGTCCATAGATCCCTTATTATCACCTCCATATTTAGGGTGTTGGCACGTATGTGGTATTTGTATGACTGTAGCTCGAGGCCATATTTTTGACACCACATCTGTCTGACTGAGACCCTTTTTAGGGATGTCTCTGTTGTCCCAAACATTGATTGTGACAACTTTTTTGCAGTCATCCACAAACTTTGCTAAACATAGCCCTCGTGTTTGACTGTATTTCTGAAGAGTATACACCAGACAGGAGGGGTCCCAGGACTGAGCCATGGGGGACAGCAGTTGTTACCAGCTTGAACAGGAGACCACAATTCTTACCTTGTGTGATCTATCTGTGCCCCAGTTGGCAATCCATCAGATGACATACATATTTATGCACAGGTTATTGATTTTGTGGATACGACATGCGTCTGTTATGTTGGTAAAGGGCTTTTCAAGGTCTATGTGGGATGTGTGTAGCTCATTTCATTGATGTATGTCCTGGGTGACTGCCTTGAAAACAGTCTAGCAGGTTTGGGAACCATGATCTGCCCCTGACTGAACCACAATTGGTAGGGTTGGGTGTTTGTAGGCTCCCAATAGCTCTGTTTATGAGTTCCATCATGATGGACTCCATGGCCTTGCAGATCAGGCTTAATAGGCTTATAAGACAATAGTTCCCATGGTCTGTTGTGCACCAACACTTGTGGAGTGTGCCAAACGTTGCTGTAACACATTCAACAGTTTCATATCCTGCACAGAGGGTGAGGCTCAACAGACTGTTCAAGTGCAGGGTCTGTTTGTTCTGGAGTTCACTTATAACACAGCTAGGGAAACAATGTAATCCCATAGATGCCATGTTTTCAGGTTTGGAAGGAGCTGTTTACCCATTCTATATGTGATATCTGTGCTTTCACAATCTCCAGGTATGATGATAGGGCCTTTTGTCAGTAAGAGGGGGGTATGTATGTATGAGCCTGTCTGACAGGATGTTGGCAATGTCAGTAATTTACAATTTGCACTGACTCAGAACATATATGAGTGTACATTGCTATTTATGACATAGTGGAAGGAAGCGTCATGGTTCTTTATTGACTGCTTCACAGATTATTTTGCCAGAACATGGATTGGATAATGTTTGGAGTGCACATTGTTTATTCATGATACTGATTTCAGTTTTATTGATCTTCTCTGCTTTTTCACTTTCTGTGAACAACTTAAGTACTTGTGGTACATAGTTTGATTATGACAGGGTTTCAATATAATATATGTGTCTGTTTTCATATAACTGTGTGCACAAGGCAGGATTGGTGAATAGTGACAGGTTCCTGGGGTAAAGCATATGCATCCACCAGATATGTGTGGCCCACTGCTGTACTCAGACATGGCCTAAGTGTGTGAGCATGCCCAGTATGACCTTTCCGTATGCTGTTGCCTGACATGTGCTTCGTTTATTTAAGTGTGTGAGCATGCCCAGTATGGACATATATACTATATGTGTGTGAAAAATCAAGTTGGTTTCTACCTCAGGGCTCACCTTTGTGTTGTACATCGACAGGAAGCACACTGTGCCTGCAGGGCTTCCATGAGTCACGTTGCATAGACTTATCAACATTTCTACATATAGTGGGGACAGCTATTATTTGTACATTTCTACCCGGGGGCACACCTGATTGTTACTGTGGGTGTACATAGAATGAGGGGTTCACCTGACACTCATACACATTTGCTAGGCCTGCAATGCTATGTCAGGTACTCCATTTCAGTCTGTACTGTTGCCTATCACATTGGCTTGAGGCATACTACTGTACTACAGATCTTAGCTTCCAATTTCACGTATATTAGTTTGTGACTTCATAGCCTACCTAACCCACAACACACTGCCTGGCCTGCTGTTATCTGTCTGCATAGGCAATTGTGTTTAAATATGCTAAATAGTGGTAAAATGTGCTTAGCACTGCTTTATATTGCTTAAAATAGGGCAATCATGCCTCAGGTGGTGCTGCAGGGCTGCCTATGTCAGATGCACATAGTACACTCCCTATACATGTTTGAAAACAGGTAGTGTCAAGTTAGGCATCCTTTTATTGTATGTGCGAGTCAGAGAGAGGTGTCATTTCCAGAGTTCCTACTGAGTCAGTGTATGTGCTATGTGTTGCCTCTTTGCCAAGGCCAGGGCATACTGGGCATGCCTCCTTCTGCCTACTGGGGCAGGCTCAGGTTGTTCCTCCTCCGAGTCACGCTGTGCCTGTGCAGGCCTTGGCAATGGTGGGGGGCTGTTTGGCCCTGCCCCATGCTGTTCCTACTGCAGCTGTTTTCGCAGGATCATATTGTGTACCATGGCACATACCATGACAATTTGGGTACATGTAGTTGGTGAGTACTGCAAGGCTCCACCAGATGTGTCCAGGCACTGGAACTGTGACTTGAGCATCCCAAACACACGCTCAATAATGTTTCTTGTTTGTGCGTGTGCCTCATTATGTAGTACTTGTTTAGGTGTGTGTGCATTTCTGATGGGTGTCATCAGCCATGGCTCCAGTGCGTATCCAGCATCCCCCACTAGGTGACCGTCAGGGATGTCCCCATTGGCAAATCTCTGGTACAGCTGCGTCAGATTCCAGATGTGGGAATCGTGATAGCTTCCAGGGCAGCCAGCACACACATTCATTATTATGCCCCGGGCATCGCACACGACCTGGCAGTTGATGGAGGGGAAGCCCATGCGGTTGATGGAGACCCTACCCCGTTCACCGGGTGGTGCTTTGATGTGTATGTGCATGCAGTCTATTGCACCCACTACCTCAGGGTATTCTGCTATTTGGTGGAAAAGACGCATATTGCTGGCCAATGCCTCACTGGAATTGGGGAAATATATGTGCTCACCAACATGTGCTGACATGGCATTCAGGAACTGGTGCAGTACCCTGGATGCTGATGCCTGTGAAACCCCCATCATATCACCAGTTGGTCTCTGGAAGGTACCTGTAGCTAGTATTCGTAGGCCAACACATACCTTGGTATTCACTGGGATGGGTTCCCCTCAGTTGGTTCTGTGTGTGAGGCATGGCCGGCACAGCTCAACAATTTGCTGCAGGAGGTCTCTGTCCACTCTATAGCGCTCCACTATCTCCAGCTCATGTAGCCCCTGGTAGGTTACCCTGGGTCTGTACACTCTTCTCCGTCTCCTCACTGTGGGTTGCTCAGCAGCATTCACAACATCACCACCCTCAGCACCTTGCACATGTTGGTTTATGATAGCAATAGCAGCCCCTAACATTTTGTCTGACTTAAGCTTTTTAAGTTATCACTCTTTGTATACTGCAGTGTTGCAGAGTTCTTGGGAAAAAACAGGGTAGACTGCTGTTTGCAGAATTTAAAGGGCTGGGCTGGGCTGGGCTAATCTACTGCCTGTGTAATTGGCTGATTCTGATATATTTCACCTGGCAGCTCTGCTAGTTCTCCTTGGTTAACTTCCTACTACTTCTTTTCCTTCCTTTTTCCCTTTTTGTTTCCACAAGGGGCAGTGCCGCGCACACAAGTGCAAACACGTGCACACAGGCGCACACGCTGTGTGCACGTTTGCAAGAAATTTCAGATATATCCACAACGTACACCTTTGGTTTCTTGTTTTCAGCTAGGACAACTGTAGACATGCCTCTTGCAATCATGAGTAACTCAGGGCAAACACAAGCCACTGTGCTCCAATCACTTTACAGTCTTTCAGACATACCCCCTCATTATGTCACCTATCTTCTACTCTACTACTCCCCTACTCCTACACTTACACTCTAGGGACATGGCTTACATGCCGGGGAAAATTGGGATTCACTATCCCTATCCTTATTTGCATAGGATTGCCTAATAATGATTGGTTACATCTCTCGCACTGAGTCCCCCCCCCCCCTTAGCAACCACTACTCAGTGGCCATGTTGTTTTCAGCCTGCCATTCACCTGCATGGCAGAACAAGCTTTTTAGTGGAATTGCCCATTTGTGGCTATTTTTCACTTTTTTTAATTTTATTTAAAGCGCAGCACGTTTGCTCACCGCTGCGCTATGCTTAAACATCGGCGATCGGGGGAAAAAAATGGATTTTAAGGATTTACAACATTTGCAAATGCCAATGGCCTTATATTTGGCCATTGGCATGCTTCCTCAACTAGATGCATCCTTTATTTGGAGCTGTCATGGCTCCGTTTAGCTGTTTGCAGAATGGTACTCCATTACCAACGGAGTACATTTCTGCAAATAACACTACTCTTACACGGACAGGTTAGTGTTTCCTGGATCGCAAATTTACCTTTGCATGCCATAACACTGTCCATGCAAGAGTAGCTTTAGAAGCTCTCATGCACGCCCCTGCCGGCTATTGCTGAATCGCTCGGCAGACATATTGCCTGTCTGCCGTCTTACACTACTCTTACACTCCGTGCAAGCCTTCATGAATCTCATGACTATTTAGCATAGGCTGCTCCCCTGGAATGCCTGTTTAGCCCATAGCACATTCTTGAAATTGAGCCACCACAATAATTCTACCGACCATGAAGAATTGCTCTCATGGGATAGTCTCGGTATCAGAAAAAACATCTGCCAATGGTTGGCTACATGTGCTAGGGTTTACTGCTGGTGGTCTCCCTTTCTGAATCCCAGCAAGATTGTTTTTGACATGGTTTGTAAGTTGTTAGTAGTCTTTTTGTGGCTGTGGCAATGATATGAATTCCATATTCCATTTGAGATAGCAGAATGTCTTTCCCAATGTTTATCTGACACTTGCAGAGAGAAAGACTGAAACTTACAAAGATCAGAATAAGAGCTCATGAATGCCAGCTCCAGTTTGATCAGTGTGATATTGGAAACTATGTTTTTGGTCAGTCCGTACGCCAAAATATTGAAGCATTTTGGAGGTTTCATGTGATATTGGATTCTGATCAGGTACACTGCAGTCCAAAGTTACTTCAAAAAGTTTTAGAGTGTTGCAAAAAATAGCATTTATATGTTGGGAAAATTAAGGTTCAGCTTCCTAGAACTAATCCAGTTAGCTACGAGAATCAGATATTTTCCCAGCAGTACTTTAATTTATGACTTTGATTTTCCAGCCCTGAATATAAACACATCATTTTCAAAAAGTAGAGTGGGAACTCAAGGTTTTCTTTGGGAAGTTTGTTTACATAAAGGGAGAATGGTGGTGGTAGTAACACAAAGTGTAGAGAGATCCACTTGGGTAAGGTGGTATGTTTGAGGGTGGTGAAACTTAGAGAATATCTAATAGGAAAGGAAGTTATTGAACCTATGAGTTATTTTGTGACTGATGCCTGTGTCTACAACTGAGTATTTAAGAATATGATTATCAACCATGACAAAGCTTTAATGAGGTCCATGAAACTACTCCAGTGAGTTAACAGAGGTGCAAACTAATAAAGGTGCTATCTGTTAGGGTCAGTAATGTAGTCATCCTGCTGAGGACTGTCCAGAATTTATACTGGTTTCTGGATAGGAGATATTTGTGAGCTGATTGCATATGTTTTTGTAGTATTTTACCTAGCATTGGTAATATTGAGGTTGAACTGAAATAAGATGGACTGTTTAGTTTGAGAATGGAAAGGTAAGTTACTAAATGGAAAAAGAGGGAGGGAAGTCACCAAATTTTAAGAGAAAGTTCTCTGTTGTAAAAGGTTCTTGGGTCAAGAGGATTTGCTGTTAAAACACTAGGCATTTTGTTTATATCTACTTGAGTTTACTGATTTGGCCAAAAATTACTTTGGTTGACTGAAATGGGCAACTTGTTGACTCTGGAGAAATATAGCCGTAGATCTTCTAATGCTTTATCTAGCAAGATTATGGAATAAAACAATTATGTCTCTGTATTCCTTTGAGTTATTTGTTTCTATTAGGACCATGCCTCAGTCTGAAGGATAAAAATAGCTTCCATTTCTTCAGTTATTCATCTGTTTTGGGTTGTTTAGTGGAAATAGGTTAATAAGGAAATATGCTACTCTCTCCTGAAAATAGTGTATAATTAAAAGATTCAGCAACTTAATTAGGATCTCCACATATCAAATCTCTTAAACTTAGTAAGGTGTCTGTTAAAGCTCTTTGAGATTTTAGTCTAAAGGAAATCTTGATAGGAGAATGAGTGAAACAGGTATTACTGATATGAAAAATAGGCAGTGTTCACTCAGTTAAGCCAAAAACAATGAAAAATGAGGCCTTGTTTTGAGGAATGCTGGCAATCAATAGATTTAAGAAGGATTGGTTGACAGGTGTAATATTTGGTGTTGTAAATTTGTCATCTGTTTCACATAATCTTTCAAAAGCTAACCAGTCTTTAAAGTTTTTGTTGTTATGTCATAGGAGATTCATTCACCTTCTCTAAGTAGGTGCTTAAACTAGAGAACAGACTAAATGTTGTTATGAGCTCTTTAACTTTTGTTTATGAGAAGGGTGAGCGAAGGTAGACTGCTGCTATGTAAACAGGTATGCCTTTTTTTTGTGAGATAGTAGAAATTATCCATTTAAGTTAACGGTTAAAGAAAGGAAACTTGTCAGCAAATATTTATATGTAGGCTAGTTTTGTATAGTGACATAGTATCACTTCCTGATCTTTGACCAGGCCTTCAGATGAAATAGTAGTTATATCCTATGACATATAAAATGTGAGCAAGTGTACCTTTTATGCCATGAATGCATAACTGAGATTTTGTCAGGTGAATACACATAGATGAAGGCTCCTGTTTGTTCTAGTTTATTTTTATGCTGCTGACATTAAGTAACAATTTATTGAGTCCTGTGATATTTAGCTCATGTTCTGTGGGTTTAAATGGGACCCTGGATTAATCTGTATATAACTTACCAGAAGAACGTAAAGTATAAATCTAGAAAAGTGAAGCATATTGAAGATACACTTAAGTTATTCATATTTGTCAGAATGACAAGAATATTTGCTTAATAATGAACTAGAAGTTAACTTGGTAATTCCCTAGTTGCCAGTGAATGAAAAGAAGTTTAAAATTACATCAGGGTATAAGGAATTATGTATACCTCTCAATACAGATTTTCACAGAATGTCAAAATGTTTGCCTCATATTTTTCGTCTATTTTTTCTATAATGTATGATTTTTCTGGATCTTTGTGGCAAATCAATGAGGACTGAATTCACTAAATAATGACATCAATTTGACTTTCAGAATTTATATCTTTCAGAAAAAGCAAGGTAACACAAGACCTTTTGTTCTACCAAATTTCTAAGTTTATAAGAGCAGGATTTAAAAGTTGTCCCTATTTTTGAGGCTTTGTCCCCCCATTATTTTTCCTTTGTCCAGATTTTTTGTGCTAAGAGGTTGAGAACTATGATTATCTGGAAATGTAGATTGTCTGAGTGATGATTATGAAATGATTGAATGAACAGAAATCTTCTGTATGGAAATAAATGGAGTCATACATTTCATTCAAAGTCAGAGAAGACTTCAAGCTTGATGTTTAATCCCTTATTTGCTCAGAAAAGAAATTTACTGGTAAGAATACAAAAATCATATGTAGGAACTGTGAAGCATAAACAAAGAACTTGCAGTGTATTATACGGCCCAAAATGTCAGTAAAGACAGAGTAAGAAATTTGAAGTTTTGCTATGTGCAATGCTTATTACAAAAATAATCCAAGAGAAGAGACTATTTCTTATTTAGGCACAAGAAGAGTATGGAGTAAATTAGGGAACAATTTATTTTACTGACAAGACTGCCCCTGGGATTCAGAAAAGATTATTTTGAGTTTGAAGTCTTTACAAGAGTGGCTTCCCTTTTGCGGTAACCCTTTCCAATTCATAGACCACCCCAGTGCTGAGGTTTCCTGCTAGTGGGAGCATCAATATGAAGAGCCATCCTGCTAGGTGAGCTGTATGGTAATGAGGCAATCCGGGAGAATGACTAATGTTAATTTGCCATGTTCTCTCCTCAGTAGAAATTTACACTGGTGAGTGATTCACAGAATCACAATGCTGCATAAATTTCTAGCAGTAGAGGAAATATTTAACACAGTAAGAAGATGTAAGTCACCTATTGATTGCAACAATAGCAGATACAGAGCAGAAAAGTTCAGCAAAGTTCAGTGAAGACGTGGGTGGAGGATGTGTTAATGTGCATATATGTGTGTGTGTTTGTGGAAGTGTGCATGCATGTATATAGGGGCATGAATGTAGTTAGATGAACATGTGTTTGTGTGTGTGTGTGTGTGTGTGTGTGTGTGTGTGTGTGTGTGTGTGTGTGTGTGTGTGTGTGTGTGTGTGTGTGTGTGTGTGTGTGTGTGTGTGTGTGTGTGTGTGTGTGTGTGTGTGTGTGTGTGTGTGTGTGTGTGTGTGTGTGTGTGTGTGTGTGTGTGTGTGTGTGTGTATGTGTGTCCATGTGCACATATGAGGTTGTGTGCCTAACTGAGCAGTCATGCTAGGGGAGTTAGGTAGGGAATTGAGATGGTAGATATGTGCACATATGTGCACGTGTGCACGTGTGTGTGTGTGTGTGTGTGTGTGTGTGTGTGTGTGTGTGTGTGTGTGTGTGTGTGTGTGTGTGTGTGTGTGTGTGTGTGTGTGTGTGTGTGTGTGTGTGTGTGTGTGTGTGTGTCTGTGCATGCATGAACTCTCACCCATGCATGGGTGTCTGAATATATAGGTGTGAGGGTCTATATTACTAGAACAAATGTTTAAATGTTCGAATCTGTAAAGGTCGACCTTTACAGATCGAACACGTAAACATTTGAAATAGTAAAAAAGTATATATAGAAAAAAAACAAACAAACATGTAGAAAGGGTTTAGGCAGGGGGGCAAGCCCCCCCTGCATCCCCACACCCCCCGCTATTTAAATATATCAACTCCGAGATCGCACTTCAGTGAACTGCAGTGCGGAAATTGGAAATTTCCCAATCCCTACACTGTAGCAAGATCTTGAAGTTGGTATATTATAGTAAGGGGTATGTGGGGGGTGCAGGGGGGCTTGTATCCCTGCTTAAACCCTTTAGTTTTAATTTTTCTATTGTATATATATATTTTTAAATTTTTATAAAATTTCGATCGCTTAACTGTTTGATCTTTAAAGGTCGACCTTTAGAGATTCGAACATTTAAGCGGTCGAGCATCTAATATAGACCCAGGTGTGAGTGTAGTGCCTTTGTCAATCTGATGCATGGGCCTTCAGGATGAATACTAACATCATAACAGATCTGACAGAGTTAGTGGTAAAAAATTGAAATTCAGAGATATGCTAATGAGCTAATATTATGACTTCCTCATTGTAGTTATAGCTGTCTCTATATTACATTTGTCCCTGGTCACATAAATTCACCTACCCGATGTATTCAATTTAAGCATGCATAAACGGACCTACCTGCCATAGGCAATTTAAGTGAGTGGTAGAATTCTTTCTGAATCCTAAGATAGTTGTCTTCCACCTGTATTTCTAATTAGTTAACATTTCCTAATGTTATCACATTAAAAGATACTGAAAAATTAGTGTGACAATTTTATTAAAAGCTATGTTTTTTTCTGGGTACTTGCTGAAAGATAAGTGCAATCATTGGCATAGCAAAACTTTTAAGCATGGTTAAGGGAAATATATTCTAATTGCAAAACTGTGGTAATGCTGACTATTCTGCCATATCTGAGGAAGGGCAATCTCAGAGTTAGTACAAAACACATGCATATATGTTTATTTTATTTCTTTAATTAGAATTTGTAACCTGGTAAGATACATTTGGGCTTGCCTTGTCTGAGACCAAGCTTGCCTTTGTACAGGAGAATGTTTTTCTGTTACATATGCTGTGGAAACATTTTTGAGAAATTTGATTTTTTACACTGGTTAGTGATTGTGTGGAAAGGTCATTGCTGTTGAAAGTTGCTGTAATGGAAGAATTTCAACAGATGCTAGAAATGATTTCTTCTCATGAGGAAATTAAATATTGACATTGAGAGCTGTGGATAAATGCACCAAAAATCTGCAAGCTGTGGTTTCTTAATTATCTGACTGAAAAGGAACTCATTAATAGATTTACAATTTTAAGATAACTGTGTATAGGTCGAAGACCATTGGAACACAAGCTCCAAAGTCATTAAGTATAAATTGGGACTTATATCCTATGTGCTTTAAATTATTCCAAAGTATTACTTTGCCTTAAAAATATTGCCCATTTTTTCCATGAGTTGACAATAGCCTGACTTAAAAAAATTATCCTAAAGAAGTTCTATAATTTATAATTTGAAATGTGTAATGCACATCACATGTATCCTTATAGATTCTACCAATTCAATATTCAACAGAATTCTTGGTTCTTCATCACAAAAAGCACAATAAGCCAAACAAAACATTCAGTGTAATCAATAACAACTATTGGCAAATAAATTTAGGTTTTCCAAATGATCTTGATAAGTAAGGGACTGACAGTCAATAACTATCCTTGTAAATTTCCTTTGACTGCTGTCATGCATGGATAGATTACACTTTGAGTAAGAGCAGAAAAAAAATTAAACTCAGTTATCAGCCTTGTATAAAACATGTATAACATCACAAGGACAGCTTGACATCTCATTGAGAAGTTTGTTAAGTGTAGTCACATTGTTCATAGGTTTATAGTTTCGTAGGATCATAGGATCATAGGAGATTACTAGGCTATCAACCCGGAGGTCATTTTAAGCCTAGCTGTTTCAACCCAATGTAATACTGTAGAAGTAATAGTCAATATCCAACATTGCATTTAGATGACTGCTCATGTCCAGGAGGATTGTGGGCACTATCCCTGGTGAAAATGTACAGTGCCCCATCCACTCATCCAGGTTTCTCTTGAACAATGTCATAGAGGTACTCAGTTTCACATGAATTGGTAGCCTGTTCCAAAGATGTGGCAGTTGCTGGGAGATAAATCTGTCCCTCTAGCATTTCCTATTTAAGTCACAGGCTATACTGAAGTCCCTGGAATGGTTAGCCCTAGAACCATTTGATTTACGGATATGCAGTAAGATCATTAGGTTTAGGTCTTGGGTTGCTGTGTAGGCCAGGCATAAGTCTCCCCTAAAAAGTCTATATGATACAGAGTATAGTGACACGGATTTGAGTCCATCCATGTAAGGCACATGCTGGAGGCCCTTGATCTTCTTTGTTAGAAGCCTCTGAGGTCTCTGTAATTGCTGTAGGTGCTTAGTATGGTACATAGAGAATGGGGCGTTATATTCAATTATGGGCCAGGTACGTGCCAAGTGTAGGGGGGGGTCATAACTTCTTTTGCTCTTGGGGTGATGCCATTACTAATCAAGTGAGCTACATGGAAAGGTTTCTTTACAATGGTAGACATGTGGTGGTCGAAGTTAAGGTCACGGTCAACCTGTGATCCTAGGTCCCTTACCACTTCGTGGATACTTAGGTTATTGTTATTGATTTGATAGTGTGAAGGGACACTGTTTGTGCTGTGAGGAATGATGACACATTTCTTTGCATTCAAATTTGAGACCATGACTAATATAACAGTTGTTGGTCTGTGTGAGACCCTCCTGGAGTATACTGACATCATTTGGGGATTCAATCATTGCACCTAGTTTGCAGTCGTCTGGAAACATGGTCAGCCACAGCCCTTTAGTTTTGACCTGAACTTCTAAGAAGTATATACCAAACAGTAGAGGGTCCAACACTGACCCCTGTGGTACCCCCACTGGTAACAGGTCTGCTGGCTGATGTGGAATCATCCACTTTATAGTTTGTGTCTGGTTTGTGAGCCAGTTGGCAATCCGTCTTACAACGAAGGGGTTTACATTCAGTTTGCTAAGTTTATGGGTAATACCTGAATGTGGGATTGTGTCAAAAGCCTTTGCCAAGTTGAGGTATGCTATGTGCACAGATTTGTCCCCATTAGTGGCCTTGGTCACACTTTCAAAGTAATCCACTTGATTTAGCAGACAGGATCTGTCCTTCATGAAACCTAATTGGGTAGGATCCAGGGTTTGGAGGTCACCTATGTCTTTATTTATGAGGTCCATAATGATATGTTCCATGGCCTTACAGGTGAGGCTGGTCAGGCTTATGGGTCTGTAACTCCAGGGGTCTGTTGCTAGGCTACCTTTGTTGAGGAAAATAACTGCAGCTGTTCTCCATTCCGCAGGAACAAAGTCTGTGGTTAGGCTATGATTGAAAAGGGTACTTAGTGGGGATGCTAATTCATGTTTTAGCCTGTTTAGAAGACAGCCTGGGATGTCATCTGGTTCCACAGAGGCCGTGTTCTTCACCTTGGACAGGGCTTTGAGGACCTGCTCTTCCCATATTTAAGGTGGGAGGAGAGTTTGGGGGAGGGTTTTTTGTAAGTTATGAGGGGATAAGGGAGTGAAATATTCATAGTCTGGAGAGAACAGTTCATATAAAATGGGAATTGAACTGGAAAGCAAAGCTGTCTTTTTTGTTGCTGTTTTTTGTAGGTGAGAGTACATTGGATAGACCAGGATAAAGGAGTTTATTAATGAAGGACCAGACGTGCTTTGGATAGCTCAGATATTTGTGTTGGAGCAGCTTGTAGTAGGATTATTGACAGCAGTAGAACATGTACCCTTATATAAAGTGACAATACTAACCAGCCTCTATGTTTCAGGTACTACACCATCTATAAAATATTAAATAGTAAGGTCAGTAGACATGTCAGATATCCTGAAAGGCTAGAAATAAAACATTCTGGAATTGAGTTAGGGCCAGTGCCATTATTACTGTTATAATTCTGAAGGAGGCAGTGGTTGTCAGTATTTATTAGGATACATTTTCAGTGCTCAGTATTTGTTCTGCATATCCATTTGTTACTGCACAGATTATTGACATGAGCATGAGTCTTTGACTTCCCTCCAGGTCAACTGCATTAAAGAATGTCAATAAACAGACTAGTTATGAAGGATTATTAGACAGTTTGATGTTAATAACAGGGTTACTAACAAACTTAAACGGTGTCACTTGATTGTCAGTCTCAGACCTGTCAGTGGTCTGTATAACTTCTCTGTTGGTATGTGATGCCATAACCTTAAACTGACAAATCTGTTGAGCTGCCCCCATTTTAAAATCCCCTTTCTGTTTCACCGCCTCTCTTTTATGATGTAGGGGTGTGTTGGAGCATGAGGAGAGCTACAGTCTTTTTACAGGTGTTGTCTCTACGATCCACAGGTTACTGAGGGGCCCCCGTGCATGTGTTTTCTAGATGGGCATCAACACTATCATAAGATGTATCCATTGACTTCAGCTTCTGGTTTATCTAAATGCCCAAGGACTGTACATCTTAAAGCAATGAGTAATAAAGAATAATAAACTAAGGCATAATAAACAGAAAATAGGAAGATGTTGTAAAATGCAGTCAAAAGTTATAGAGAATAAACTAGACATATTCTCTGCTCAATCTGTCTTTACAAGAACTATTGTCTCCAAATATGTCATCAAGGCCAAAACTGCAGTAATTTTTTTAATAATTCATAGTTCTTTATCTTCTTATGTACATGTCAAGTGTTTTACTCACAGATGGATATTATAAACAATTATAAATGAAGAGAAAAATTAAACATTGTTTACCTTACTAAGATAAATATTGGTTTATTTTCTGCTAACCGCATAACACTGATTTGTCAGAGTAATTCTTAATTTTCAGTACAGGCAACAGTAATGAAGACCTTATGACCGTACTGGCAAAAACACACATATACATGCACATACATATACAAACTTACACATACAAATACAACCACAAAGATAAATTTACATGCACACACTTGCGAGCACGTACACACACAAACAAACATACACACATGTACATGTATGTACCCAGTCAGACACATGCACACACATGCATATATACACAGAGACAACAATCATTTGTAATCCATCACTAAGGAAAAAATGCAAAACCAGAGTTTAACACACACAATCACTTGTTTTTTCCTTTTTTTGGTTTCAAAAGGAGCCTACTATCAAATAATGCCCAATTTTCACAACAAAATCGACAAAAATGGCAGTTGAATTTCCATGCCAGTAAGGAAAAGCCCTCTGGAAAAATCCTTTGGATAGAGTCACAATAAACAGCACTGTATGTCTAATAGATGTAGGTCTCAGACAGTGTAATTCTTGGCAGTATTTTTAAAAATATTGAAACTGCCAGCATAAAGAGAAACCCTATTTGCTCAAAAGAGCCACACAAATATAAATGGAGTTAATTATATATTGTCTACCGGCCTTCAATAAATACTGCCACAGATAATAATAATAATAATAATAATAATAATAATAATAATAATAATAATAATAATAATAGTAAGAAGAAGAAGAAGAACAATAACAATACAGCTGACTGGTTATTATCTACTGGTCTTCACAGAATATTACAGTAAGCCTCATCAATTCACCACCCCAACACTCAAACTGCAGACATCAGTCATTGGTCCAAAGAAATGAGACCTTCTGCCGTACTTCAGAGAAATCGCGTAAATCACTGGAGGACTTTCCTCTTTTGCTTCTGCAGTATCTGTCCCCCAACAATCATAATGCACCTCTACTTTCTTCCTTTGTTAGTCTGTGCTGTGACCCTTCATCATATTTTCTTAAATATAAACAGCAACAGTCGAAGTCACTGCTCAGATAAAATAAATTTCAGTACTTACATATTATCGCCACCAGATTTCAAAGTCGCCGTGATTCGTAAACTTATACTGAAAGTAGTTTATCCTGCAGTGGGAAGCGATATGAAAACTCCAAATTTGTTTTCTATCACATTGCTTCGGAAACAGGAAGAGGAAAAAAATCAAAACAATTCCTCCTCCTGGGTACCGTCCTTTACCACTGTAACTGAATGCAAGATTTGGGGAAGGCATACAGTAGCAGCTTGCCAGTAACAGCAGCTGTTCAAGCTTGTCATTAAAATGATTATTTACAAGTGCATTTTTAAGCATTTCTTTTTGGTCTGAGTTTATGTAGGGCTGACATACGGTGTGTGATCCGTTTGTCTTCCGTGCAGTGATGTGTTCTTTTTAAATAGTGTTTTTTTTTTTTTTTTAATTTATTTATAGCAGTGCGAGCCTCTCTAACAGGCTTTGCCTCAACACAGAGTAGAATCCATGTGGTGTTTTTATGCCTCTGAATGACTTCTGTTTTGCTGAAAATTGGTTTCTGAAATGAGTACTGAGTAAGAGTAAAGACAATTATAACTACATTTCACTGTGGAAGAATCTGTGGTTGTTAATGCAATAAGTGCTGCATTTTTTCTTCTTCTGTGTTCTTTTTATTTTGCATTAAGTTACAGTGGCAAAGGACGCTACCCGGGAAAAGGTATTTGGACATTACTCATGTTCCTGTTTGAGAACCTAGGTGATAGAATAGTGATTTGTAGTTCACACACCCCTCTTTACTTTCCAATAAACTCATTTTGCACTAACGTCAGGAATTATAATGGGTTACAAATCTGGTTGCGATAATAAGTAAGTGTAATACTTAATATTAAGTAACATTAAATAATATTAAGTAATACTTGAATAACCTGGATTTGTCTCAGATGGAAGGCTGCTGGTCAATCACTCAGAACTTTCTACTTAAATGACAAGGAAATATTCCTTAGCTAATACATCAGCCAGTTATGAAAATAGATGTGTTTGCCTAGAAAACACAGTAGCAGGGTATAGACTGAATAACCATGTACTATTACTGTGTGATGGAAAAAGATGGGAGTTAGAATTGGAAATCAGTGAATAACATCTCATTTCCCCTTCCTGTTTTTTTCATTCACTCACGGGGGTTATGTAAAGATTTTTTTAGTACAATTAAAGCACTAACAAATTTATTTACTTAAACATTGCATGCTTTAGCAGTTTGATTTTTCTTGTAAGCCCATTTAACTCTCTTAAAATATAACATATCCATAAACAAGATATCCTTTCATTCATGTTTCTGGCACTGGCTCTGTTGCTCAAATAACACATGATTAACATCATAATATTTATCAGCTATGATTGCTTGCTCAATATTCTCATATTCTTCCAGTTTTAAAAAAATGTAGTTGTTGATTCCTTCTGGTATAAGAGTTGGTTCTTTTCCCTATATAACATAACTAAGCCTTTCCCATAAGTTTTAGCTTGTACTGTGGAATCAATATGGCTGAAGAACAGTGAGCACCATTACCTTTCTGCTTCACTTTATTACCATGATTCTTATCATTTTTAAGGCAACATCTAACCAAAAATAGCTAAGGTCTTCAGTTGTTTGCGACCTTAACATTTTCTGTTGGTGACATTGTGATGAAAAAGGATGTTATTAAAACAGCAGCTCATATTTTTAAGATACAGACTGCAAGCATCTTTTCCCTTTTTATGAGCTATTGCAGCTGAGTGATAACTATTTCACTTCAAGAAATTGACCCCATAGGAGTTTAGACTACAAAAACTAAGCAGAAATAAGTATACCATCAAAAGAAAATACAAGCAAAACACAGAAAGTAGGTACCAAAGAGGAAAAGAAAACTGCAAGTACATGGTCTATATCTGAGCATGACTTTGTTGTTGAGGATCTCAAGTCTGCCTTATTATCTCTCAGCAAATAATAGAACCTCATTCCGAGTATATGACTACCTTCATGATTTCATTCTGAGAAATGCCTAAAAGAAAGGGCATTTGAGAAAGCAAAATTTCTGCTTCACCAGCCCCGTACTATCTTCTTCACGTGTTTTAACTCTAACAATAAGCTTAATCCTAACCCTGTCCCTAACCCTAAATCTAACCCATACCCTACACATTACATTACTAACAACCCTTTCCCTAACAGTACCAATACATAAAACAAAAGGACACAGAAAACAGACAACAAAAAACATGCACAACTCTGAATTTCTCCCCTTACCTATGCCTTACTCTAACCCTAACCAGCGAATACTTGCATATTCACACCAGTTGCTATAACAGTCTTACACATCTTCACAAACACCACATTTTCATTCAAACATTAGTTTTCCTGAAAACTCCTGCTTACCTGCACTACATAAAAGTGAATTCAGCCATATGTGAGTCATACAAAAGGGCATTCACTCATTTCTGCATTCTCTCTTTTTTTACACCCACAAAAGCTTTGATACCAAATGTGTATTCTTCCTTTTGAGTAAAACATCTCTTTCTGTGTGTATATATATATATATATATATATATATATATATATATATATATATATATATATATATATATATATAAATAGATATATACACACACACACACACACGCACACACACACACACACACACACACACACACACACACACACACACACACATACATACACACAAATTCACACACACATATATAACCAATAACATATAAACAATAGCCAGTCTGATGAAAATGCAAATGATATAACTCATTTCCTTCATTCCTTTTCTTTCCCAAAAAATTAGCTTAGAGCAAGAAACATTTTGGAAAATAGATCGATCATCTAAAAAAATAGTAAGGATCCAGGACCTATGGCTCCCGTCTAAATAATAGAAACCTTCCCAGACATTAATTTTAAAATTCTTTTATAAATACCAAATTTCAGAATAATACATGGCAATGTCTGCATTGCTGACAATACTACTTTATCACCTGACTCTGTTTTGTCCTCATTGCCATCATTATTGGCTACAAGTAACCTGCTGACATTAGGCAAGTGATATCCAGTTGTATTGTAACATCTGCCAACTGAATCTGTGAATACATAGGTTCATAGGCTCATAGGTAGATACTAGGCTATCGGCCTGAGGGCCTATGTAAGCCTAGCCAACAAGGTTCCCTGGCTTACACCACTCAAGAAAGTTATTTTCCTGTGCCACTGTCGGGCACAGACACAGAAGTAATCCCCAGGGTGTAGTTCCTATTTCCCATTTCCCAACCACTCATCAAGATGTTTCTTGAAGAGTGCTAATTAAGAACTTTGCTTGACATAGATGGGTAGCCTGTTCCAGAGTATGGGAAGTCTTTGGGACAGGAATCTATCCCTCCAGCATATCCTGTTTAATGTGGTGACAAGGTTTAGGTCCCTAGAGCGTGTAGCTTGGATGAATTGGGATTTCTGAGTTTGACATAGCTTTATAGGTTAGGCAGAGATCACCTTGGAGTAGGTGATATGCTATGGAGTAAAGCTGGAGTTTTTTGAGACGGTCAGTGTAGGGCATCTGTTTGAGGCCAGTAATCCTCTTTGTGAGGTACTTCTTTGGCCTTTCCAGCTGCCACAGATGTCTTGTGAGGTACATTCCAAAAGAGGCATTGTACTCTATAATGGGTCTAATGAGTGTTGAGTAGAGGGGAACAATGACCTCTTTCTTCCTGGATGGGAACCCTTTTATGATGAGGTGTGCCATGTAGAAGGACTTCCTGACTACTGTGGCGATGTGACTATCAAAGGACAGACTACTGTCCACCTGGGTGCCAAGGTCTCTTATCACACATTTGGTGTTAAGTAGACTGCTGTCTAAGTAGTAGTTCATGGGTATAGAGTTTTTACCAAAGGGGATGACAATGCACTTTTTGGCATTGGGCTGAGACCATGGCTCTGACACCAGGCATCTGTCTCAGCGAGGCCCTTTTGTAGGATTTCCACATGATTTGGGGACTTGACTATGGCTCCTAGTTTGCAGTCATTTACGAACTTTGTTAGCCAGAGGCCTTCTGTGTTAGCCTGTACTTCAGAGAAGTAGATACCAAACAGAAGAGGATCCAGGACTGAACCCTGTGGTACTCCACTTGTCACTGGTTTGAAGTCAGATTTGGAGTCTACAACTTTTACAGTGTGGGTTCTGTCAGTGAGCCAGTTGGCAACCCATCTTGTGACGTAGGGATTTATATCTAGTTTAGTGAGTTTAGCTATAGTTCCAGAATGGGGGATGGTGTCGAAAGCCTTGGCGAGGTCAAGATAAGCTGTGTGAACCACCTTACCCTCATCTACGGCTTTGGTGACTGCCTCAAAGAAGTCAATCAGGTTCAGGAGGCATGATCTGCCTTTCACAAACCTGAACTGGGTGGGATCCAGAGTTTGGAGGTTACCAATGTCTTTGTTTGTGAGTTCCAGTATGATACATTCCATGGCCTTGCAGACTAGACTCATCAGGCTAATAGGGCAATAGTTCCTGGGAACAGTGGTGGCTCCCCCTTTGTGGAGTGGGATAACTGTTGCTCTTCACCATTCAGTGGGCACAAAGCCTATGTGAGGCTATGATTGAA
Source organism: Protopterus annectens (assembly GCF_019279795.1). NCBI lineage: Eukaryota > Metazoa > Chordata > Ceratodontiformes > Protopteridae > Protopterus > Protopterus annectens. Next base: position 827,466,065 of record NC_056731.1, on the reverse strand, counting down.
CATGGTGCTTAGGTGGGGAGCCAGTTTGTTCTAAAGTTCGTGTAAAATGCAGCCTGGGATGTTGTCTGGTCCCATGGATGCTGTGTTTTTGGCTTTAGAGAGTGCAGCTTTTACCTGCGTAGTTATGATTACAGGGACTCTGCATTCTTCCTGTATAGATATGGGCTGTTTGGGGGTGAGGGGGGTAAAGTTAGCACTGAACCTATCTGCCAGGATGTTGGCAATATCAGTTGGTTCTGTAATTTTCGTGCCATTGTGCTGTAACTCAGAGCAGATCTGGGTGTTGCCATTGAGATTCTTGACATAGCTATAGAATGCTTTGTGGGTGTCCTTAGAATCAGTGGCAATTTTGTTTTCGTAGCTAGCTTTGGAGGATCTTATAAGGGATCTCAGCTTCTTAATGAGGCTGACCAGTGAGCTCCGCCACTCATGGGATTTTACTCTCTTTTGCAATAATTTCTTCCTTCTGTTAAACAGTTTGTTTATGGCAGGGGACCACCAGATTGGCTTCCTTTTTTGGAGGATAGTGTCTTGGTTCTGTTTGGGATAGCACGATCCATGCCCTCGAGCATTTGTGTAGGATTCAGCAGCCGTAACTGTATTGTCCGTTTGCGTGGGTGTCATGAAGTTCACCACTTCTGTCTTAAGAAGCATGAAGTTGGCTTTGGAGAAATGTTTTACTGTGGTTTCCTTAATGGGGTGTGGGAGCGGGATGTGGATATCAAGGGTGATTAGCTTATGGTCGGATCGGTCCAATGAGGAGATGACTTCAGGTGTGGAACACCGGTCACTTATGTTGGTAATGACTAGGTTTAGGATATTGTTGCCTCTGGTGGGGGTGTGGATAAGTTGATCCAGGGCATTGGAGTTTATGAATTCCAGAAAGCATTGTGTGAAGGAGTTGGTACACAAGTAGTTTTCCCAGTTAATGGTGGGGTAGTTGAAATCACCCATTATTAGGGCGTTTGAATGAAGAAAACGTAGCTGTATTGCTGAAGGCTCCGAGCATAAATGGAGAAATGTAGTAGTAAAAAATCCTCGGTTCCACCACAGCTGTAAAAATGTTAAAAACAAACTTTAATCTTCAGTAAAAACAACAAAAACAGGAGCACAGTAAAATTCCCTGATAAGCGCTTTCGGCTTACTAGCCTTCATCAGATCATATGTTTTGATTGTGCTCACCCTGAATTTAAAGACAGAATAACGCAATCAATGTTCCAGACACATAGTCATAACCAATGAAAACTCATTAGTTTGCATACAGCATATCTCCTGTGTCTTGCTGTGAGCCATTCATTATTGTATCTCAAGGTATCAAATGTCTGGTATCCTAGTGTGTGTGTGTGTGTGTGTGTGTGTGTGTGTGTGTGTGTGTGTGTGTGTGTGTGTGTGTGTGTATGTGTCTGTGTGTGTATGTCTGTGGCGTGAATATGTATTTTTCAATCTCTCTTTACACATACACCATCTGAAACACACTGTGAATCTGTGTATTGGGCCTACAGTAATACCACTATCTCCTAGATGATTAATTTGTACAGCTGTTTCTACTATTTAGTTCATAATAAGATATCTATATCAGTGGGTTGCATTTGTTGGTCAATGTGTGTGTGTGTGTGTGTGTGTGTGTGTGTGTGTGTGTGTGTGTGTGTGTGTGTGTGTGTGTGTGTGTGTGTGCACTCGTGTGTGTGAGTGAGTGAATGTGTGTTTGTGTGCATAGAGTGCGTCTTTGTGTTTGTGTGTGTCTGTGCATATGTATGTGTGTGAGTGTGTGCATATGCATGTGTTTCGGTTTGTGTTCATGGGTTTGTTCATGCATGGTGTGTGTGCTTATGTGTGTGTCTGTCTGTGTATGTTTATTTGTGTGCTTGTATCTGTGTGTTGTGATGAACTGCTGCAGCCCTGTCTGAGAGTAGCTTCTCAGCCTTTTACTACTGAGTGCTTTGAGATGCCATGGCTTCCCCTCAGCTCTGAACTTGATTAAATAGGTAACTGGAGAATGAATGAGAATGGATACTGCTGACAATCTAGTCTTTATTTTTTTAATTTGTCAACATGTAAGGTTCTTGGGCATCTTTGGGATTCATATTTTGTAAGTAATCCAGGAAGGTGTGCATGATTTCCAAAATATCTTTGCTATAACCCATTGCTATATCACTAACAAATAAACTATTTCTTTCTTTTATAACTAGTCATGATTTTTCTAGCATGTGTTGCAGTTATTTTTATTTTTTATGTTTCAGTGCCATTGCTAGTCTGTATTGCCTATTACATGTTTACAACTTTGTCTTAGTCTTGTATGTGTACACTAAAAACAATGGCACCTTGCTTTAGGCCTGATGAGAGACAACAATGTTTTAATAAGTGTTGCAGTTGTTAGTGGAGGTAGAGCTTCTGAATTAATTCTTTTGTTCTTTAATTGTTTTATCCTAAGTTCTTATAACAGAACATAGACAGATCTGTACTCTGCAATGAAATGTTTAAAGAAATGGCATGATATGTGGCACGGTTTAGATGGTTGATGTAGTAATTACTTAATGCTGCAATAAAGTTTTACTAATAATGAATGAAAAAGGCCATATGCTTAAAAGAGATGTTTGCTGAATAGTCCAACTTTCAGACGATGTAGCTTGGCATAACCACAGGGGTGTTGTCTAAAAGTAAATTCTAAAAAAAAATGATGCATCATACAGTACATACATGTATCTCTATGGGAAAATGATTACTAAGTCTGTATTAGAATTACAAATCAGTCATATTCAGCTATTACAAATCTAAGGTGAAGCCATATCTGGCACATAGCACTTGGTTAAGATTATCAATTTAGGTAAAAATTGGATTGTTTCTACTTTCACTCTTTCAAAATGTATGTTGAAATAACATGGTACAGTGTTGACATTTTCTCTGATACGTCATATGACGGGGATGGCAATAATACATGATTTGTTGTAGCAAATTGTTTAAAATTGGCTTATCTGACAGTCTTGTTTTCATTTATTTTAAATGTAGCATATTCTTGTTCCCTTGCCTGATTCACTGCTACAACTGATGCATATTTAAAATTCCCGAAAAAGAAGCCCAGCAACTGTCTTACTAGTCAAGTTTATTATATGCAACTTGTGAGTAGCTCAATTTTTTATATTTTGTTTCTGCACAAAGAATAATTGCAAACTGTCAAGAATCTCAATGTCAACACTCAGATCTGCTCTGAGTTACAGCACAATGGCACTAAATATACATAACCAACTAATATTGCCAACATCCTGGCAGATAGGTTCAGTGCTAACTTTACCCCCCTTTCACCCCCTAAAGGGCCCATCTCTATAATGGAAGAATGCAAAGTTCCTGTAATCATGGCTGCAGAGGTAAAAACCTCACTCTCCAAAGCCAAGAACACAGCATCCATGGGACATCTCTGGCTACCTTCTACACGAACTACAGAATGTCCTGGCACCCCACATAAGTACCATGTTCAGTAATAGCCTCACCTCAGGCTTTGTGCCCATTGAATGGTGCACCACAGTGGTTATCCCACTCCACAAAGGGGGAGCCATGAAAGACCCCAGGAACTACTGCCCCATTAGCCTGATGAGCCTGGTCTGCAAGGCCATGGAACGTATCATCATGGAACTCATAAACAAAGACATTGGAGATCTCCAAATTCTGGACCCCACACAGTTCGGGTTTGTAAAAGGCAGATCATGTCTCCTAAACCTGATAGACTTCTTTGAAGCAGTCACCAAAGCCATAGATGATGGTAAGATGGTTCACACAGCCTATCTAGATCTCGCCAAGGCGTTCAACACCATCCCCCACTCTGGAATTATAGATAAACTCACTAAATAGGTATAAATCCCTATGTCACAAGATGGGTTGCCAACTGGCTTACTGACAGAACCCATACTGTGAAAGTAGCAGACTCCAAATCAGACTTCAGACCAGTGACAAGTGGAGTACCACAGGGTTTAGTCCTGGGTCCTCTCCTGTTTGGTATCTACTTCCCTGAAGTACAGGCTAACACAGAAGGTCTTTGGCTAACTAAGTTCACAGATGACTGCAAACTAGGAGCCATAATCGAAACTCCTAATGATGTAGACATCCTACAAAAGGGCCTCACTGAGATAAATGCCTGGTATCAAAGCCATTGCCTCAAGCTTAATGCCAAAAAGTGCATTGTCATTACCTTTGGCAAAAGCTCTGTACCCATGAACTACCACATAGGCGGTAATCTACTTAACACTGAAACTATGATAAGAGACCTTGGGACACAAGTGGACAGTAGTCTCTCCTTTGATAATCACATTGCCACACTGGTCAGGAAATTCTTCTATGTGGCACACCTCATCACAAAAGGTTTCTCTTCCAGGAAAAAAAAGAGGTATTTGTTCCCCTCTACTCATCTCTCATTAGACCCATTATAGAGTACAATGCCCCTTTTGGTATGTACCTCAAAAGACATCTACAACAACTGGAAAGGCTGCAGAAATACCTCACAAAGAGGATTACTGGCTTCAAACAGATGCCCTATGCAGACCATCTCAAAAACCTCCAACTTAACTCCATCGAATATCACCTACTCAGAGGCGATCTCTGCCTAACATACAAAGCTATGTCAAACCCATAGCTGTTGAACATGCTTCACTTAAAGAAATCCCAATCCTTCTGAGCTACATGCTCTAGGGACCTAAACCTTGTCACCACAATAACCAGAACATGCTGGAGGGATAGATTCCTGTCCCAGAGACTTCCCATACTCTGGAACAGACTACCTATCGATGTCAAACAGAGCTCCTCATTAGCACTCTTCAAGAAAAATCTTGATGACTGGATGGGAAATAGGTAATTCGCTCCGGGATCACTTCTGTGGGTCTGCTTGACAGGGGCACAGGAAAATTATTTTCTTGGGTGACGAAAGCCAGGGTACCTTTTTGGCTAGGCTTGTATAGGTCCTAGGGCCAATAGCCTAGTACCTACCTATGAACCTATAAACCTATACCAAGGCTATGCATGTGCACAACTTTGTGTCAAGGGCATAAAAACAGATACTTGAGCTTTGATGTACCTCTGGCAATTTTAGGTTGTATATGCAGTAATGTGCTCTTACTTTAATCTTGGATTGATTTTTTGAGACTGTAGATCTTCAGGCTGTGTGAGTTGATCTGTGTCATTTTGAATAACAACAGCTATTTCCAATGTTTGTTTTATTGCCTAAACATTTGTAAATCATTATTAGCAACACATTACCCAAGCATGTCTCTCAACTGTCCAGGATTTTGCAGAGTGCCCCCAGTTTTTGCCTTATATTTTTGACCTGTCCTCCTTAACATTTTTGATTTTGTTGGTAAATCACTGAGGATTAATGTCAGTCAATAATGTCAGACATTAGACCTTCATACATTATATTGTTCAGAAAATCCATCATGATGCAAATTCTGGTGCTCTATTACCTTTTTAAGTGAATTACAATAATATTTAAAAACTGTCCCTGATTTTGGGCCTTTATAATTTTTTTACTTTTGTTGATTCTTGAGCAAAGTAATTGAGAGCTATGCCTTCAAGTAATAACTATTTGTCTTTTTGAATATCTCGAAAATCAGGGAATGAAAAATATGAAATTTGGGAAAAGGAATCAACTGCCTTGAGCAAAAATTAAAAAAATAGATATGGCTGAACAGAAGAAGTGACAAAGATATTTAACATAATGCAGATGTTTTTATGCAGGTGTGACACTTAATACTGTGAGCTTTGCAGCATTCTAATTTTTAAGGATGTGCAATGTGAATATTAATATCTACTTTCTTTTGTTTCAAGACTTAAAGCAGCCCTCCAAGTTCATGTGAGCAAGTCGTTACTCCTGTTAACCAGAACTCAATGAATTCAGTAGACCTGTACACTAGGACTACCACAGAAGACACAAGTACCATCAGAGGGTCACCCATGGACATGACTACTATATCACCATTAGCAAGGTGTGAGTTGGAGGAATGCTAGACACCAGGAACAATCTATATAGCATGCCCTAAAGACAATAAAACAGATATCAGCTCTGTACTCCCACATTCCACAAGTGAGATTAGTCCTGTGTAAAACCACTGGGCACTAGGGAGAGCTAAAAATAGCACCTCAGTGTTTTAAAAATATTTGTGAAGCAAAACAGGGAAAGTATTTCAAATCCCACACCCACGATACAGGAATTAGCATTAATTAGCTACACTAAGTAATCAGTTAGTGTAGCCAAGATTAGTTTGCATTTTAAAATGTATGAAATTCTAATGTCTGGCATGATTGCAACAGTCCATGTGTTTTGAAGGAAAGGGGACCTATAAGAGACAACAGCAGGAGTATTTTCTTGGGTGGGGGGCATCAGTAGCTGATAGAAATGTAGATAACACCAGGGATATGTTTTACACTATTACTTGGTATGAAAAATAACTGCAATCACAATGAATGTATCTAATTACAAGAAGAAGTAAAATGAAATTCCAACATCCTGCATTATTGATTGAATATAAGTATTTGGGATTTATGAGAATGGGGACAAATAAATAAGAAGAGACTAATAACTCAGGGACAAATAACAGGTATGGTGTGTGTGTGAGTGTGTGTGTGTGTGTGTGTGTGTGTGTGTGTGTGTGTGTGTGTGTGTGTGTGTGCGTCTGTGCGTGATGGTGTCTACATGTGTTGCAGAGTGAAATGGGAGGTACCTGTGCCAGTGTGATGCACCAAGGAAAAGGCTGATTTGCACCCACAGTTAGGGGTTCTTCAGAGACAATGATAGCTGATAATAAGGTATTTCCACATTGTGGCTAATTGCCTCTGAATCACATTTTTTTGCTTCAGAGAAACAGCCCCTTTCAATCACAGCTCTTACTGCAAGTGCTGGAGTTCTTTCTGAATCCTTGGGTTTATTCAACAACCGTATTATTTTACATGATTGATTTGTTATTGGTAATGCTTGTATTATCTCAACTGGAAATATAATGAAACAATTTTAATAACAGATGGCTAGCACTGTGGTGAGACTGAGTTTGTTACGGCTGCTATACAAGATTCTTAGTTCAGCATTGATGAGTAGTGATCTCCATTTTAGGACTGAGATCCCTACATCATAGATTGCTGCATGACAACTTGAAGGTTTTCTGAATTTCTGGTACAAAGAAAACAGAACTGAATAGTACTGAATCAATTTCATGTATGTGGTTAATAAAAGACAACAGCATATAGAGTCTTGAAAGTGCACAAACCTTAGTTTTGACCGTTGGTCCAACATGACTCCTCCAGACATACGTAACACAAAAGCATAGACCGTGATTCCCAGTAAATATCATTAAGCCAATTTACCTTCCTCATTTCTGAACATAACAAAAAGTTCATACATTTTAGTTAGCAAATCACATACCTCTTCTCACCTTTGGCAATGAAAATGCATGGTCCTTGCACTAAGGCTAGAATCTGAATAACAATTTTTTTTTAATATTGCACATATTTTCTTTGAGTTTAATAGAAGTTACAGATTTTGATGTTTCAGCCTAACATGTAGTAATGTCAGCATAATGACTTGCTTTAAAGGTCTCTAATAAGAAACTGGTTGTACCACCTTTATGTATGTAGCCATGGTAACCTACTGTTAAAGCTTGCATTTATTTAGTCTGATGCACACCAAATGTGGAAGAAGCTGAGCAAATCCACTTGTAGCAAAGATGCACAGTTTTGCCAGGAATGTTACTGGGTAATCAAGTGTCTTGTAGTTCCTTTGATGTTTTTCCAAATGCTCTATTAATGCAGAAAAATTTAGAGCTCCCCTCCAGTACAGCCCCACATGCTGTCATGAAAGAAACCTCTGTTATATATCTTGCTATACAATCAGCCATTGTTCTTGAAGATATATTAATGTGTGCTCCACCCAAAAGGGCAAAATATCTGACTTAAGGTACAGCCAGAAATGGAATATGAATTTCTTGTAAATGCACCACCTTGGTATTTCTTAAACAACAACACAATACAAGTAGAGACTACAAAAATGCCTACAGTGTCTTTCCATTCTTGACATTATAATTCAAAGTATCTAAATGCATTCTTGAAAGAAAGGACCATGGTTTATTGATATGTTGTTTTTTAAACTGGGTGGGCAGTGAGGCATAACTCAATCATTTCTGAATTTAAAATCTTCAGTACTGGCAAATACTTTTAAGCATGCAGTACGGTTACAGAAGATGCACTTATCTAAGACACCCACGAATATCAGGAGTTCAGTTCTTTGGCTATATTTGCAGTAAGGGAACAATTTGTGGGTGAGATAAAGCAAAAAAGTGATAACAGGGATTATGGGAAAGTGAATCTGTTTTAAATTATTGACCATTAAAAAATTATCAGTCACCCTATTCTTCGCAGTTCTACACTAAAGCAGGCAGAACTCCTGACTAATTATGGCATTAAAAGGCAGTAAACTGGCACAAATCATTTCCAGTTTATTGTATTACACTCTAAGGAAAAAAGATGCAGTTCAGAGAACAAGAGACTTCCTGCAACAAGCCTCTTACAGTTGAATAAATATAGAGAGCTACTCTCCAAAAAGAGCTACTAGGCATGGTAATTTAATGATGGCTGTTTGTTCAATCTAAAATGATGCACACTGGTTGTTTCCTAAAATAATTTTTATAAGCCTGGATCTCAAAGGAAGCCGAGATGTACAGCATTCCCTGATAGCCCCAGTACTGGTGGCCAGATGTACAGCATTCCCTGACAGCCCCAGTACTGGTGGCCAGATGTACAGCATTCACTGACAGCCCCAGTACTGGTGGCCAGATGTGCAGCATTCCCTGACAGCCCCAGTACTGGTGGTCAGATGTACAGTATTCCTTGACAGCCGCAAAACTGGTGGCCAGATGTACAATGCACTTATATCTAAAATCCAATGCACCTTTTTAGTATTGGCACTGGATTCTACCTATAAATGAGTCTACTTCAGGCTGCAGGTTTGTCTTTCCTGATAACCACACAAACCAACACTGCTTACTGTTACAGAATACAAACAAATGGGGTGTCTGTGTGACTAACACAGCCACCCTTATACTTTATACTTTCATATATAGACTAATTAGTCAGGAAAACTGTTCTCCAGTAATGGAAAAACTTTCCATTATGGGTCCTATCTACTCACTTAGGATGAACAAAGTAATTTCACTTACCCTCATGAAACTACTATTTGCCTTAGTCAGTGGTGAAAACACTTTTGCTAAACTAGCTCTTGCCAGCTGGAATCAACTTCTGGTTGAAATTCATAACAAATGTGTTAGCTAGCTTCCAGAAGAAAGTGAGAGAGCACTTTACCTTCGTCAACAAACAGCACCGCTTTCCCATTTGTGGGCTACTATACAAATGTAAGAATGACAAGTTTGAACTCTCAAGTATTCCTTATCTTCATAAATTTATTGACTTGGCATGTGGCAACAGTCTTTGTTTGCATGTTATTTTCAAGTACTAGATGGCTATTAATCTAACTGTCATAATTATGTATCTTTGCTGGAATATGAGGTTAATGCTTCCTAAAAAACAAAGAACACCACCATCCAACTATACAGAAGCTTTTAATGCACACATAAAAACTGAGTGATTTTGCCTAAAAAGACTTCTTCAGAGTAACAAACTGGAAAAGTCACCCATATTAAAACCACATTTTATACAAATGATGAACCAATCACGAAGTGAAATCAATTAGCACACTGAGCTAATATTATTTAAAGAAGCCTGTTTAACTAGTCTAAATGGATGAGCAATCCTTCCTTAACCTTAAAAAATGCATAAATATGTATAAAGCTAACTGAAAACTTCTCTAATTCTGAAAGGGAGCTTCTTTTCAGTTTAGCTAATGATAGAAGCATCTGTATTATGAAACCTGATAAGGGTGGAGGTTTGTAATTATGGACAGTATAAATTATTCTTCAAAAATGTTTCAGCTTTTGTCATGTGACACCAAGTATCAGAGGGTGTCTGTTAATCAAATTATTATCAGCTATGCCAGACTGGATTTTTATTTGTTAAACATGGTCACACAAGGTGAATTGGATCATGAGGTGTGGGAATACCTGACTGTTGAGAAACCCAGAATGGTATCTATGTTTGGTATTTCCAAAATTCACAGAAATCCCCATGATCCACCTTTAAAACCAATAGTCTCAGCCAAAGGCTCACAGACTGAGCCATTGGCCAAATTTATTGATTACAAATGTAAGTCTTTGTTGAATTCTTAACAACATATTTTATGAGACTCTTGGCATTTGCTAGAAGTGCTAAAGGCTTTAGATTATTATGACAATGTATTGTTCATCCCTGTCAATGTAATGGACCTATTTACAGTCATTCTCCACAAAAGAGGTCTTCAGTGGTTCACCTCTTATTTAGGAGTTCATTCACTGATGCCGTCTAATGACATGCATATGGTCTCTTCTCTTCTGGATTTGACCCTCAACAACAATTTTCTCTGTTTTAGGGGGAATTCTATCACCAGATATCAGGAGTTGCCATGGGCGCTGCATGAGCCATGTTTATGCTAATATTATTCTTGCCATGTGGGAAAAAGCTACTGTATTTACTCCTCAGTTTCATGCATTGACACATGGGTACTTTAGATACTTGGATGATGTTCTAATTTTATGGAATGGCAGTGTGAAGAAATGGGTACACTTCCTTGGTGTATGGCAGACTTTTACAAACATTTCTTAAATTCACTTACACTATCAATGCTCAGTTTATTCATTATTAAACATCACACTTGGCAAATATTCTGTTAAGGGTTGTTATATTTCTTCCATCTACAGAAAGGAGACTTTTACCAATACATATTTCCATTTTGAAAGTTGTCACCCCCTGTTTCAGAAGAAGTCAGTAGTTAAGGGGAAGCTGGTTAGGCTCTCTCAGCTAATCTCCAATGACTCTAACTTTGGTTCTGAAATACATCATTTGATCTGTTTTCTATTTCTGGACTGGGGATAGCCTATTGAGTTTCTTAATAAAATCAAGGCTGAAGCGGTAGGCCACAGGCAGGATCATTTTGCCCTATTCTTTGCAATTTTTCTCCTGATATAATTTTCAGCACCATTTGCATGATATGAGGAATAAGCCTATGTTTATAATTCCTTTCAGTAATACTGCTCATTTTTATGTTAACAATGTTAGGTCTTTTTGGGGCACGGTTTTCAGTGAAGATTTGAAGAAATGTCTTGGAGGTACATGGTAATTATTTATTCTAGAGGGAAGAACCTAAAGGAGGTATTAGAATCAGGGTACAGGAACATTGTTTGGGGCTACAGCCACATGTATAAATGTGGCTCATGCAAATGGTGCAGGTTTATTCACGAGGGGCCTTATGCCGCTATCCATAGTTATAATAGAACCATTTCATGTCCTGGCAAAATAAATTGTAATACAAATAATTTACTTTATTTGGCTTTGTGCAAATGACCCTGCGGTGGTGGTGCTGCGGTAGCATAGTCGCCTCACAGTAAGACACTGTCCGGTTCGATTCTCAGCTAGAGCGTCTTCTGCATGGAGACATGCGTGAATGGGCATACCTTTGTTGAAGGTTGTGCATCAGAGCTGGTAACTCAGCATGTAAAAATCAACTACCAATCATTAGCGGACCGGAGTTCTGCTGTGGCGACCCCTAACCAGGAAAAGCCGAAAGACGCAACATTTGGCTTTGTGCAACTCCTGTAATGCGTTTTATATTGGCAAAACTAACAGAAGAATCAGAGACAGGATAAGAGAACACATCCATGATATTAAAGAAAAGAATACCACTACCGCTTTATTCAGAGACTCTACACTTTGACAGAATTCAGTAAATTCACTTTTTTTTTGCAGTTGATCGGGTATTTGTGACCCCATTTTTGTAGGGATTCTGGAATTCATTTAGAGTGTAAAGAGCTATGTTGGCAATTAAGACTTAATGCTTCATGTGTCCCTGGTATTAATGAAACAATTTCTATCACCAGTATCTTGAAAGTTAGAGCTGGTATTATTTAATATAGCTGTTTATTCTTGTGGCCATTGCATATTTTTATTTTCATTGTTATTTTATTTTTGCATTAACATTTGCACTTTTCTGAACTTTTTGTCTATATTTTATGTCTTGCTTAATTCACTTTTTGGTTTGTCTGCATTGTTAAATGTCAGTTAGCTTTTTATGTATTTATGTATTTTTTACTGTTACAGCAGGATTGCTCAACACATTTATACTAGTTAGACAGGTTTCTTTAAATTATATTAGTTTAGTGTATGTTACTCTGATGAAGTCTTTTTAGATGAATGCGCTCAAATGTGCAGCTTCAGTATCGTTGCGTGGTTGAGTGGTGTTGTTCATTGTTTTTTGGTTACAGTTAGTCTGTATTTCTGTAGGTTAATGCTTCCTGTTTGCTTAATCATATCTGAGGTTATTTGTGTATAATGTACTGTACCCTGTCTCTGTCATAATATGGCATCAGCAGTCTATTAATGCTGCGTGTGTGAGTGTGTGTGTGTGTGTGTGTGTGTGTGTGTGTGTGTGTGTGTGTGTGTGTGTGTGTGTGTGTGTGTGTGTGTGTGTGTGTGTGTGTGTGTGTGTTTAACCTCATGCATGTATGTGTGTGTGTTTAACCTCAAGCAATTTTGTATAAACAATTTGATATAAATTGTTTCTTCTTTAGGCCCAGGTCATGATTGAACAGGGTATTTGAACCAGTCCATCTACCTGGTTAACAAATAAATAAAATAAAACTGAAATACAATAATAAAATCCATAAATAAATAAAACAAAAAAAGAAGGAATGTTAGGAGCTTTGATAGTGACTTAATGGTTGGCAGATGAAGAGCAGAGGGTCTACATAAAAAGATTATATTATTGTTATTGTTATGTAACCCATTTGTTGAATTAGACGGGACCAATTATCAAGCCTCCTTCTTTATTGCTCATTTTTTGTTCTTTATTTTATGTATTTACGTGATGCAAGATTGTTGGTAGGCAAACTTTTGTGCTGAAATGCTTTTCTGTCTCTCAGAATCAGTAGAAGTCTGTAATGCCTGCAACACTAATTTCTCCACATCTTTGCTCACATCAGTGGCATAAATCATTAAAGACTTGTCTGTGACCCAGGTGACCTGAATTCAAATAGCACCTCATGTGTTTGATGGTGCAGACATAGAGGAAGGGTGCAAACTGGTGAAATAGCCACGTGGTGCTGCGTGTGGGTGGGCAACATGCCCCACTGATAACATCTTACAGGAGTAAACAGCAGTTCATCATTGACATCCAATACACACCTCACACTGAAGGTGTTATGGGACATGTTCATAGGGGACGAAAGGAAATCCAAAACACTCCCTTCTCAGGAGAATGATGCTTCCCCACAATGCCTTGATCTCTGTGTCAATTGAAAGCATGGTTGGAATAAGTCCAGGGGAGGTTAAAAGCATTCAGTGAATCAAAGAGTGGCACTGGAAGCATCTGATTATCAGCTGTGAAGGAGCCAAAAGTAACCAAAAGAGCAGCCATAAAATGCTGACCTGTCTACAACTGTCATAGAGATATAACTAATTTCCTAAGAATAACATTTTTGTATTTTGTAAGGGGCATCACTTGAAAGTGATGTGCTCATTATTTTATTTACTTATTTGCAGGCTGAGATCCGGCATTCTTAAAACACAATAATGTAAACGTGTTACATATTCACAGTATTTCACATATCCAATGTTAGGTAATTGATGTGCACATTTCTTAACAGTGTAACGATAAATTCTGAATAAATGTGTGCAGTGCTTTAACAGTCATCTGGGCTAGTGACACCACTGTGAAGCTATAAATACAAAATGAGCATTTCTTTCTACATGTCTGTCTGTTTGGGTGCAGCTGCTCTGATTAACGGACATAAAAATGGCCACAGGGATTAAAGCCAGAACTCCTATTCCATGCCATATGGCACTTGCCATGTTGTATTTGTAAGCCATGCAGCTATCTGTATTATCAAGATTACATGACCCTATCAAATGCTGAAGTAAAATCTATATAAAATATACCACAAAACAATTTTTCATTCATACCTGTTATTATTTTGTTATACAACATCATGTTACAAATGGTAATAGATCTATTTTCAACATATGCATGCTAATATATGGTTTCCAGTCCTGACCTTTACAATTCTGATAATAATTTATCCAATTTAACCTTCTCCATTATTTTTACACAACACGAAAGTAAACTTATGAGTCTGTATGACTCTAGATCTGTCCTTCTCACCTTTCCCTAATCCCATGTCTCTAATCCCATGTCTCTAATCTTGAGGAATATCCCCCATATTTGTACAATCTAGTAAATAACAGATAGCATGATACTTGAAAGTTCATACCAACGTGTTCTCAGGTCATTATTAATTCATCTCTTCCCTGTGCTTTGCTTGGATCCAACCTGTGTATTTTTGTTTCAATATAATGTAATTTGAGTTCAGTATCTCAGATTATCTGGATGCTGCTAGGACAATTGATCGCCCCCTTTGTGGAATCAAATTGCTTTGCATAAGATTTTGTAAATATATATATATATATATATATATATATATATATATATATAATCAGTTGCATCTGAGAATAAATTTTAGAATCTACATACAGTTTATAAATTTGTATATCTTTACTCCTATCCCATGCTGTGTATCTATAAAGTGGTTGCCTATTATGCTCAATAACTTTATATATATATATATATATATATATATATATATATATATATATATATATATATATATAAATTTTTTCAGATTTTCTAGATCTTGTCTCACACTGTTTAATTTGTCTATCCAGCCTGTTTATTTCAGTTTTCAAAGTCATAGTTTGATATATTTTCCATTTCTTGTATTTTTTTGTCGCTCATCTTAATTAAGTGTCTTGTTCTAATGTAAATATTTCCACCTGAAGTTGTATTCCTAGATCCTGATATTAAACATTTTTTGATTTTTTGTATTCAAGCAATATTCTTTCAAAACTTTTTACATTCCTTCTGCAGTTTTTCCACTGAATGCATCACTCCAATTAGTTTTACACAGTGATTGTTTTGCTTCTGTATAATCTGCTACTAATTTTCTCTGCATTGGTTTAAATGTCAGTTTAGCAGAATTGTCTAGCAACAAATTAACCTTTACAACCACATGATCACTGCACATCAGTGGTGGTAAAACTGACATGAAGTAATAGTAATTTCTTTAGGAGCACAAACAAGCTGTGGGATGCATGAACAATCATGTAGGCTTTGCGAGAAGCATTAACAGTGTTTATGTGTTAGCATTATGAGCAACAGCACCAATCGCTCATGCATGCTGCTCATGACGCTTACATGACTACAGGCGTGTTTTCATGGTTAGTAACAGTGTCGGCAGCCAGGAAAGCATGTTGAGCAGCAAGAGCACACAAGTATATAAACAGGCTCATCTATGGGCAAACCTGTTAAGCATGCTCACGACGACAACACAAAAAGCTACATAGGGCAAATAATGCAAGCTGTACTAGGCAGGGAAAGTGCACTGAGTGTAATGTGCGCATAATTCAAAAATATGACTACAGAAATAAGTAAGAGGGTAGGAGAAATGGCAAGGGGAAACTACACTAAATGGGTTACCATCAGTGAAAGTGTATTGAGGACAAAACCCGAGACATGTATGCAGAAATATGTAACAGGGGAGTGTAAATCTTCAAATTATAGTAAGATAATTGATGTGAAGGTACTTACACCACAAAGACAGTTTTGTAATAATAAAATTTGGAAATTTGCATGTCATAATAATTAATGGTGGTCACACTTCCTGAACAAATATACGTAAATGTAAAAATACATGATGTTATAGTATGTGACAGTTACACAAATTAATATTGTAACGGAAGAGAATTACATGAATTATATGACATATGAATATCATTGACATGCTGAGTTGAGATGACAGTTCTCAAGGACAGTACATACATTATGGGATATTTGCATAGTGTGCATTTCATCAACATAACTTGTTTGAAAACAGGAATGGCTTAGAAGCCACAATCTCCTTTTGTAAAAATTGAACCCATCAAATCAGTGTTACCACTGACCTGTGTATTAACTGTGTATGCCACAGAAATAGGCCTAACACATGTACGAAGATGATCACACTTGAGAGGAATTATGCACTTCAATATTCTAATGGTTATGCATCCTTTATGTAGGTGTGTGTGGTGTTATGAATGTGGGAGCAGTCCGACCTGACACAGTTATTGTGCAGACAGATAAGAACAGATGCAAACACCACACTATGATGCAATGTATTCCTCAGAACTGTGCATCGTAGGCATGTGCCACAGGAGGTAGCTATTTGTATTGTCACAAACAAGCATTCTTAAATTAATGAGTGAATAAGAAAGGATCCCTGATAATAAATGTCATATCAGCATGTCAGACTGATGGCAATTAAATGAGTATGCTTATTTGCACATAACTGTGATCAGTCCTATATCAATGTTCTGTGGACAAGGAAGGTTTCTCTGCATGTTTGTACACATACCACCCAAGAAATGAAGCACATTTGTGTACATACACCACAGTACTCAATGCATGTGCCAAATTATCACTCTAACCATTACATTGCCAGAACAAATGTCTACTGCTATGAAATCCGGAGCTATGTTCACATGAATTTGTGTCACATATCAAGACTGACATAATGTAATGTTTTTTGTGTAATGACAATACATTCACAGAAAATAACTCCTTATGCTAGAATTGAGTATCTAGCTGTACAACTCCTCCAACTAACAATATGATTATTTATTACATGTCCACAGTATTACTGTTATCTCAGCTGATGAACTCCACCTATGTGAAATCATTCAAACAGCTGTTACTTGACCATAATTTTTATCTGTTAAAATTGATGGGGATGGCGTTTGCCACTCTGTACATAAAAAGTATAATTGGGGAAATATCTTTCCTGCTGAACAGTTAAGGACACAAATGCTTACAGTCACTCAATGCTAGTTTGGAACACATGCCTAAGCATTGAGAAAATAAACACCATAGCGGGATCAATGAATCTTCCATGGTATAAGTTCATCTCCAATTGTCATATGTCTGGTTATATGAAAGAATTACATCATGTATATGAGTCAGGGAATATGTGTCCATGTAATTAGAATCTTACTGTATGTCAGACAACATTGCCTGATGTTAGGTATACCCAAACACACCTGTAGTGCCCTGCTGTTGTTATTGTGATAGTAGAAATCATGTACAGTGTGGATAAAATCTTGTATTAGAATACATGCCTTACTTAGGCAACAACATACATTACATTGTCTAGTGTCCTCAGGCCTGAGGAGATGTCTCACTACAACTTTTATGGGACAACAATCTATTCAAATGACAGCATCAGTCTTCAATAAAGCCTTTCCAAAGGAAATATAGAATTAACTCTTGTAACAGGAAGCATCTACACATGAACATAACACATGTGGGTGACAATACTGTTAACAACATATACCCTAACTGTAAGCAGTGACAGGATTCCAATTATATAGCTAACATCACAGGCTAATGAAGGTTTGCTGAAACACAGTCGCAACTACAGATTTATTTAACAACTGTGACACTGCACATGTCAATTGATGACATCACCATTATGTATTACCTTCATGTTTCCACTAAAAAATGGTCACACATCACAACCACACTATATAGATATAGCTCATATATATATATATATATATATATATATATATATATATATATATATATATTTGCAGCCTGTTCTGGTCAGTAAGAGGAAGAAACACACACTCACAAAATACAGTCATTCCTGTGTTTGTACTCACTACCTAGTTCCTGAAACAATATAGACACAAGTGCATTAATTGCACATGCCACAGGAGAAGTCTGACTACATGTAAGCCACACTGTCTCTTCAAAGGGATGACATCAGCTGTGTTATGCAAATGAGATGTGTATGCAAAAATGATTTCTACAGCTATGTGGGATTCTACATGTTGTCAATGCTAAGAGGTGTAAGACACTCCTGTATCCATTTAGTGTCACACAGACATGCACAGACATACAAACACACACACACACACACACACACACACACACACACACACACACACACACACACATAGTCATGAGAATGTCTCACTACTGCATTTAAACTTGCTACCTATCAACTGCCACAGTCTACACACAAGTGTATTATACTCACACACCATAGGAGAGGTCTGAATTTAATTATGTGGGAATGTATTATTGAAATAATGACTTCATCATTATATTTTAGACAGTATGTGCTTGTAGACAGAGTGAAAAGGGGATGTGAGAATGATCTGATTATGTAAATATTTCACATGAATTGGAGTCAAAGGAGCACCGCTGTTGAATTAATCCTCCAGTGATGCTGTGGATCCACCATTATACACACAAATTAATTGATGTGAGATTAAAACCCCCTCCCTATCTAGTTATACAATCTAAAGGACACAATACTTAATGCAAGCACCACTGCAGAAGTCTGACTTTTAAAGTGTGTAAGTGCACTTTATAAAGGATGACAACAGTGTTGTTTTGCAGAGAAAATAATGTGGAGAGAAGGGTATGACACTGATGTGGACTTACCCTGCAGTGTAAACACTTCTCCAGGGTACTACTTGACTGAGCCCACAGTAGTTAAGGTCATATTTACACAACTCCATACAATCAAAAGTTGACAGCTGTGAGATTAGAACTCCCTAACTGTCTATCTTTGTAATTTCAAGAACATAGTATTTAATACAAGCACCACCACAGAAGTCTGATTTCTATGATGTGACAGTGCAGTGCAGATAATATTAGCTTCTCATTCTGAGAAGATATGGTGATGTTGAAGCTTTTCTGCAAACCCTATTTTTTGATATTGTGGAGTAAGCGCAATGTTATGATCAATAATGTTGACTTATGTCAACTATGCTGTGCACTATGGTGCACCTCCCAGTTAACTGCAATGTCTTCTGCAGCTGTACAACAGAAGAAGAGAAAAGAAGAAGAGACATGAATGCATACTTAATAGCAGTCTTGGCTGCATCCTGCTTTCTATATCAATTAATACTGATGGGTCAATATTCTTACACAACCGAGGGATGTCAACAGTCCTAAACATATCCCCCCATAGGCTGAGAAGGTCCTTCTTGTGCTGTTTCAGGTCACTATAGTAATGATGACAATTCTCTCCAGTGTGTGTGGGATACCAGTTGCATTGGAGACAGCCTTGGCTACTCTGTTCCAAGCCTCAGGCTTATACTAAGATCCAGTGTAGTCTCCGTTGCAGTAGCCTGTGTCTGTAGTGCTTCATAAGGAGTAGCAAAAAATCCTGGACTCCTCAACACCCCCCCAAATTCAGCACCATCATTTCCAACACCAACCTTGCCTGTAGAAGTGAAGCAGCAGCTCTATGTCTAAATTTAACAGTTAGTGTGCAAGCATGCACAACCATTCCAACTGCATTTGCACAGTGGAAAGCACAGAGAGGGACTTGCATACAAAGAGGAAGGTATTTTATCAAGCAGAAATGAAGGTGTGAAACACGGCAGTCAGCTTTGCCATGTATGAAGCTCAACCTAGCCACACATTTTCAGATGGCCAACACTGACAGGCTCAATGGCTTGGCTTGTTATCCTTGGTGTTTTGGAGTTTAAATAGGATGACTTGGCACATAACTTTCTGAAATTACACACTGTAAAAAGTTAGTTGACTAATGTGGGAATCATACCTAACTAAGAAACAATGCATATATTTCAATCAAGGTGATTATTTGTCAGTGCTGCTGGAGAACTCCATTTCACACATCTTCATTACAGGTAAACTGCATTCAATATGAATGGAGATATACTTTAGATAGGCCTGTATGTGTGTGTGACTTTAGGAAGTCAAATGAAATGCATTCCCACAAAGGAGGCAGTAATATTGTTTGTAAATATATGTCAGATGGATAGTTTTTCATAAAATGATTAATACAGGTTGGACTTTGATACATACATACTTTACTATACATACAGTCATAAACACTGAGTTGGCCTATATGAGGAGAAAATGTGATTTTTAACTTAAGCATTCTTTCCATCAAAGATATTCAAGTGAATTTTTAATTCATTAACAGCAAAAATTGAAGAGACCCAGTAGTCAGTAAAGCTCCACGCTACACTCCAACAATGTAACAGGAAAACAAAAATTAAAAGTAGCAGGAACATCACGGTCACAAAAATTTAAATGTTTTTTAATATAAAAAGAAGATAAGCGCTTTCGCATTTCCCAACAAACACTTCATCAGATCTAAAAACATTAAATTCCAATACATATATATATATATATATATATATATATATATATATATATAGTGACTCAAACAATTAAACATAAAAAATAACATCCAATCAAAAACATAAACATTATTGGATACCTAGCAAGTAATTAGTACTGCAGATCATGCCCCAGCAAAGCTGGTTTCAAAGACACAGAACAGTTTAGACCTGGATAGCAATCTGCCTGTAGTTTTAAAATCCATGATAGCTCTACTTTTTCAGTATAATTTACTATGTTCCCCCCCAACATTCTCAAAGACCCTAAAGGAAAATGAATGACCAACAACCGCCATTATATGTTTTGCTAAGGCATTCTTCACATTTTTTTTCTTATATCATATAGATGTCTTATTACTCTTTCTTTTAGCATCTTATTAGTCTTGCCCATGTAAAAACTTGGACAATGATTGCAGGTGGCTAAATAAACCATATTTCATGTCCTACAATCACTGTAGAAGGTAGGGGAGAACTTATAATTAAGTCTTGGGTGTTCAGAAATCTGTACTCTAGAGATATTTGTGCAGATACAGCAGTTCCCGCAAGGAAATGTACCAGGTGTTATAGATGGCATATGTTTAGTTCTGTGGGGTTTCGCACATAATTGCCTTTTCAGATTCATTGTATTCTTGAAATGAAAGGTAGGGCGATCACCTACCAGGACTCTGGTCTTACCATCTGAAATCAAGAAGTCCCAGTTTTTGTGTACTATATCACAGATATGATGTATATCACTGGTAAATATTATACCAAATCTCAGTTGATGTTGGCTGGGATTCCTGTGACCAAGGACCAACCTAGTGTTGTGATCAGCCATATGTCTGGAAAAATAAGGTTTAAATTTATCAGTGTGCCTACCATCCTGCAACATATATTTATCCTGCTTAAACAATTAAACACACATTCAGCTGTGTTTCATAACTAAATCATCGATGACTTATTCTGCTTATAAAAATGTTTTTCTTTTTCTTTCAACTGTTCCCATTAGGGGTCACCACAGTGGATCATCTATTTCCATTTATTCCTGTCCTCTGCATCTTGCCTTGTCACACCAACCACCTGCATGTCCCCTCTCACCATATCCATAAACTTTATCTTAGGCCTTCTACTTTTCTTTTTACCTGGCAGTTCCATCCTTAGCATCCTTTTCCCAATATACCCAGCATCCCTCCTCAACACATGTCCAAACCAATGCAATCTCACCTCTCTGTTTTTTTCTCCAAACCACCCAACCTGAGCTGATTCTCTAATATACTGATTCCTGATCCTGTCTATCCATGTCACACCCAGTGCAAATTTTAACATCTTTAACTCTGCCATGTTGCTGCCTTTTTGTCAACGCCACTGTCTCCAATCCATATAACATAGCTGGTCTCATGACCCTGTTGTAGACCTTCCCTTTCACTCTTACTTGTACCCGTCTGTCACAAATCACTCCTGACACTCTTCTCCACCCACTCCACCCTGCCTGTACTCTCTTCTTCACCTCTCTTCCACACTCACCATTACTCTGAACTGTTGATACCAAGTATTTAAACTCATCCACCTACACCAGCTCTACTCCCTGCATCCTCACCATTCCTCTATCCTCCCTCTCATTCACACACATATATTCTTAGTCCTGCTGACCTTCAGTCCTCTCCTCTCATCTCTAGAGCATATCTCCACCTCTCCAGGGTCTCTTCAACCTGTTCCCTACTCTCACTACATATCACAATGTCATCTGCAAATATCATAGTCCACTGTTCTCCTGTATGACCTCGTCTGTCAACCTATCCATCACCACTGCAAATAAGAAAGGGCTCAGAGCTGATCCTTGATGTAATCCCACCTCCACCTTAAACACATCTTTCACACCCACTGCAAACCTCACCACTGTCTCACTACCCTCATACATATCTTGTACCACTCTTACATACTTCTCTGCCACTCCCGACTTCCTCATACAATACCACAACTCCTCTCTAGGCACCCTGTCATATGCTTTCTCTTAAGTCCAAAAAGACACAATGCAATTCCTTCTGACCTTCTCTATACTGTTCCATCAACACTGCCAGAGCAAACATCACATCTGTAGCCCTCTTTCCTGGCATGAAACCATACTGCTGATTACTAATCACCTCTCTTCTTAATGTAGCTTCCAATACTCTTTCCTATAACTTCATGCTGTGACTGATCAATTGTATCCCTTTCTACAGCTCTGCACATCACCCTTATTCTTAAAAATCAGTATTAAAACACTTTCTCTCAGCTCTTCAGGCATCCTCTCACTTTCCAACATTTCATTAAACAATCTGGTTAAAAACTTCACTGTCATTTCTCCTAAATGCCTCCATGCTTCCACAGGTATGTCATCTGGACCAACAGCCTTTCAATTCTTCATCCTCTTCATAGCTGTCCTTACTTCCTCCTTGCTAATCCATTGCACTTTCTGATTCACTATCCTCACATCATCCAACCTTCTCTCTCTCTCATTCTCTTCATTCATCAGCCCCTCAAAGTACTCTTTCCATCTACTCAAGACACTCTCCTCGTTATGAGTATATTTCCTTCATTATCCTTTATCTCCCTTACCTGCTGCACATCTTTCCCAGCTTGGTCCCCCTGTCTAGCCAATCAGTACAGGTCCTTTTCTCCCTCCTTAGTGTCCAACCTTTCATACAATTCTCCATACGCCTTATCCTTAGACTTCACCACCTCTCTCTTTACTATGCATCTCATCTCCTTATACTCCTGCCTACTTTCTTTATCTCTGTGTCAATCCCATTTCTTCACCAACCTCTTTCTCTGTATACTCTCCTGTACTTCCTCATTCCACCCCAGGTCTCCTTGTCCTCCTTCCTCTGTCCAGATGTCACACCAAGCACCTTTCTAGCTGTCTCCCTTACCAGCTCTGCTGTAGTTACCCAGCTATTCAGTAACTCTTCACTGCCACCCAGTGCCTGTCATAACTCTTCCCTGAACTCCACTTCACAATAATCCTTTTTCAAGTTCCATCATTTGATCTTTGGCACTTCCCTCACACTCCTCCTCCTCTTCTTGATCACCAACGTCATCCTACAGACCACCATTCTATGTTGCCTAACTACACTTTCCCCTGTCATCACTTTACAGTCTCCAATCTGCTTCAGACTGGGCCTCATGCATAGGATGTAATCCATGAGTGTGCATCTTCCTCCACTCTTGTCCATCCTTTTCAAAAATCCACTACCATCTGACCTTCTGTATTCCTCTCCTTAATACCATACCCACCCATCACTTCCACATCCCCTCTGTTCCCTTCACTAACATGCCCATTGAAATCCACTTCAATCACCACTCTCTCACCCTTGGGTACACTCACCACCACTTCATTCAACTCATTACAAAATTATTCTTTCTCATCCATCACACACACATTGCGGAGCATATCTACTAAAAAAAGTCATCATTACAGCATCAATTTCTAGCTTCATAAACTTCACTCTATCTGACACTCTTTTCACCTCCAAAACACTCTTGGCATAATGTTCCTTCAGGATAACCCCTACCACATTTCTCCTCACATCCACACCATGATAGAACAATTTGAACCTGCCTCTGATATACCTGGCCTTACTCCCCTTCCTTCTGGTCTTTTGCATGCACAATATATCAACCTTCCTTCTCGCCATCATATCAGCTAGGTCTCTCCCTATACCAGTCATACTGCCAACATTCAAAGTTCCTACCCTCACTACTACACTCCTAACCTTCCTCCTCTCTTCCTGCCTTCTGGCATGCCTTCCCCCTTCTTCTCCTTAAGCCAACAGTAGCTCAGTTTCTGCCAGCACCCTGTTGGCTAACAGTACTGGTAATAGTCATCTTTAACCTGGGTCTCAACTGAAAATGTATTTATCAAAACATTAATGAGACATTTTTTGAAATAAACATAATTAAAATAGCCATTTGTATGTAGTGTGATCTTCCTAATCAAAGTGTTGTTATAAATTGCATTCTGACATCTTTTGTGAAAGTAAGTGCTACCTGGATTTGAACCCTGCATTACCTCTGCTCTCTCTCTAAAGTCAGTACACTTATAACTTATGTCACAGAGATAGCTGCACAGCAGATTGATATACTCCACTCAGTACTGTCTAGAGTGCTGACAGTGCATTTTCTCTAAGCCTATTTGCGCTACAGAAAGCTGCTCAAATAAATTGCTTCATTTGTTTTCTTAAGTAAGTAATCTTAATTCCATGTCGTTCAGCAACGAGCAAGTGCACAAGGCAAGAAACAGAAAAAAAGCATATGAAATTCTGATGAAAGTAAGTAGTAAATCTGGGGTAATAATTTCCACATTCCCTTCACACTGTATGGATCTGAACCCCAGAGCAATTTTGTTAAGGGGCCAATAGAAACAGGTATACAGCATACGCACATCACTCACTCATTAGAAATACCATGCAGCAAAAAAAAAAGTGGTTGCTCTAATGAAGATTACAGAAATGACATTGTTCACTATTTCCTTCAACTGTGAGACCTGTCTGCACTTTGCTAAGCAGCGCTGAAATTACACAGGCATAAAAAAGACACATATAACAATTCATATTCCACACAACAAATGCTGCATTTTCACATCTGCTGCAAATAGTCCATGTAGCATGTGGCTTCCAACTGGATTCAAACCTTGCATCTTCTTTTCTGTTTCTTTAAAATCTTTTAACCCTCATGCTACAATGACATTTAGAGGCAGTATAGAATTCCTTCTCTTGCTGCTGTTCAGAGTACTGTAGCAAAGCACAGCTGTGCCACTGTGACATGCGTTACTCATGACATGTCAAATTAAATTTCTCAGTCTGTACCTTGGGCAGTGGACTCTCATTCACTGCTTCAAAATGATGTCAGTCCAATGTGAGCTCTGCCAAAACTCCTTCAGATGAGGAACACATAAAAAATTGTCAGTAGTGACAAATATCAGGGAAAAATAATGGCAATGCAGGATTATAACGTTTCCTAGATCTCTGTGTGTAACTAACTGATTATACACTCATAAAATTTGCATTCTGTCAGACAGTACCCTGTCTGGATATGAATGTTCAATTCACTTTAACAACACAGCAAAAGACAACACCACTATATACCCAACTGAACACATGAAATTACTAGGAGTGGAAATAGACAATAAACTAAAATTTGACATTCACGTATCCATGACCATAAAAAAAGTCCACAAAAAACTAGGAGCATTATACAGAAATAAGCAACTTCTCACCAAAGCAGCAAAGATTTCAATAGCAAATTCCCACCTTATCTCCACCCTACTTTATGCCTCTCCAATATATACCAACCTAAGGCAATGCGATCTAAACAAGCTAGAGACCTGCTACAACAAAATCGCCAAATTCACCACAGGGGCATCCTACAGTAGTCACCACTGTCTCTCACTTGCTGAACTGGGCTGGCTTGAACTCCCTTACCTCCTTCAATGGTATCAACTCTCACTCGCCCACAAACTAGTAAATCATCCACTAAATGTCCCATCCCTCCAGAATCTACTCCAACCCTATCGCACCACCAGACCACTAAGATCCAGCAACAAAAATCACTTGCAGATCACTAAAGCCAATAACTCTGCTGGTGAAGCATTATTCTCTTGCGCCATAGCCAAATTATGGAACTCACTCCCACCCAGAATTACCTCCATACCATCATGCACCCACTTCAAAACTTTACTAAAAGCGCACCTAAAAACATGCTGGCTATGCCCTTGCATCTCCCACTCTAATATCACCCACCCCATCTAACCACTACCTTTCTTTCCACTCCACTAACTACCTTGATTATAGAAAGCTCAGATGCTCATAAGACTAGTACTTATTATACAGCAGGAACTTCTTATTGTAACATTTGTTAATGTCTGTTATGTACTTCACAGATAAAGATTCTAGTTGTCTACTGATGTACTATGTTCTTCATCTGTAAATATGTTGTAAGTAATTGCTATGTAAATTGTTAACCGCTATGTAATCCAATGTAACTACTGTCTGTTTATTTTAACTGAGGAGCTTTTCTCCCCGGGCCTCCGCTGAAAATGGACCTACGTCCAGTCGGACATTCCGGGTCAACAAATATAAATAAATAAAATAAGTCTTCCTCTTCTTTCGGCTTTTCCCGGTTAGGGGTCGCCACACTGGATCATCTGTCACACATGCACACACTCACACCTAGGGAATCCACCTACAGCATGTCTTTGGGATGTGGGAAGAAATAAATAAATAAAATAAATAAATAAATAAAATTCAGTGCAATATTAACACACTTAGTTGTGTTTCTCATTCTTTTTTGTCACCAACACAGGATAAGAAAAGGTTCCTTTCTCATTCGCTTGAACATGTCTAGGTCAATGTGATATTGACAAATACTTTATGATAATAACACATGCCATATTAATGTCATATTGTCAACACTGCCAGATATTTCTTCTTTTTAGTTTCTGAGCATCTTCCCTTCCTCTAAGCTTAACTACAGAAATGCAAAGTCATGGCCATTTGTTTGCAACTTTGTTTCAATGTGTACTATAGCTGATCAGCATTTCAGACAGATTTTAAACAGTGGATGAACAGTGTGCTCTTAGTACAAGGATATCAATGTTGTTAAAGTTCATAGCTTCATAGGTTCATAGGTTGGTACTAGGCTATCGGCCCTAAGGCCTATACAAGCCCTAGCTATAACAATTCCCTGATTTCTTCCCACAGTATTTACTTCACTGGAACCCTATCTAGCAGGGCAACTGATAGCTGTCAAGGTGCTTACACTTCTTATTTTAAGTCTACTCTGCATGATACACACAGTCCAGAGAAAAGATTCTGTTCAGTATTTTTGTTGCTGTAATTAGAGCAATCAGTAACACTTGCAAGTTATTGTTATTGCTCTTCCCTGCAGTCCTTGGGCATGTGCATGCAATGTGAAGCTACTTACACCATGCTTACATCCCCTACATCAAATGATTTTTGGGTATTCAGGAATGCTAATGATTTCACACTTCATTTGCATCTTCACAGTGCTCAGAGGGCTGAATCTATACTATATACAGGTAATGGCGTAGGTATGGAAGTGGAAGGAGAGAAGACTGAATAGAAACAGATCATTACTGCTAGTTGCTTGGAGGAGATTGTTCTACAAATTATGCACCATTTCATAAGCTACATTTGTCCTTTTCATAAACTGCTTACATATTCATTTTTTGAATATATTTCAATATGCAAAAGGGAAAGGACTTTTGATACATATGCAATTTTAAAAATTCACTGCTGGCATACTACACATTTATTAGTTATTGCTGTGCTTTCCAAGTTAATATGGTTATGTTACAGCATTGTGTTATCATTTGCTTTGGAATTTCACCATTTACTGCAGACAACTATATTGTGTTTATCATCAGTTTCAAGGGGTTGTGCATGTGCAGCTAACAGAGGTGTTAGGCTTCTTAGATGACCCCTGACAGCTTCCACAACAGTGGAGAGACCAATGGAAATGATCTGGGTGGTTGGAATTTGAATTTTTGCCTAGTTATTTATAACTCTGTCATCCAGCAGTAATTTACACCACTGCTTTCATCAATACAGAAATGTTAACTGAATAGATGTAATGCTAATGTATTAATGTTTTTTTTTTTGTGGGGGGGGCTAGCTTAGCTTCTGTGCAGTCCAAATAGGATAGTATGTGTTCAATTATTTTGTGATGAAGATGGGTGCACTGATTTGGTTTGAGGAAAATACTTTCTGTAGGTGCTGCAAATGTGTGCTTTTTTCTTTTATGTCATACAGGATTATTGAAGACTTACACCATCATGGATCCTTCCTACTTGACAGAGACAGTGGTATTATGTCTGCCAGAAAAGTCATATGGCAGCTGGTGGTCTCTGACATAAATGCAATGAGTGTCAGTACCAAAAACTATAATCCAGTGCAGCACCATGACACTGATGTGACTGTGGTAGCACAAGAACAGATGCTATTGGGGGTCCCACTGTCAGAGATCAAGACAGCTCAGCAGAGGGGTTCACACAGACTTTTTGACATTGGTGTTGATGTGGACAAAAGGCCAAGTGGGTCCCAAGGAGAAATCCCAAGTATGCTATATATATATATATATATATATATATATATATATATATATATATATATATATATATATATATATATACACATTATATTTATATATATATATATATATATATATACATTATATTTATATATATATATATATATATATATATATATATATATATATATAGCATTTAATACCATTTTAGACATTGTTGTCATCTTCTACATTTGCAACATCAAGATGTGTGCCTTAGAAGAGAGAAGAGTCCAACAGAGAAATTGTTTAACATGAGTGTGTTGAACCGAGTTTGGATCATTTCTACTTACTATTTCTCTCCTGCCTGTGTTTACTGATTATTATCACAGGTGATCCTGACAGTGGCAGTGTAGAACTCCTTCCACCTGATTTCAGATTATAGGTAGCCTCTGATGATGATGGTGGTGATATAGAGGCACAGTCAGCAGGTGCAGAAATTTAGTCTGACAACTGAGGTTATGGCTCACACATCCACTGACCTTATTTTAGATGCACTCAGTATGCCTACAAATACACATTCCACTGAGCCTTTAGATATAGGACAGGCTGAGGGTGACATGGCTGATCAGTGTAGTGTGGTTACTCCAGATGCAGAGTTGGTTGTGTCAGGGCATGGCACTGCATAGGAAGGTTGGTAGAGATGCATGGAGGAGGCCTACTATCCACCCTTGTCCTGATGGTGTTGTATCATTACATACCACCAGATGTGGGTATAGGACTATCATGGGGCACAGGCATGTTCCACCAGCCTCAGAAGAGAATGTTCTAAATGTGGCATATTCTGATGTGCATGACTGCCTCAACTGTGTGGGTGACTCATTGGATAAGATGAATGACATACTAGATCAGACAGTGCCTGTGATGGAATGTATGCTGGGGGAGGGCCAGCATCCTCATGTCCATAGAGCCAAAACATCCTCTGGTGTTAGCTGACTTGGCCATGCCAGATGCCAATTCCATAATGGTAATAATTCCACTGCTCTGTTGGTGAATGATGTGCCCACACCCAAACATGGTAGGCCACGGGGTCATGGTCCTGGATGAAGTCACAAAGAAAGCTCATCCAGCAGACATCGCTCATGTTCAGGTAGCATCCCCACTCTGAAATGGGGATGTGGAAGTGACAATGCATTTCTTGGCAGAGGCAGATCACGTGGTTGAAAATAAAGACACTAAACTGACAACATTACCATGAACAGCTTACACCCGTCCAGCATGGCAGGACATAGCGCTAGCACACAGCTTGATTGTGTTTACACAGCCACATGCACATTTCACAAAAACTGCCCATACTGAAACACACACAGTCAAGCTAAAAACCTTAATACTGATTGGGATATATCTCTTGGTCAGTGGCCCTGAGATATTTCCTACTTTGCCGAATTTTCTGTGTTTATTACTCATACCTACTCACTACTTCAATGTCAGTCTTGGTCTACTGCCACCCTCCCGACCTTCACCCTGTCCAAATGAAAATGACTGTGCCATGCCCTTTGTTCATTTGGGTTTGACTTAGGATTGCATATATGTCTGAAGCACAGAGTGGATAGCTAAGAGAGTCTTTTTCAGTATGTTGATTATATGCATATTTAGTACATAACAGGAGTTTGGATGTTTTCCTAAATATATATTTCAGAAGGTGTTTTATCATTTAATATTGTAAGTCATGCATTCAGACCAATAATATTGCATTTCTGCTTATTTGTTTACTTGCGAAACTGTTGATATAATTGTCCTATTGACCACTTTGAGTACAATGAGTAAATGGGTTGATGACAGTTATTGTGTACAATGCATACCTGCATACTGCAGATATCATTCCTATAAGGCAAGAATGCCATTGTTGGGCACTTTACACATGTTCTGATTGAGTACATTTATGACTGACAATATGCAGGTAGTTTATCTTCTTGCACATTTGTTCATATAATACAGGTTCCATACTTACCTTGTCATTACTGCAGTTATGAGTCGTGTACTTTGGGGCTGTCTCTGTCTGATGCTATCTATACACTGACAGTACATGGGTAAGTAAAGTATATGGACATCAGATGACATCACTTTTAATATTTTTATGTGCATAGGTTGTTATGTGAATTTCTTCACTGGTGCGTGTGTGTCATTTCAATTGCCTCTTAGTTGCTGGGTATGTGTGCTAACCTTGGAGTCTTAGATGGTGAGTCTGTGTATTTTCCTTTGCCTCTTAGTCATGGCAAGGGCATATTGTGCACA
Source organism: Protopterus annectens (assembly GCF_019279795.1). Lineage (NCBI taxonomy): Eukaryota > Metazoa > Chordata > Ceratodontiformes > Protopteridae > Protopterus > Protopterus annectens. Next base: position 827,435,363 of record NC_056731.1, on the reverse strand, counting down.
CCTACATCTTCCAGCTATCTCTGCAGCTGGAGGTTCTCCCTCAGAATCCTCATCTGTATTTGCTGGAGTTGATGGACCTACCTGTGGTCCAGGAATGTATGGTCCTGGCCCTTGCTGTCCCTGTTGCAGCTGTTTCTTCAAGATGATATGGGCAACATGGCACAGATTGTGAGAATATCTGTGCAGGTATCTAGGTCATACTGCAAGGCACCCCCTGATTTGTCTAGACAGTAGAACCATGACTTCAGCATGACAAACAAATGCACTGTGATGTTTCTAGTTTGAACATGCGCATCATTGTATCCTTCTTCTGTGGGTGTATGTATGTTTCTGATGGGTGTCATGAGTCATGCTTCCACTGCATAACCTGCATCACCCAATAGATGGCCTTGTGGAGCATCAGCACTAGCAAACTTGTGTAAAGCTGTGAGGTGTGCCATATGTGTAAGCCATGGTAACTGCCTGGGTTGCCTGCATACACATTGAGGATGATCCCTTGGGCATTACTAACAGCCTTGGCAGTTGATTGCATGGAACCCCTTCCTGTTGATGCATGTCCTTCCCTCATCACCAGGTGGCACTTTTATTTCTATGTGAGTGCAGGCTATGTCCCCTAAAATGTTAGGGAAGTGTGCTACAGCGTAACATTTTTGCATTGTTCTTGCCCTCCCCTCAGCTGTTTATGGAAAATATATGTAATGCCTTGGATGTTCTAGCATAACATAAAGACAGTGGCGCAATATTGTGGAGGCTGAGGCCTGTGACACCCCTAGTTCAGTCCCTGTGGGTCTTTGGAATATACCAGTAGTTAATATACTTAATGCTACACATACTTTAGTTTACACTGGTATAGGTTCTCCTTGATTTTCCCTAGGTTTGAACTTGGGGTGGCAAAAGTAGCAGAGTTCCTGTATTGCTTCCCTATCAACCTTGTATCGCTCTACTATTTCAATATCATGCAGTCCATGATATGTTAAACGAGGTCTGAATACCCTTCTTCTCATTGGATGAGGTCTATCAGCAGCAGCAGCACCTGAAGCCTAGATATGAGTCTGTTGTACATACACATGCAAGAGAGCAGCAGTAGCCCTTAACATTTCTTTTTTTTCTAAGTGTGATGGTGGCTGTATTCATTAAGTTTTCGTGTTCATGGCAAAGGGCTACACCATCTCTACATGGTTACTTATAGCTTCCTGAATGGCTCTGCCATATTGGATTGTTTAATTGGTTATATTTTTTTTATTCTAAATTAGTTAAAATTTAAATAGTAATTAATAATTTTGCTTCAAGATTCAGTAGACCACAGACATTGGTAACATGCAAGAAATGTTTGATGAGATTAAGCAAGCGATTGGTCCATCACAAAGGAAGATCTCCTCACTTAAGTCAGCCACAGACAAGGTCTTGAAGGACAGAACCAAGCAGATGGAATGCTGGGTGGAACACTACTGACAGCTGTATGCCAGACAGACCATAGTTATGGAGAGAGCCCTGAATGTCATCAAGCCTGTACTAACTTTGACTAAACTCAATGCTAAGCCCACCTTGGAGGAACTCAAAGATGCACTAAAATCACTCTCTTCAGGAAAAGCCCCCAGGAAATATGGCATTCCCTCAGAAATCTTTACATTTTTCATTGGTACCATAACTTCTGAGCTGCATGCAATACTTTGCCAATGCTGGAGAAAAAGTAGTAGATCGCAAGACATGAGGGATACATAGTTACTATCTATAAGAATAAGAGTGACAAAAGTGATTGCAGCAACTATCGTGGCAGCTCCCTTCTCTGTTCCATGGGAAAGCTGTTTGCACATGTTCTCCTGAAGAGGCTTCACATTCTTGCATCAAGTGTTTACTTTGTGTCTTGGTGTGGGTTCAGAGCTGAATGGTCTACTACAGACATAGTTTTGTCTGTTAGGCAACTACAAGAAAAGTGCAGGGAGCAGAACACATCTTTGTATATTTCCTTCATTGATCTGACCAAGGCATTCAACTTCATCAGAAGGAAAGGTGTGATTGTGATTCTAGCAAAAATCAGCTGTCCTAAAACACTGCTTAGCATTATCAGGGCATTCCATGAAGGCATGAAGGGGACCATCATGTACAACGGCTCCACATCCAAACTTTTTGAGATTCTTAGTGAAGTGAAGCAGGGGTGTGTACTTACTCCAACATTGTTTGCTATTGTCTTTTTAGTTCTGTTGAAATTTGGTTTTGGAACAGCTACAGAGGGTTTCTTTCTCTGAACAAGAATGGATGTCTACCTCTTCAAACTGTTGAAGGATGTTGATGGCTGAACAAATACCAATAGACCTCCTTTTCAGAGAGCTGGAGTCTGGAAAGAAGCCAAAAAGCATACCAAATTGCCTTACAAGGACATATGCAAGTGTAACTTCAGTGCTCTCTCCATCAGTGTGAATACTTGGTATGCTTTTGCCTCAGAAAAGTATGTCTTGAAACAAGAAGTGAAGGAAGCTCTCACTATGCATTAAATCACCTTGGCAAGGAAAGCAGAGGATAAAAGAGCTCTCAGAAAGATCAGTGCCCATGACAACAGAAAGATATCTACCTACTGCTTCTCAGAATGTGCAACAGCTGCCATTCCTGGATTAGATTGTACAGTCAGGAAGACGCTGATTGAAGTAGTCCAACAGAAGTGCAAACCCATTATCCTTTGGGAATGAAAGATCCCTACTGTTTTTTTTACAGTTTCATTACCATACTCTTCTGTTCACCTATGAAGAAAGGCTATACGCAATGTGTAGAGCTGTTTAGTGAATACAAAATATCACACAATCATGTGCTCATCTCGCCATTCATGAATACAGTCCAAACTGTAGTATGTTCCACTAGCTGGTAGGGTTTTTACAATCTGAAGCAATTGTTGTTCCTGAACAAACATTGTAAATAATTTCCTTAGTAATGTTGTTGAATTAATATCATTCCAGTCTGTCTCTGGTAAATTTAAGTCCCCAGCCACTGTTATTCTTCCCTCCTGTGTTTCATGCAGGAAAAGTATGAATTCCTCCAGGTCATCAGCACTTGATTTTAGTGGGCTATACACTCCAACAATTGTTATATGTTCCAGGGTTATCTTTATTGTCACAGTTACACAATCTACAGTATTGTTATCACTGAATATGTACTAATCACAGGTCTCATAACAATCTTTAATCTCTATCATAACACCTCCATCTGACTTTTTGTTAGCATGTCTGTTAAAAAGTAAAAACATTTATACCCTGACAGAACTGGTTTGCAGTCATTGTTCTTTAACCATGTTTTACAAACAATAATGTGAATCTCTTGGGAATGTGTCAAATTTTCCAATAAAGAACTATTATTAATTCTGCTAGCATTAATTACCATGAGGGATGCATCAAATGTTGCAATCTGTAAACTGTTAAATTTTTTACCTGGCAAAAATCCTGCCTTGTGTTTGTCAAATATTGTAAAATATCTGCTGCAAAAATTCTCTTCCCTGATCTTGACAAGTGCACACCACCATCCTGTCTAAACATATTTGCTACAAATTAGACTCGGATGCTCTGCACACTTTAGAGGAACATTTTTTCATGTAGGCATTTACCCCAAAAATATTTTCATTCATGGTGTCTTGACTCTCCTTTCTATATGACTTGTGAAAAATACATCTTAACATCTGTACAAGCTATGCTATCTAAGAGGGCTGTAAGTTCCCTGGTAACAGTCATAGAGTCTTTATGGATGAGATCATTTCTACCAACATAAATAAAAACAAATCTGTACTTCCTTACATTAAGGGGTTCCAAGGCTTGTCTCACATCTTCTATTTCTGCTCCTGGGAAACATACATTATTTGATGTTCATTATCCTCTCTGCAAACTGAAGTATCAGTTCCTCTAACAATTGAATCTCCAATTGCAAGAATATCTTTTCTGCCCAGATCTGAAGAATCTTCAGCTTCTAATTCAATAATATCTGCTCTATCTATTGTTAAATGATCTTCATCACCATTAGTCTTATTAATCCCACTGTTTTCATTGCTTATTACGTTTGCAAGCATGCTATTTTCACCCATCTGCCTTTGTGCATCCTCACACTGAGCCATGTTGCCTGTCTTTTTCCTATTCATCTTACAGTAATGTTCTTTAATCCTTCCACATTCAGTTCTGATTTCTTCCTTTTCACCCGCCTCTTACCTCTTTTTTCTACATTCTCTTTTGGAAAATGATGCTTTTTTTCTGTACACTGAAATTTTTCTGGTAGAAAAATGTTATCATTCCCTGTATTATGTTTGTTACATAACAATGGTCCCAATATGAAGGTCAAAAGTTAAGGACTCATCAACAAGAGTGCTTAGATCCCATCTGACAGTGTCTGCTTGGAGTGGTGTGTCACCTATATGTTATGGGAAACATATTTGTGTATCAAAATGAACTATATTGCATTTTTTCACATTTGATTTTAGACCATTCTGTTTGCTCTAGTTGTTACATGATCTAACCCATGTTGGACGATTGTGAGTCAGGGGAAAATCAAATAACAACACCCAATTTACAGTCATCTACTAATACAGGTCATCATTCAGTAGGAGTAATGGTTGAAGGTTTGAGAAAAAGATGCCAAACAGTTGTAGGCCAAACACTGAGTCCTGTGGAACAGCACTCGTATCCTTTTCCTTTCAGATGTGGCACCTAGGACTCTGTCAAACTACCAGTTAGCTCTCCACACACAACATAAGTATTTGTGGACAGATTTACAAATCTGTGAATAATACCTGCATGGGGAATAGTATAGAAGGCTTTGGCCATGCCCAGATATGGTGCATATGCTGCATTAATTCTTTCCACTGCTTCCGTGACCTTTTAAGGAACTTAGTAAGGTTAAAAAGGTTTCCTTTGACAAAGCTGGACTGATGAAGGTCCAGAATTAAGAGAATTTCAATGTCCAGATTAATGAGGTATGAGGTAATGAGTCATGGCATAACATATGAAGGTAGTGAGACTAATGGGTCTGTAGTTACCAGGGTACATGACTGGGCCAGCTTTGTGTATCAGCATTACAATGGCTGTTTGTCAGTCTTCAGGAATAGAACCAGTGGAGATGCTTAGATTAAAGAAATGATGTAGGGGTTCAGATAGGCCATGTTTGATACTGATAATCAGACAACTTAGTATGTTATCATGACACATGGATGAGGTTCTCTTAGTTATTGAAAGAAGTTATTCTATAATAATTAAATTCAATTCCAAAGTCAGGCTCTAGTGATGGATGCATTGTTTGTGCTTTGATGTTATTTATGCTGATCATAAGACATGCCTGAAATGCTGTTATTATGTACTGTACTACTGTAGTCATAATGCGATGAATAAACATGCTGCATGTGCGAGTGTGCGTGTGTGTGTGTGTGTGTGTGTGTGTGTGTGTGTGTGTGTGTGTGTGTGTGTGTGTGTGTGTGTCTGTGTGTATGTCTGTGATATTATGAATATGTATTTTTCAATCTCTCATTACACATGCACAGTCACACACACACACACACACACACACACACACACACACACTCGTGAGCACATATACAATGTGTGTCCATTATATGTGTCTGTGTCTATCTTCCTCTTTCTCTCTCTGTGCATGCTACCTTCCTCTCTTTTTCTCTGCATGTGTACACACACACACACACACACACACACACACACACACACACACACACACACACACACACACACATACACACAGAAATGCTTATAATTATTGCACTTAAGAAACAATGTTTATCTAAATAAATCTTGATGCATTAAAAGATGTTCCATTTTAATGTTCTTGGGCACAGAAGAAAGCCAGCCCTGTATCTAATAAGCAAAATAAAAAAAATAGCATTCTGCCTATTAGTGTCCATCAGTATATAGCTGCAATCATAAAGGCATACATATTTGAATTAAACAAGGAGAATGTTACTGGACACAAACTCTGCAGCCTGGTGCTTTTTCATTTCAGCTTGTTAGGCAGAAATGTACTTGTGAATCTGAATGAATATGCTTGTGCTCAAATAGTTACTTGGATGCCAAGATTGAGGTCAACTTTAGGCTTTGTACCAAAAATGCAAAGAAAACCTCAGTAGAACTTTTATTAGTCCAAATACCTGTATACTATTTGTTTTTATTATGTTTAGTAACTGCGTGGTTATGCATACTCCCAGACTGAGTGCAGTCCCATTTTTACTTCAAAGGAAGACTTTATCAGAAATTACATGCAAGAGTTTGCTACAAAAATAAAGAATACTTCTTGATTTAAAGATTGATTTCATTTGAACTAGATGAAACTATAACCAAGGCAGCTGTCTTCCATTCCATTACAACCAAGTTTAAATTTTACAGCTGTAGGTTACGGATGGCACCTAATCCCATTTAGACACACTAATTATAATTAAACACAACCACAAAATGAGATGAGCCTAAAATTCCTATTTATGATAACAAAGGAATCAAAAGGTAAATTAGCACTCATTTTCCCCTTCGTATACTGTATTTCTCTAAAATATTTTAGCAAACTAAATATATTGATTATATAAAGTACAGAAACACATTCAGGAAGTTAAAAAAAAAAGTTAAAAGAGCAAGAAAACCTATGATATATCATAACATAAATGCAGTTTCATTTATTGTGTTAATTTGAGAAGTGATAATGACAACCGTAAGTAAATAAGTAACAGAATACATACTGAGATAAACTCTGATACTGGATAAATACTAAAACTGTATTTATATGGACTGCTGTTGCAATCATAACCCCTAATAAAGTAGCAACAAGTGAGGTCTGATATTCAGCCATTTTTTTTTTTAACTTTGCACCTCTTACCAATTTAGGCTGGCTCCTCCTCAGGAATGTAGCTACACTCTTGATATGTTCTCTACAGTTCCAACATGTAGGTCAGATTGGATATCAAAATCCACAGGCAATATTAAAACAGATTCCCAGCTATAGGTGATAATGTTGTCTGTGAGTTTAGCAATTATCTAAGTAAGGAATATTGTCGGCTGAGGAATATAGGACTAAACACAAATCAGGATAAATAGGGAGTTTTCTATTTTGGCAAATCTTCCCCATATTTAAAATCTGCATGGTTAACTTAGAACTAACAGTAGTAAAAGCAACATAAAGATCTTGGTGTCAGAATAAGTGACACATTCAAATACAAAGGCCAAACTTATTCATCCAAAAATAAAGCAAAGACTTATTTTTATGAACTTCATTACATGAACACAGATTACTCTGGTGAAGCTTTTGTTTTTTTTTGTGTCTGAGTTGTGATTTGTTGATTTTGGAGGGCATACAAAGAAAATTCACTAAAAGAATTACTGCTTATAAATATTTCAGCTGCTGTACCAAATTTGAGTTACTTGGCCTATATTCTTATCTGTTATAGGCAACTAAGGGACAAATTATGCTTGGCATTCAGGGCACTATAACATGAAAAAATGAGGGCTCTAAGGGGCATCAATCTTCTTCTAACAAAATGTTCATTGTTCTCTCTCATTTATTGTCATTCTGACAGCCATTCCTGTTTCCTCCAGTCCAATGCCTGCATTTTAAGCTGGAGCCAATCAGGAATCTATGGGCATCCTGGAGGGTCTGCTGTCCGTCTTCTAGCAGGGGAAGTTGTACATGACCTAGCCACTTTACCCACCCCCTCTCCCCTGTGCTCATTAACACACATCTAGAAGCAACTATGCTCTTTGGACCATGCCTTCCCTTTGGAACTGTCATTTACAAACACACCTTACCAGGTCGCCTGGGCCTTAGTCAAGGCTTTATCTTTTTATTTCATTGAGTAGCCCTCATATCAAATTTTCAGTGAGGGAAGGTTGTTTCACCTTCAGTATGAATATATTTAGAACCTCATTATGGGAAAAATGTATTTCTTGTTAATGGTTAGTCTATAGAACTGAATATGATGTTGCGCTATTTACTAAACATCTTTAAGAAATAACTTGACTGCTTGACGGGGCCTTTGGTTTATTCTTTCAACATGGAGTTTAGTCTTAATGCTAATGCACAGTTATTCTTAAGCTATGAAACTATAAGGAGAACAGAGCCTGCACCAAATTCAGTTGTTTTTTTGTCCCATAACAGTTCTGGTCATGTGTGCTGTTATAAGCATTTTTTAGTTCATCGTTTCAGTCATGCTCCATAGCTGATTAGATAAGTATCATTCTGGGAAAAAAATTGCCTCCTTTTTCATTGTTGTTGCCTACATTACTAGTGCATGTTTAGTTGATTTTCCTATGTTTAAGGGTATCTTTAGGCCTTAGCATGGTATGGCCAACCTTGATAAACAGACTAAATGCATGCACTTTTGTGTGTGTGTGTGTGTATGTGTGTGTGTGTGTGTGTGTGTGTGTGTGTGTGTGTGTGTGTGTGTGTGTGTGTGTGTGCGTGTGTGCATGTGTGTGCGTGTGTATGTGTGTGTGTGTCACATCCCTCACAGGGACTTCCATAATTAATTTTTTTGCTTAATGTCTTCCCACAATGCATCTTGATGTGTTTTTGTTACCTTTAATAAGAAAACCCTAACTAGAAGGTTGAAAATTCTCCAGTCTTACTTGAAAATAAGAAGCTGTAGACATTTTTACAATGCCATGATACTGGAATGCTCACAACAATTATTTCCTTCTGGTGTCTCCCAAGAAGCTAAGGAAGCATACAAAGAACTGATAGACTTAATGGTTAAATACTACAATGGGGTCTTTCAGCAGATGCTGTAATGTTTGTGGGAGATCACCCAGGAAGATTTGAAGGGAAAACAAGTCCAACTTTACTAGACAGCTATGCAAGTGAACAGACAAGCAATGCAATGTGGCTATGACACTTAGTTTGCAAAGTCCAGAATGACAGCTATGGGGTTTGTAATTAGGTGACATGCCTGCTGTGATTCATTCCCTGAAAAATGATTTGATGGCACAATTCCTTAATGCTCCAGTGGAAAATGAATTGCTTTTCCTTTAAGATACTGGAGGAACAGAATAAAACTGTGGAGTCAGTGAACCAACTATTTCATCCATGTATACCAAATGTGCAACAAGAACTATTCATCCAAATGCTATCACTTCTACTGATACCAGACCAAAGGAAAAAAAAACAGACAAAAGAGAATTTCTTTTTTCAAAAATTAGGTATCAATGAATTCAGAAAGGGAAGACTGGGGACCCACAGTGTTTGGATCTAAACAGGGAGCAGCAGTATATATGTCCCACTGTTCGTACACTTTCTAGTCACTCCCCAGTCCTACCCCAACCCTTAAATCTCCCTAATCTCAGATATACCTCCCTCTGGACTGCAGAACAGAGGTGAGTACTGATAATAGTATCTCAGGGATACATTCTACAGTTCCTATCTGCCACAAAATTTCAAAGAATGCTGCCTGTATCAAAAGACCAAAAAATAAGGTGCCAGTAACACTGAATGGACTATCAAAATAGACATCAATAGAGAAGATCCAATGGGGAGTGGGTGGCATATTTTTTCTTAAAGATTGTTTCCCGTGCCAACAAAATACGGGCATTGGAGGTCAATCCTTGATCTGTCAAAATTAAACCAATTCCTAAAGGTTCTAAAGTTCATGATACTTAGGTCACATGCCCTTTAAGCCTTCTTTTTTTCAGGCCATGATGATAATCTTGGGCCTAAAAGATTTCAAAGAAGGGGAATTCCACTGCCTACTTATCACCTTGAAATTTGGGTTATCACCTGCACCCTGGGTTTCCACAATATTCCTGGCCTCAGTAACAGCCTATTGTAGAACCAGAAACATGCGCATATACCTTTATCTGGATGACTAGCTAATTCATGCCCAATCCCAGATGAAATAAAATTACATTCTAAATTTTTTCAGACCCTGGAATTCTCTCTGAACATTACTGAATCCCACCTGGAACCTTTGAGGACAGTGGTCTTCGTGGAAGTGCTATTGGACTGTCATACACATAATGTCTTTCTTTTCCAAGGCAAAGCTATCTTTCTGGTTCAATTATTTTCAAGGTATGGCCTGAAGGGACTGCTATGGAATTCTTGAGTAACTTAGTAAACATGGTATAGACCATTCTCATGGTCCCACTAACCATTTGTATGCTAGCTCTCAGACTGAAGGGTCCAGTGATCTACTTTAAGAAAGGGACAACACCACAAGATAATATCAGTACTATATACAAATGGAGCAGATGATACTTTATATATAATAGTCAATGTTTTCAAGATCTCCCTTATCTCTTACCACTTCATCAACTTTTTGGGAAGCCCTTTAATAAGCCAGGCTATGGCAAAGGTGTATTGGCCTCCAAAATTCATCCTTCTATTTCTTCACAAATAGTAGGCCTCATCTTATCATATGTCAACAGCCAAGTCAACTGGAATCTTTCACTGTATATTCTTCAATCTCGGATATCCAAACCCAATTTAAAGCTGAAGTTCTAACAATGAAACCTTGTAGTCTCTGCCTGTGGTTTGAACATATGAATTGTTTCAAAATGTGCTCAATTTGCATGTGTTCTTTACAATTATGCACATCTGAAATATGCAAATTTAAGCAAAATAGTAGAAGAGCACAGGCATTTTCACTAGACTAACCTTTCATATTAGTTGGATGGGCAAAGTTTGACATGCATATATCCACTAAAACAATTTCTGCCAAATGGCTAAGAGATATCTGGTGGTTTTCATCCCTCAGTGACAAGATGCCCAGATATTGTGGGTTATCTTTATACCATCTATAGGGAAGAGCAGTATTTTTAGAATCTGACTAAGGCCAAACTCACTGCTTTTTGCCCAAGTTGAGTTTCATAGTAAAAATAAAAGTAAATTCTTTCATAATGCACTGTGCAGTCTGAGCATCAACTTTGGCCTCTTGGGAAAATACTATACTGTCACTAGCAAACATTAGTGGATAAATTTAATAAATCTCATCCATGTATTGTACCCTTATGGTTCAAAAGTCTATTGAGAGGTTCCACCATTAAAAGAAACAATGAAGAAGAAGAGGACAGCTCGGCCTGCTTCCTTTCTCCATGCAGAAGGATGGGAACAATTGGTCCATTAGGACTGCTGCTACATGAGTTGGATAAAGAACATTTATACCCTATAAAGGCCAACAAAAAGTCCATACAGTCTAGAAATATGCATAAGCATTTCTAATATATAGAATAAAAGTTTAAAATAAATTCCACTAAAAGTTCTGGCACATGTGACAACCTTATGCATAAATACGGAATGTTCTGGCATGATCTTAATTGGACCTCTCCTTTATATATCCCACCTGGGTGTTCAAAATTTGGATATGCAAAAGGAACTTCACCCTCTCAACTAATATACTAGCAGAGAGTTTATGGTCAACACTCAAAAGGGATATAGAACAATAATATTATGTCATTTGATGGTTCTTTCCAGGTTTTGGCAAAACAATTATAGTAGATAGTTTAGAAGAGTGGTTCTCCTTCCCATTTTTTAAAAGTGCTGAAAGAGTTTGGTTAAAGAAAATGCAACCATACTCCTCAACTTCACATAAAATATAACAGTAAGCTCATCTGGTAGAAGGGGCTTGTCACTGGACATAGTTTTTAATGGCCTTGAGAACCTCTGAGTTACCAATTGGCATTAACAATCTGCCTGTCTTGGGTTCAACAACGCAAATTGTTGTACAGCTCCGTCTATCTCTTCCATCAATGCTTCCTTGTACAAAATTAAAGGATTCATGCACCAAAGGTGACTTCACTGCTCATCTCCCACAAAGGACATGGAACAAGTTAGAGCAGCATGGTCAGTGATGGAGGCTGGAGTAATGTTTGCTTCCTCCACTCCACCTAAAGAATCTCATTAAAGTAATCAATAGTTTATTTGGCTAATATTTAAGGCATGCATTCATAGGTTCATAGATCCATAGTTAAGTACTAGGCAATCAATCTGTAGAACATTACACACCTAATCAAACAACCCTGTTCAAAAGTTCTCTCCAGCCTCAAGGAGGGCAAGTCTAGACAGAACATGGTGAGAACCTGAGGCTGCCCTTCCAGTTATCTAGGATTATCTTGAAGATGGCAAGGGTGCTACTCTGTTGGACATGTTGTGAAATTTGTTTCCAGAGGTGAGGGATAATTTGGTATATGACACTATCATTTCAGTGTGTTTTATTTATCTCTTGATTAAGGTTTACTTCCTTTAACAGTATAATTAAGGTACCATTTCTTCTGTGTTAGAATATGAGATCATAAAGTATTGAATCCTTATTGGATGGAAAGGCTATCAACAAATCTCCATGGAGGAGTCTATAAGAGACTGAGAGAGGGTACTTGTTATCTAAGATTTTTTAGGCCATTCATCTTTTTTAGTTATAAATCTCTGAGGGTTCAGGGTGAATTATATGTTTAGACAAATACATGACAAAAGGTATATTATATTCAATAATAGGTCTGATGAGATACAAGTAAAGGGGAATTAACATCAATACTTCTCTACATCCAGTGGAGATGTTTTTGAAAATTAGATAAGTCATACAGAATGCTTTCCAAACTACTGCAGAGACATAATGGTCAAATGATAAGGAATTAGCAACAAAAATTCCTAGATCTATTATAAAGGTGTCTGATTGGAGGACTATGTCATTTATATGGTATGTGAACATGTTTTGCTTACCAAAATGAACTATGCTACATTTTTCACATTTAATTTGTGACCATTGTCTTTGCATCAGCTGTTAACATGGTCTACTCCATCTTGGAAAAACAATAAATTAGTAGAAGATTAAATACCAACATTCACTTTGTAGTTGTCTGCAAACTTAGGCAACTATAGGCCAGGAAGGTTTACCTAAATGTCTGGAAAATAAATGGCAAATAGGAAAGGTCCCAACATCAACTCTTGTGGTACAAATTAGGATTTTTTTTCAGAAGTGGCAGCTGTCACTCTAACCACATGGGCTCAGTCAGACAAACAGTTAGCTACCCACCACTCAACATAAGGATTTATCATCATATTTACAAATCTGTCAATGAAGCCTGCATGAAGAATAGTGTCAAAGGCCTTGGCCAGGTCCAGATAATCTGTATGTACTGCATAACCATTGTCCACTGCTTTGTTTACTTTTTCAAAGAAATGAATGAAGTTAAAGAAGTAGGATCTTCCTTTGACACAATCAAACTGATGAGGATACAGGGTTAAATTATTTTCAATATCCAGGTTAATGAGGTCTGAGATTATATACCTCATAGCTTTACACATGAGGTAAGTGAAACTATTAGGTCTATAGTTACCAGTGTCTGTGGTTGGGCCCCCTTGTATAATGGCATTAGAGTGGCTATTTCCAGGCTTCAGGAATAGAACCAGTATAGATTATTAGATTAATGGGATAAGTAGGGATTCAGATAGGATATATTTGTCACTGATAATCTGGTAACCTTGCATATTTGCAAGGCCAATGGATGAGGTGTTCTTGTTTTTTGAGATGACTTGGAGAAGTTGTTCCATAGTAATTAGGGAGTTGGCTGGAATTGTGGATTGAGTGGAATAGTTGCAAATGTGAGTAGAATAACATTTGCACTAAATTTGTCAGCTAGGATATTAAGTATTACATTTGGATCTGAGTGTGCAGTATTATTGTGAACTAGCTATGAACATTGTTTGGTGTTAATTCTTAACTTCTTGACACAGTTAATGAAACAAAATGTAGTTATTTCCAGTTTTAGTGGTTATTTTAAGTTCATATTCAGCTTTTAGATTCCTAATGGTTCTCTTATGCTCTTTATTAAATTTTTATACATGCTGTTAAGGTAGTGGAATGGGACATTTTATAAGCATTAAGTAATTGCTTTTTCTTGTTATGCAGTTAATTTATATGGGTATTACACCATGAGTGGGAAATTAGAGATATAAAAAGGAGCTTTAATAATGGGGTCTATAGGACGACCATTACAGTGGAATTTCTTTAGGTCATCAAGCAACTGAAAAAAGTTTGCATTTAATTTCCTAAATATCTATAGGAGAAGCACTTCCTAATTTAAAAGAAAAGGTCATTGATTAATGGTTAGATTTAACAAGGCAGGAGTATGCATATGGAGATGTGCAAGACAGGGCCATATTTTTAAGACTAGATCAAGGACAGTGTCACCCCTTATAGGATGATTATTTATAAAAGAGAGTTAGCACTTATGATGTCAATGTAGCACTGGGCATGCCACCCATTGGTGGTGTAGGTTAGCCAGTATACTGCTGGATAGTTGCAGTCCTCCTTTAGAAAGGTATTGGGTTTCAAGGGCTTTTCACCTAATGTGTTAAGAAAGCTGTTGTGCTCAGCAGGGGACATAGAAGGTGTATTGTCTATTTATAAAATGGAAAGTTGCCTTCTTTATTGTGATTTGAACATCTAAGAGTTCAAATATGGTGTCCTGAAGAATCTTTTGTGAGGTGATGATATCTTGGGCAAATACTGATAACTCCTTATGATTATGAGTAGGCCTGAAGACATGATAGTCACTACACCCAAGAAAATAAGGAGTGCTTTCATTGTTCAGAAACCACATCTCTCTAACTACTCATATATGAATGTGCTCAAGTTGCAGGATAGCCTCAGCTTCAGGAATTTTTTTTTAAGATTTCTGACATTGAGTAGAGCACATTAACAAGTTCCAAATTAGAATTTACTAGTTTGCTCTGTCTGTCAGATGAAATATGCTTAAAAAGAAATTATGGGAGGGTCTGCAAAGGCTTTAGCCAAAATGTGAAGGCCTTGATAATAGAGGTGCAGACCATCCCTGCAAAGCAGGAATGTTTGTCAGCCATGTCATACCAGGCTGACACACACTGGATCCTATTGACAATGATGCCAGCTACAGAATCAATTATTAAAGCCAGTTATCTTGTCTTTGAATCTCAGCACCATGACGGCTGATGGTAAAATACCACACACTAGTAGTGCCTTTCGTGCCAGAGATGCATGCATAGCAATCTCAATCAGTCATATCCTTCTTCATGTCTCTGTCGATAGTCAACCTAAGGTCACCCCCCAAAACACACACACACACACACACACACACACACACACACACACACACACACACACACACGCACACAAAACACAAGGATCACTATCAAGTGTCTAGATGGAGGAATCTAAGAGTTCTTGTTATTTTCCAGATCCTGGCTCAAGAAAGATAGTTACATGCCTCTATATTCTTATTCAACCTGGCAAGTTTAGGGTCCATATGCCTGATAACAAAGTCCCAGTTATTACTAAAACATTTTATTGGGTACATGCAGTCTCTGTGGGCACTAAGGGATTGGAGTCTGCACCCCTGTGACTCTTAGAAGTATATGTACTGGCTGTGAGTGTAAAGGGTGAAGGTGGGTGTCTTGCTGTGTGAACTAATGTAAGACATTTCTTAGTGTTTATCTTGTGAGGTTTAAGTAGTGTTGTCTTAACAAACGCAGCATAAATTGGTTTAGTGGAAATACTGAGTGCTAAGTGTGTGTGTGTGTGTGTGTGTGTGTGTGTGTGTGTGTGTGTGTGTGTGTGTGTGTGTGTGTGTGTGTGTGTGCGTGTGTGTGCGTGTGTGTGTGTGTGTGTGTGTGTGTGTTGTGCTTATCAAATGTATTCTGAGGTGAGAAGGCAGTCTCCAAGTTAATTAAATGTCTACAGCTCTCATGTCTTGAATCATTTTGAGGTAGCAATAAAGAGTTTTAGGTAAGTATGAGATAGTTACTACACTCTTTCAGAATGCCTAGTGATATTAGGCTGGTGACAGAAGGGACAAAGGCTAGCTGAAATTCCATATTGGCTAGTGTAGATGAGGGTATAAAGGATAAGACAGGAGGATAATTGAGTGGACAAGACAAAGGTGATATATGGAATATGGCAAAAGCCAATATGATCTGTGGTTCCTGTGGTATTCATAAATGCAAGAAAAAAAAATAAAAGTGATATAAATATGTAGAGTCAATGATATAATGAGTGGAAAATCTAATTCATATATCTTTACTTAGTATGCTAATGTGGTTACTTAGTATGGTAATGTGGTTTCTGCCTAACTTGTAAAAGCAATGAGCAATGGATAGTCTCAACTGAATGATCCAGGTGTAGTTACTGTAATGGCTACATATACTCTAAATGTTTTAAGTGTAGTAATTGTAAAGCAAATAGATTCAGTCCAGTATCAGCATAGCAATCATACCTCTCAACTGTCCTGATTTTTTAAGAATATCAATATTTTTCCCTCATATTTTTGACCTGTTCCTCATAAAAGTTATATTTTCTTCTGGCAAATCAGTGAGGACTGAATTCAGTAAATAATGACAGATGTTTGAGTTTCAGACTTCACATCCTTCAGAAAAATGCAAGGTAACACAAAACCTTTTATTCTAGCAACTTTCTAAGTTTATAAGAACAATATTTAAAACATGTCACTATTTTTGGACATTTGTCCCCACATTATTGTTTGCTTTGTTAAGATGTCATGTGCTAAGTGTTTGAGAGGTATCACAGCAAGGTACAAAGTAATAAAAGTACATCACATGTGTAACCCTGTACCCTCAAGTGCAGTACTCTAGAGCAGAAGCTTTAAATGCCATAATATTACTGCAATCACTAACATAAAGGAACACAACAACAACAATGAGCAAAAAGTGCAATCAGCAATTGAGATAATAAGTTAATTTGTCTTTATACACCTAGTATCAGTAACAGACATAATGAAGTATTATCTTATATGTTGTCAGTAGTATCAGTACCAAAGTAACAAGTTACAATACTGCAATATTACTTAAACATAATACCACTACTGTCAGTAAGGCAATAGTGAACAGCAGTGCAATATCAATGAGGCCCAACAGTGCAATGTTATTTAAACTTATTACCACTAATCAACAAATCAGAAGTGAAAAGATGTAATAGTACAATGGTATTGAAACTCAATAACACAAGGGTCAGCTGAACTAATTTCAGCAATATGTTCACAACAAGTGCAGTCAATAAGTTACCATGATAAAAAAATGACAGTGATTTCACTGCATGAAATAAGGCAGTGGTAAACACAATCACAGTAGTACAACTAGGCTGTGGCAAAGGAAGCACTGCCATTTAAATACTAAATAAGGATGAAGACATTGCCTTATCTGTTTTAGACTGGAGAGCAAAGGAAAAAAGTTGTTTCCTCTGGATGCAGGCATCTCAGATTACTACCAGATTTAGCTCCTTTATACTTAGTCCAGCAGACTTTTGAGCTTGCAAATGGGTTTTCTTTCACAAGTTTGACCCATCAAATCCTGGGTTTAAGGTCACATTAAAGTCCTCTGCTATCAATAGCCAAGATTCTAAGTGTATTCCGGCAGCTATAAAAGCAAGAAAGCATCAAAATGCAAATCAAAAAATGAGTATATTTTTAGAGACTCCTGGGACTTTCTATCAAAGGTTAAGAATGAGTTCTACTCAGATGACCTTATCTTGGTCTCAGCTGATGTGTGTGATTTGTTCTCTGTAATTCCACAAGAGGAGGGTTTGGAAATGTTTTATGAATTTATGTGTCAACACCCAGGTTTTTCTGGAAGCAAAGCTAATACCCTTAGGAGTCTAATGGCAATGGTTTTAGAAAACAATTTCTTTATCTTTGAAAACCAGATATACAAACAAGTAAAAGGAGTAGCAATGGGGGCAGGATGTGCCCCCATTTTAGCGAATATTGTTCTGGCTCAATGGGAAAAAAACCTGTATTTTTACATCAGGTTTTAAAGATGAGTGGAGTATGTAAGGCTGATTTTTAGATGACATTGTAAATTTTTTGAAGGGTAGTGAGCCACGATTAATGGAATTTTCTGACTATTTGAACAACTATACAGGGTTTTTAAAGTTTACCATGAGCGCTGATCATGAGAAAGTTAATTACCTTGATGTCACTATTTATAAAGACAAGATTAACAAAAAAAGTTGTGTCTACATTATATAGGAAACCAACATACTCAAATACTTTATTACATTTTAACAGTTGCCATCCTCCACATCAAAAAAGACACTAGTTAAGGGCCAATGTGTCTGATTAGCAAGGATGGTGTCTGACAATAATTTATTTCTTGAACAATGTGAAATTTTGAAGGAAATGTTAGGAAAAAGAGACTACCCAGATTTATTTGTTGATAACTCACTAAGCTAGGCATCAACCCCTATATCACTAGGTGGGTTGCAAACTGGCTCACAGGTAGAACCCAGAGTGTGAAAGTAGCTGACTCCAAGTCAGACTGCTGACCAATCATGAGTGCAGTCCCACAGGGTTCGGTCCTGGGTCCTCTCCTATTTGGTATCTACTTATTTGAAGTCCAGGCCAACATGAAGGGACTCTGGCTGACAAAGTTCACAGATAATTGCAAGTTGGGAGCTATTATTAACTCCCCAAATCATGTTGACAGCCTACAGAAATGGCCTCACTGAGACCAATGATTGGTGTCAGAAGCATGGCCTTAAGCTCAATGCCAAATAATGTGTCATCATCCCCTTTTAGAAAAAACTGGTTCCCATGAATTACCACATCATTGCTAGTCTACTGAATACAGAATGTGTTATAAGAGATCTGGGAACACAGGTTGACAGAAACCTCTCTTTTGACCACCACATTGCCACTGTGGTCAGAAAGTCATTCTATGTGGCACATCTCATTACTAAGGGTTTTTCATCCAGGAAGAAAGAGGTCATTGTCTCCCTGTACTCTTCCCTCATTAGGCCAATCATTGCATTTATACCTCACTAAACACCTGCAACAACTGGAGAGGCTGCAAAAGTACCTCACAAAGAGGTTCCAAGGCCTTAAACACTTGTCCTATATGGACAGACTAAAAAAACTCCAACTATTCTCTGTCCATATTGTCTACTTAGAGGCAATCTCTGCCTGACTTACAAAGCCATGTCTGACCCAGCTCTGTTAGAAATGCTACATCTAAAGAAATCCCAATCCCTCCACACCACACGCTCCAGAGACCTCATTACTGCAATCAACAGAACATGCTGCAGGGACAGGTTCATAACCCAGATAATGCCCATGCTATGGAGTAGACATCCCATACATGTTAAGCATAGCAAGTCACTGGCCCTCTTCAAAAGGAATCTTGATGAGTGGATGAGAAATAGAAAATTCACCCCAAGGATCACTCTAGTAACTTTACTCAACAGAGGCACTGGGAACTGAGGTTGGGTGGCACGATGTCAGGGTAATCCTATGGGCTAGGCTTGTAAAAGCTCCAGGGCCATTAGCCTAGTACATACCTATGAACCTATGATATTCTTTGTGAAGTAAAAAGAAAAATAAATGATGGTATTTATGCACCCATTATTGGTACTTTTGAGGCCAAGACTGATTTAAGTATTATACCTAAGAAGAAAGTTAATGATGGGAGGAATATGTCATGTATTGTACCATTTAATCAAGACTTTTATTCTATTTGTGGTATAATAAGGAGGAATTGGGATCTTTTTAGAGTTGACCCAGACTTTTTACAAGTTGTTGGAGCGAAACCAAACATTGCATACAAAAAAGAAAGCAGCTTAAAGCAGCTGCTGGAAAAGGGAGAGAAAAATTATAAAGATGGAAAAATGTCTAAATGTGGGGCTTGAGTCCAATGTATGAACATTTTGGTGTGTAAAAAGTATATATAGGGGGTACCTTCTGATAAAGTCCCTGGAAGATTCTATTGTTAATCTAAGGGAGTGGTATATGCTGCTATATGTCAGACATGTAGTTGTTTTTATACAGGAAAAACTGTAAGGGCATTGAAAGATTGAATATGCCAACATTTGTATGACGGTAAGAAAATGGACACTAAAAATACATTATTTATACACGTTCTTGAGGACAAAGACCATGTATTTAAATTTTGTATTACTGACCAGTGTGATTTGGGTCCTAGGGGAGGACCTGAATCAGATTACTTAGAATATCTTGAATTACAGTGGATTTTACAAACTAATGCTGTGACTCATCTGGGTCTTAGTGACCATGTTTCTCTAAGCAGTTTTTTAAGATTGAAAGCTTGTTATATGTTTTAAATTATTGTTGCATTTTTATATGTAAGAAATATAGCTGTGCATCAGTATTGCAAGGGTTAATTTTACCTTGGTGGGAAACTTTAATTAATTTGATTTCATGATAGGCTATTTGGACTCCATGAGGCTCTACTTTTTAAGTCTTTTAGTATTTAACTGTGCTTGTGATTTGTTTCAGTATTCTGATGAAGTCCGAGATATCTGGACGAAAGTGCTCAAGTTTTTGAATAAAAGTGTGACTCTAAGAGGTCCACTTCATTTGTTCCTGGTTGTTGTTGTTCTGTAGATTTGTTGTCTTCCATATGGATTACTTCATATACTTTTCAAACCCTCTGGGATGGCAGTCTCAGTGTGTAGCTGACCTCTGAGCTTGGTCTCCCACTTCATCTCCCAAACCTTGTCTTCTGTATTCATTGGTGTTATCAAGCAATGAGTGGAGTCTGTTTCCAAAACTTCCTTGGCCCTTGTTAAAAAGGCATCTTGATGATGATCAAGCTGGAGGCCTCCTGACCCCCTCTTCAAGACCAGTCACCTCTATAGATTGCTCTGAGGGGTGAAGAAAAGAGAAGTTCTTGCAACCCTTATGACTCTCAGTCAACTGGAAACTGTAAGACATTTCCATAGCAGTGCTGAAGCTCTGGTTCTGTCAGATAACAAGTGCAGGTCTCTGGTGCAGGATTGTATGGCTCCCTGTGCTGCATCTTAAGAATCACTATAAACCATCTCATGGGACAGATGGTTATTAATAAACTAAAGTATGGCCGCGGCTGCTCAAACAAATAGTCTTTATTATTTAATAGATCAAGTGGTTTAGTATCTAAAAACTGATGTCAGATTGCTCCAATAGCATAAGGACGTCACCATAGCAAAAGAACTCTGTTTTGTATGTTTTTTTTGTGCAAAACCATAGAAAAAAGTATGCGGTAACAGCATATTAAAATGGGAGACCTGTTTTGCTTGTAATAGAATCTGCTCCCCATAAGTGAAAATAAGAATCCTAAACATTATTTGCGTGGGTGGACTCCCTTGTAGTGTGAGGGTAGTGAAGAGAGTGGTGTGCCATTTCAGTGATTAAAAGCCTCACTGGATGCAACTTCAATGTCTACACAATGAATATGTGTCTTCAAAAAATTCTGCCAGGTTTCCTATCTGTATTCCTTCATAGATACCTGTCTGTTAACTCTAAATTGTTTTTTGAACTTTGGTTTTCAATGTCCTCCAGTTTCAGCCACATAGCTTGCAGGTTGCATTCATGTTTACTTAGCTGTTGGGTATACTCATCTGCTATCACCACCTCCTGATTATTTACCATGGTATCTAGGTCTCCATCTTTCATGCAGTACTGCTCCATCAAAAGGCACTGTCCCATCTCCTAAGTTTTCAGGTGCACTGTATCACTGACCTGACCTCTAAGTTTTCAGGTAGATTGTATCACTGACCTGACCCCTTTTCCGGTGCACTGTATCACTGACCCAACTCCTATGTTTTCAGGTGCATTGTATAACTGACCTGAGACCAACGTTTTCAGGTACATCATATCACTGACTCGAATCTTAACATTTTCAGAAGCATTGTATCACTGACCTGACTCCCACATTTCAGGTGCATTGCATCACTGATCTGACACCTAAGTTTTCACATTCATTATCTCATTGACCTGACTCCTAAGTTTTCAGGTGCATTATATCACTGACTTGACTCCTAAGTTTTCAGGTGCATTATATCACTGACCTGACCCCCAAGTTTTCGGGTGCATTATATCACTGACCTGACCCCCAAGTTTTCATGTGCACAGTATCACCAACCTGACTCTTATGTTTTAGGTGCATTGTATCACTGACCTAACTCCTAAGTATTGAGGATCATTATATCATTGGCCTGACCCCTACGTTTTCAGATGCATTGTATGACTGACCTGATCCCTAAGTTTTAAGGTGTGTTGTATCACTGACCAGACCCCTAAGCTTTCAGGAGCATTGCATCATGCACATGACTCCTAAGTTTTCAGGTGAATTGTATAACTGACCTGACCCCTTAGTTGTCAGGTGCACTATATCACTGACCTGACTCTCAAGTTTTGAGGTGCATTCTATCACTGACTTGACCCCTAAGTTTTCAGGTGTACTCTGTCACTTACCTGATCCCTAAGTTTTCAGGCGCATTGTATCACTGACTTGACTCCTAAGTTTTCAGGTGCATTGTATCACTGACCAGACCCCTAAGTTTTCAGATGCATTGTATAACTGAAATGACCCCTAAGTTTTAAGGTGTATTGTATCACTGACCCAAACCCTAAGTTTTCAAGAGCATTCCATCACGCACCCGACCCCTAGGTTTTCGGGTGCATTGTATCATTGACTTGACTGTTAAGTTTTTTAGGTGCATTGTATCACTGACCCGCCTCCTAAGTTTTCTGGAGCATTGTATCACTGACCTGATCCCTAAGTTTTCAGGAGCATTGTATCACTGACCTGACCCCTAATTTTTCAGGTGCATTGTATCACTGATCTGACTCCTAAGTATTCAGCTGTACTGTATCCTCTAACATTTTAGAAAGAAACCCTGCTAGGTAATTTTTCTTAGAAGCTAGATCTGACATTGGTCCCAGGAATGCTGAGACATCTTGCATCTGTGGTCCTACCAGGAAGAAAGTTGCTGACAACTTTCAGTAGCTTTCCCTAACTTTGCTCCACTTTCTTGAGTTCATTTGTTTACCTTTCACTCCACAAAGTTACCAAATGAAAATCATGGGTTAAATCGTGCTGCAAATGATAAATGCAGGCTAGAACAAATGGGAGAAGCCACTTAGGCCATCTTGCCAGTCTCTTACAAGGTCAACTGAAAACTGTTGCTGGCAATAGGAATGTCTGCGCTACCCTACTAAGTTTGCTGTCACTGTGGTCACTACTCATACAAGCAATTTAGAAAAGGATGATAACACCGATATTGGAATTTAAATATGGAACCTGAGTGGGAATTAGTATAATTGTTCATGGATACATTTGCACAGCTCAATCAGTTAAGCTTTCACATGTTTGAGGAAACATAACTGGCAGAGCTCAGAGCCCAATCAACTGTTAAAGAAATGTTAGTCATCTTAATGAGTACTTAAAAGGGCCAAGTTGTTCGTATAATATTACATAATATAATAATATTTGGGTTTTTTGAGGTACAGATTACCTGTAGTCCAAAAACTGTAAATTAGATCATAAAGGTTCATAGAAAAAGTCAGTTTGATGGCAGTATAGTATGTCTAAGTATGTCTGGCAGACACACACTGGAATGTATTAACTGTAATCAGTGAGACAAAGTACAGGGCTGCATAAGGGTGGGGAGGTAAAGACTACATTAAAAAAGAAGCCATTTACTGCAGCACTCTCTCTCCTCTTTTTATTCAGTGACTCATTCTTTTACACTATATCCAGATTATGCAGAAAGTATTTGTAATGAGATTTATAAGCATTTGTATGGCATAGATATTCCTTCATTTTTGAAAGAAGAATAGAGGCACAGTAAGCAGAATGAAGCATTAAATGTGGGGTTTTATATTTCCTAACAATCTGATTCGTGGAATCACATTCATATTGCTCCTGGTGAATCCTTCTGAGGAATAGATTAAATAGTACCTACAGATAGATAGATAGATAGATAGATAGATAGATAGATAGATAGATAGATAGATAGATTGATTGATGGATAGGTAGAGCTACAGATGATAGCGATTATCATTTTTTGCCTTTTTAATTGTCCTTTTCCATATGCTGTACAGTACTGGACTATATACATATAGATATATATATATATATATATATATATATATATATATATATAGATAGATATAGATGTGTGTGTGTGTGTGTGTGTGTGTGTGTGTGTGTGTGTGTATAGTAAAGTGCTTTGCTCTGCACCAGCGATTTCTCCATTAGAAATCAATTTACTTCTTCAGATACATTTAGGTTGTGCTTGGGTTTTATGCTGAATATGTGAATTAGCTGATTATATGTACAGATCTGTGTCACTATTTATGGGATAAGATTATGTTGAGTATTTCCCTAATTAGTTTTCTTGTCTTTTGGTTCATTTACCTGGTCAAGAAATGAATCAATTAAATGGATAACATTAAGAATGAAGAACCATTGCTAAGTGCCATTTTGTATAAGTTGGCAAGGCAATTCAAACCTATGAGGTAGCCTTGCCAGGAATGCTTTGCCTGCAGCAAGGAGTTTTACACTCATAATGTGGTTCACAGAAAGAAAGCTGGACTGAGAATAGAACTAAAATGTCTATAGTGGCGTGCACATTCATTTTAGAGCCACTGATGCTACATCACTTAATGTGTGGTAAATACAGGGGCAAGTCTGTAAGATTTAGGGAAGAAATTGTTACATAAGGAAGAGAGACATCACTAAGAAAACATGAATTGATAGGCATGGATGACACTATTAAAAGCTTCCCATATTTTACATGGTATGACCTAGGTCTCATTTATCATAGAATTAGGGAATATAGGGTGAAATCCCCCTGAAAAAAGATATGGTAGGTTTTGATCCACTGGAAACAAATATCACTTTTTTAATTCTGTCTATAGGCCATGCACTCTGATTAACAGTTGACATGCTTGACTGAAAATTGCAGTGAATGCTTCAAATCAAAAAGTTTAGCTTATACGTTTAGACAATCAGGCTATCCCTTCTAACTACTCACTCAGTTTATTCATGAGAGACCATGTGTGCCAACCTTCTGCTTAAGCAGTGCATCACTGCTCAGTGCTCTTGCTTGGCTCATGTTGTGGGTGGTACAGCTATTCCTGTATGTGTCTCCAATGCAGTAAGCAAAAGTGGCCTCCCTTCCTCCAAGTGTGAGCCAGAATCAACTGCTCACTCCCTGCTCTGCTGTCCAGTTTCCCCAGTGTTTGTGCTGGTAACTGTACAGGTGTCATCTAGGCCAAAGGCAGGTCTTTATCTCTCTATGCTCAGAGGCTGGGCTGTGTTTTTCTAGTTTTCATATTCAACAGCTTGTGATTATTCATTTCTAGCTAGATAAGCACCTGATAGTCCACTCAGTGGACTACGTTTATTTAAGGAATGTTGTTTGGGGTCAGATGATCTACATAAGGAACAGAAGTCATGTTGAAATATGACTGTTCATGAAATTATTGCCATGCAGAAATATTAGAAACAGTTTGTATCAAACATTACTTAATCCTTAGTGAATGAGGATGTCGGATGGCTAAACCATATTTTATGACTTGTATCCACTCTACTAAACTAATCTTAAACTACTGCAAACAATGTACCTGAATTTATTCATTAGGACGTCATTGTTAATGAATTCAGCTAAGGGTCTGTGAGTTCATGAAGGACTACATCAGTGAAATGACCTGACTCTGTGCCATGTTTCATATAACATAAGGATTTCAGTAGTGCTGTAGCGGTGTTGTTATTCACCTGACTGTGCCATGTTTCATATAACATAAGGATTTTAGTAGTGCTGTAGCAGTGTTGTTATTCACCTGACTCTATGCCATGTTTCATATAACATAAGGATTTCAGTAGTGCTGTAGCAGTGTTATTATTCACCTGACTCCGTGCCATGTTTCATATAACATAAGGATTTCAGTAGTGCTGTAGCGGTGTTGTTATTCACCTGCCTCTGTGCCATGTTTCATATAACATAAGGATTTCAGTAGTGCTGTAGTGGTGTTGTTATTCATCTGACTCTGTGCCATGTTTCATATAACATAAGGATTTCAGCAGTGCTGTAGCAGTGTTGTTATTCACCTGACTCTGTGCCATGTTTCATATAACATAAGGATTTCAGTAGTGCTGTAGCGGTGTTGTTATTCACCTGACTCTGTGCCATGTTTCATATAACATAAGCATTTCAGCAGTGCTGTAGCGGTGTTGTTATTCACCTGACTCTGTGCCATGTTTCATATAACATAAGGATTTCAGTAGTGCTGTAGCGGTGTTGTTATTCACCTGACTCTGTGCCATGCTTCATATAACATAAGGATTTCAGTAGTGCTGCAGCGGTGTTGTTATTCACCTGACTCTGTGCCATGTTTCATATAACATAAAGATTTCAGTAGTGCTGTAGCGGTGTTGTTATTCACCTGACTCTGTGCCATGTTTCATATAACATAAGGATTTCAGTAGTGCTGTAGCGGTGTTGTTATTCACCTGACTCTGTGCCATGTTTCATATAACATAAAGATTTCAGTAGTGCTGTAGCGGTGTTGTTATTCACCTGACTCTGTGCCATGTTTCATATAACATAAGGATTTCAGTAGTGCTGTAGCGGTGTTGTTATTCACCTGACTCTGTGCCATGCTTCATATAACATAAGGATTTCAGTAGTGCTGTAGCGGCGTTGTTATTCACCTGACTCCGTGCCATGTTTCATATAACATAAGGATTTCAGTACTGCTGTAGTGGTGTTGTTATTCATCTGACTCTGTGCCATGTTTCATATAACATAAGGATTTCACTAGTGCTGTAGCAGTGTTGTTATTCACCTGACTCTGTGCCATGTTTCATATAACATAAGGATTTCAGTAGTGCTGTAGTGGTGTTGTTATTCACCTGACTCTGTGCCATGTTTCATATAACATAAGGATTTCAGTAGTGCTGTGTTGTTATTCACCTGACTCTGTGCCATGTTTCATATAACATAAGGATTTCAGTAGTGCTGTAGCAGTGTTGTTATTCACCTGACTCTGTGCCATGTTTCATATAACATAAGGATTTCAGTAGTGCTGTAGTGGTGTTGTTATTCACCTGACTCTGTGCCATGTTTCATATAACATAAGGATTTCAGTAGTGCTGTAGCAGTGTTGTTATTCACCTGACTCTGTGCCA
Source organism: Protopterus annectens (assembly GCF_019279795.1). Lineage (NCBI taxonomy): Eukaryota > Metazoa > Chordata > Ceratodontiformes > Protopteridae > Protopterus > Protopterus annectens. The sequence goes on along the minus strand of NC_056731.1, from coordinate 827,408,462 downwards.
TGTTTCATATAACATAAGGATTTCAGTAGTGCTGTAGCGGTGTTGTTATTCACCTGACTCTGTGCCATGTTTCATATAACATAAGGATTTCAGTAGTGCTGTAGCGGTGTTGTTATTATTTTAGTTACTCTCTCGTAAAGCAGGTACTTACTCATCCTCTGCATTCTTCTAGGTAATATTTCTTGCCTTACTATTGGTCAAGTTCTGTTCTAAAATCTTTTTTGCTGTTTTATCAACATGTCTTATCATTCCCATTACTGCTTCTGTATATTAGTAATCTGATGTTGTTAGTTCAAATATTTTTATTGTCTTTCATTTACTATAGTCTTCTGCAATTATTTCATTAAAACTTACCAATCATTGACTTGCAAGTTAGCAGCAATTTATTTATTTATTTGCCTGTGAATCCCACGAAAGTACAAATGTGCAAAGCCCTTTTACAGCAGAGGCATGGAGAGAAAAGTTCTACATTACCTGCATTTGTACAGGCAGTTAGCATGAACTTAAAGTAAAACATATACCATACAGTAATGAGGTATATGTAATTCAACAGGCGATTACCATGTTAAATATAGTATGTAGTATTTACAGCATGTTAAGATCATACAAATCATCCCTTGACTTTCAATATGTCATATAAAATATATCTGGTTTTAATGTAAATTCATAATTCAGCTTTAGCACCTGTTTGTGTTTCCAATAAAATATCTTGATACTGTTGGCAATTTTCTTGTTTGTCTAAGAACCAAAGGTGAGCACTGGTGTCTTTAACTTTTTAAATTACATGACCACTGTAACTACAAAAACAAAACAAAAACAGCATGTTTCTGTCATTAAGACACCTACTGTTCTTTTAAGCTATATGAACATATTTATATGAACATCACATATGAACTGGCAATCTGTCCATACATCAGATATTTGTATTTTTCCCTATCATTTTTTTTCAAATGGCCCATAGTACAATCCTTCATCATCTTTGCTTTTTGACTCATATAGTGTACTTTAGAGTTACTCTCATTAAATGTCCACTCATTTCTTAGTCTGTTCACCTAATTTGTAATCAAGAATATTGTCTACAGCATCCCCTACATAAGACAGTTTACAGTGCTTTGATGTAAAAGAATGACAAAAAAATTGTGTAATTAAATACTATTTGCTACTTGATTAATACTGACATGACTTAGATGCAGTACACAGGATACTGAGAGTTAAGGCTGAAGTGTGTATAGATAGTAATTATCAGTAATCTTCTTTCTCTTTCGGCTTTTTAGGGGTCGCCACAGCGGATCACCTGTCTGCTCAGGATACTAACTTGTATTTAATACAAGCACAGATGGTGTGTATGCGTGTGTGTGTGTGTGTGTGTGTGTGTGTGTGTGTGTGTGTGTGTGTGTGTGTGTGTGTGTGTGTGTGTGTGCCTGTGTCTGCGTGTGAATTCTGATGAAGATAGCCATTAAACTAAACCAACACATTTGCTTCCTTCCTATA